>NC_138872.1:36216550-36727800 GCF_965194805.1 Balaenoptera borealis | reverse complement strand
TTCTTATTTTAATCAGAACTTCTCCACCCTCCTTTTCTCCTATAACTTCCCTTTGGTTATCTTATGCTGCAGCCCAAAGAACTACCTCCTTTTTCCTGTATCCTAGTTGTTCTTTCGGCCTCCATTATCTCCCTCTGCCCAAACCCTTCTCCCTTCAAGATCTGGAACAAACATATGCTTGGCTGGCTTGTCCTTTTCTTTACACACTTTAGAACTTCCTGTACTGATTTGTAATTGTTTACCTGCATTGCTTAACTTCTGTAGCCCATAAGCTATAGGAAGGCGTATTCTGCATCTGACTTACGTTTGGAGATGATGATACCTGGGAGAATGTTATATAAATAGTAAGGGCTCAGTCAGCATTTGATGAGTAAATAATGCATGGCTAGCAATGGCTGCTGATCTGAATTAGGGGAGATCCTTATTAACTCCAAATTGTAAGATGGGTATGCAAACATATGAGGGCTTAGAAATGAGGCTGCCCCCAAAGAGTTTTGTAGATTCTTTACTACAGGACATGAGAAATTGTAAATGGTGACCCATGTTAGAAATATGAGAAAATGATCCTTAGCTGTGCAGAGCTAATAAAGACGACGATAAGACATGTGTGTGTATACAGAGACTACAGGTCACTTAAGCATACACCCACACCACACCCACACATATATGTCTTGATCTGGGAAGTGGTTATATGGGTATATATACATATAAACACACAAAAAGTCTTGAACTATGATTTATGCATTTTCCAGTATGTAAGTTATACTCCAATAAATAAAACACAGTAGAGAAAAGTGAGAAAAAAATATATAATACAGAAAAGACCATGTTTTAAAGTTCTTATCTTGTCTTTTTTTATTCACTCTCTTTAGAGTATGTGGGAGAGTAACCCATTATTCCACAATCTGTATTTTTCTGACACAGTAAATGCATCATTAAGGAATTATTTAGGGAAGGTACTAGAATAAAAACTATCACATAGGTATCATGATGACATACATGTGGCAGTAGGTAACGAGAAATCTGTATGCTGTTGTCCTTCCCTATGAAAGAAAGCATCTTAGTCTTTTGTTTCTTCCAGGCCAAGTTTTATCCAAAATTCTATAACCTAAGTCACCTTTGGAGGAAACAGCATTCAGCCACCGTTGATCTCATCTGACATTGTTAGTTTCCATAGAAACTCCTGTAGAATGCTCCCACTTGTCTGGACTAAGTGCCTCTCCCATCCATTCAAAACGAGGCCAGGAAAACCCTGCCTCAGAGTCTGACATCTCCCAGCCCTGCTCTGTTGCAGAAGGACACAAGAGCACTTAAGTCAGCATCTGTTACCTTTATCAGAAGAGCTGTCTCCCTTATGGACACACAAATGAAAGATTAAACACTGCCTTGTCCAATTAGCCTGGGTCTAAATAGGCTGTTCTCTGCAGGACTCTCGTAGGAAATGTTCCTGAGGCTCATATTTGAAAAAAGTGAACAAAAAACAAAGCCAAAGGAAAAACCTGGATACTAGAAAAGGAACCCTGTGTCCTATCAGTTTATATCATTACATAATTACCAGCAGCCTTTGAGCGTAATATCGGTTTTTATCCTGGAAGGTTATTCCTCCTTGCTTTGGGAGGGGGAGGAAAATAGCAGTAAGAATTTCAGGCCTTGGAAGGACGTACAGACCTATGGGCCATTTAAACATTCTTAGTTTTATCCAGCATATATGCTCACCATAACCAGGCTGTCCTGTGAAAACGTCAAGACATTAAAAGACAAAATTAATCTACAGTGTAAGAAGTCAGGAGAGAGGTTACCCTCAGGGAAGGGAAGGAATAGTGACCAGAACGGATCATGAGGGGGGCGTCCTGGGGTGTTGGGAATCGCTGTTTCTTTTTCAGGTTACCTCGGTGCATTAACCTCATTAAAATCCAAGGAGCTGTGCACTTATAATTTGTGCACTTTTCTAATTGTATGTTAGTTATACTTCAATAAAGAGATTTTATAAACAAACAAATGACAGACAAACCAAGGCATCTAGGCAATGGAGATATTTGGTCTGGAGTAGATAGAGGCAATCACAGCCTGCTAAATTTCCTGCTGAACTAAACTAGAAAGGTAAGTTAGGAACAAGCTCCAGACCACTCACAAAAGATGCCCAAAACAGTGACTGTGGTGGCTAAATTACCTTCGTTCTTCTTCAATGAGAGTTTGTCCATGAACAGGCTGGACACATCCAGCCTGAGCCTTCCTTACCCACTGAATGATGTAAGCCAACTGGTATCTGTAGGTGGCATTTATGGGATCATGAGCCCTACAACCTGCCTCTACATCTGGGAACTCTGTCAACCAAGGCTGACCGGTCCTGTGTAAGCCCCAGGATCGATGTTAGGCCATTCATTGACTTCCAGGGATTTTTGAAAACAGAATTGGGAAAGTGGTCCATTTTTCTGGATGCCTGAGGCTATAATATGTATAGTTTTTTGGCTGTTGGAAGTCATGTTTCCATTAAAGGGAGAAGTCTGGTCTACAGAAATAGAGTTGGTTTATATCAGTTGGTTAGACACTATTATAATTTTTCTGTAAAATATAGATCAATACCTTTTAACATTTACAGGCTAACAACAACAACAAAAAAAGTGAGGCCAAGACTTTTTAACGTTAGATGGTATCTTCAACCACCACTGATATCTTCAGTCACCCACGTGTAAGGGCATTTGCTTGACCTTGAAATCATCAGCAACAATACCTCCTTTAAAAGTCATGTGCCACATCCTTCTCTGCCCAATAAACTGTTCTCTTCTCAACTATTATAACTTCAAGTCCAACGATTCTAAATCTCACTGAGACCTACCATCTGTTGACTCTACCACTCTTTCATTATCCATCACAGTCCCCAGGTCTCCCTTCCCTTCTTTCCTATCCTAAATTCCATTGTCACACCTAATTCTCTACTAAGCAGTGCGGTCATGGAATTGAACTAGGCTGAAGAAAAACTCACAGCCAAACTGACCAGTCTTCACCTTACACTCATGACCACAGACCTCTAATGAACATTCAAAGGTTGTCCAATAATCCTTCTTCAGTATGTTTTCTCCTCTACTCTCTAAAATGATTTTTCCTACAGTCTACTCAAGTCTGAGTCTTCTGTTCGTGCCTCTTTTCAATGATAATGTTGCATCAAACCCAGCATCTTAAAAGAGTCACATACACAGACTTCAGTTTCTCACCTCTCTCTTTCCTCAGACCACTCCAATTAGAATCCTCCCCTCTTGTAAAGGTCCTCAGTGACCTTCCTATTGGGAAATCTGACGGTCATCTTTCTGTCCCCATCAATCATCTCAACAGTTTTGACCCAAGTAACCACTCTCTCCTTCTTGAAACATTTTCTTCTCTTGGAGACAGCAATTCCACACTCTCCTAGTTTACCTTGATCTCACAAACTACCTGTCCTCAATCATGACCTCTTTTGCTTTGCTTAACTTCTGTATGTTAGAGTGACCCAGGGCTCTTCTCTGTGTATCTTCTCTTCCTAGGTCATCCCATGTGGGCTCAAAGCTTTACATAACACCTATATTTCCATTCCTAGTTCTCATATATCCAACTGCTCCAGACTCATATATCCAACTGCTTACTTGACATTTCCACTTGAATACTTACTAAGCATATTAAACTTTAAAATTTAAAGCAGAACACTTGATTTTTTTAAAAATCCATATTTTTCCTCTAGTTTTTCCCATATCAGTAAATTTCTCACCTATTCTTCAATCTGGTACCTTAGGAGTCATCTTCAATGCCTCCTTTCCTCGAAATATCCATACCCAATTCATCTGCTGCTGGCATCGCTTCCAAAATAATTCCCAAATCAGCCTACTTCTCTCCACCACCATCTCTGGCATTAACATCTAAACAATCATAATCTTTTTTCTTATGTTAATCCAATAGCCTCCTAACTGGCTTCTCTGCTTCCAATCTTGTCTGCAACTCCACACCCCAATTTATTGTCCACTATAAGAGTGATTTTCTAAAATATAAATTGGATCACGTCTATCCTATTTCTTAAAAAAATATATATGTATATAATCTATAATATATACGTATATATTATATATAAAGTAAAAATCCCCTTACCAAGTTTTAAAGGGGATGATGCCATCTGGCTGCTGCCCATCACTCTGACTTCCTCCACCATTTGCTCCTGACTGGCCGCTGTTATTTGGACACACCGAGTTCATCTCTACCACAGGACCTTTCAACTTGCTGTTCCTTTTGTCTAAAACACTGTGCCCCTGTTTCTTCACATAGCTGTCTCCTACTTAACTCTGGGGTCTCAGCTTAAATGTTACTTTCATAGTACGACCTTCCTTGACTAGAAATCCAAATGACTCACCTCCCCACCTAACTCAGCCTCTATCATAAAATCTCATTTTATTTTCTTAATACCTATCATTCATAAAATTTCTTGTTCTTTCATTTGTTTACTTCTTTTTGTTTTGTTTTTGTTGCCATATTTTACCTTTTTTATTGAGTTATAATTAACATACAATATTATCTTAGTTTCAAGTGTACAACATAGTGATTCAATATTTTTACACATTATGAAATGATCACATCAATAAGATCAGTTTCCATCTGTCACCATACAAAGCTGTTACAATATTATTGACTATATTCCCTATGTGTACATTACATCCCAAGACTTATGTATTTTATAGCTGGGAGTTTATATCTCTTAATCCTCTTCATCTATTTTCTCTGTCCCACTGCCCCCCCTCCCCTGTGGCAACCACCCATTTCTTCTCTGTATCTATGAGTCTGCTTCTCACAGAGAAAACAAAATTCTTTCGTTTTGTTTGTTCATTTGTTTTGTTTTCTAGACTTCATATAAGTGAAATAATATGGTATTTGTTTTTCTCTATTTCACTTAGCATAATATGCTACAGGTCTATCCATGTTGCTGCATATGGCAAGATTTCATTCTTTTTTAATGGCTGAGTAATATTCCATTGTGTATATATATCACATCTTCTTTACCCATTCATCTATGCTTCCATAGATGCTTCCATAGCTTGGCTATTGTAAATCATGCTACAGTGAACATAGGGATACATATATCTTTTCAAATTAGTGTTTTCATTGTCTTTGGATAAACACCCCAGAAGTGGAATTGCTGGATGATATGGTAGTTCTATTTTTAGTTTTTTGAGAAACCTCTACACTGTTTTCCATAGTGGCTGAACCAATTTACGTTCCTATCAACAGTGCACAAGTGTGCCCTTTTCTCCATACCCGTGTCAACACTTGCTGTTTCTTGTCTTTTTGATAATAGTTATTCTGAGGTGGAATCTCATAGTGGTTTTGATTTACATTTCCCTGATGACTAGTAATGTTAAGCACCTTTTCATGTGCCTGTTGGCCATCTGTATGTATTCTTTGGAAAAATGTCTATTCAGGTATTCTGCCCATTTTTTAATCAGATTGTTTTCTTGATATTGAGTTGTATGAGTATTCTATTTATTTGGACATCAACCCCCTTACTGGATATATTGTATGCAAATCTTTTCCCATTCAGTAGGTAGCCTTTTCATTTTGCTGATAGTTTCCTTCACTGTGCAAAAACTTCTTAATTTGATGTAGTCCCACTTATTTTTGCTTTTGTTTCCCTTGCCAAAGGAAACATATCCAAAAAATACTGCTAAGACCAATGTCAAAGAGATTACTGCCTATGTTTTCTTCCAGCATTTTTATGGTTTCAAGTCTTACAGTTAAGTCTTTAATACACTTGGAGTTTATTTCTGTATATGGAGTAAGAAAGTGATCCAGTTTTATTCTCTTGTGTATAGCTGTCCAGTTTTCTGAATACTGTTTATTGAAAAGACTATTTTTCCCCATTGTTTATTATTGCCACCTTTGTCATAGGTTAATTGACCATATGAATGTGGGTTTATTCCTGGATTCACTATTCTGTTCCAATTGATCTGTGTGTCTGTTTTGTGTCAGTATCATACTGTTTTGATTACTATAACTTCATAGTATAGTTTCAAGTCTGGGAGCATGATTCCTGCATTTCTATTTTTCTTTCTCAAAACTGCCTTGACTATTCAGGGTCTTTTGTGGCTCCCTACAAATTTTAGCAATTATTTGTTCTAGTTCTGTGAAAAATGTCATTCATATTTTGACAGGGATTGAACTGAATCTGTAGATTATTTTGGGTAGCATGAACATTTTAATGATATTTGATTCTTCCAATCCATGAGAACAACATATCTTTCCACTTATTTGTGTCATCTTCAATTTCTTTCCTAAATGTCCTATAGTTTCCCCACTGTCCTAAAGTCTTTTGCCTCCTGGGTTAAATTTATTCCTAGGTATTTTATTCTTTTTGGTGCAATTGTAAATGGGTTGTCTTCTTAATTTCTCTTTCTGATAATTTGTTATTAGTGTATAGAAATGTAACAGGTTTCTGTGTATTAATTTTGTATCCAGCAATTTTATTAAGTTCATTTATTAGTTCTAACAGAACTAGATTTAATAAATGGATTTCCTTCTAGTATAGTCTGGGTGCCCTTTATATTGCTGCTTTTTCACTGTGTCCCAGGGTGGGGGGTGGGGGGGTCGAGTCTGAACTTGGGCCCCTCAGCAATATCCCTCCCTACTGCAGGTTGCTGCTTCAGGGTAGGTGTTCTTATGGATACTGTGTCTCCATCTTTCCTACCTATTTCTCTGTGTCCTTCTACGTGCAGTAAGTGTTCAGTCAGCCCTCGGATCTTCTTCAAGAGAATTGCTCTGTTTGTAGGTGTAGACTCAACATGTCTGTGGGAGGAAGTGAGCTTAAGGTCTTCTTAAACTTGGACTGCTCTCCTATTCACTTCTTTATTATCTCTCTTCCTTTCTACCAGAAAGTATTCCTCTCTAAGATCACTGCTTTCTTCCAAGTGCTTAGAAAAATGTTTGGTACATGTTAGACATTTGATAAATACCTGATGAATGAATTAATTAATCACAGACATAAAACGCCAAAAAAATGACCATTTAGAAAACACTAATCAGGAGGGAATTAAAAAGTTTTTCTGGGTCAGCTTCTTTATCATTTAATATTATGGTATTAAAAATATGAAATCTGAAACCCATTTCTGAATTATCAAAACAAAACTAAAATGAAATACATTTTAGTCAATCCAAACAGACTACAATCTGACTAAGAAGCAAAACAAAAACTGCTTCCATTTTAGTATCACCAGCCTTTGACAACATAAATCACTGTCTCTAGCACTCTGGGGCATGAATGACATCTGGGAATTTAAAAATCCTTTGATGATAAAAGAAAAGAAGTTGCTCTTACTAAGTTACATCCAGCATTGAAGCCAAATAAACATATGACAAACATATTTTTCTCTCAGCTCTATCTTTTAAACAATCAGAGAGTGAACAAGCCAAAACAGGATTTTAACAGCAGGTTCTGCATGGTTAGATTGGACACTTCCACATGATTTTAAGGGACTGTTTGACTCTTGTACTTATATTCTTTTTTCCACTCTGGAACTTGTATAGTACACATAAAACATTTACCCACTTTTAAAGCACTCTGTTTTCATCAAACAATGAGAACTGATTGACATGAACATATGATCTATGAAACATAAACCCGATCTTTATTCCTCTGCACTGCATCAAACATTGAAAATGACTTATTAACTTCACCCAGCAGTAGCTAACATAGCTCAACTGTATAAATGAATTTCCCACACTTCTGGTAAAGAATTTCAAAAATCTGGTCCAATTAAAAAGATTTTGGCTTAGTCACATGGGCCAGATCTACATATGATGGAAAGTCTAAGCAGTTTACTTGTTCTTACGCTCTGTTTCTAACAATGGACAATTTAGAGACAACTAAATCTAAGAAAAAGCCTAGGCTAATGGTAACTTCTAGAAAGCTTTAATCTTTAACCTTTTCAAACATATGTCCCCTTTTGTTGATCAAAAAATTTTTCATGATATTGCCCTAATGTCATATATGTATTGAGAAACATGGACAACCCCCTCCCCCCCAAATAGCTCAATTTATTGAGGGTTACATTATATATAGTACAATGCACCCACGTAACTAGCACCACACTCAAGATATTGGAACCTTTTCCATCAACCCAAAAGTTCCTCCAGGCCCCTCTGCCATCCTCAACCCCACACCCTACCCAACACACATGCCAGCCACAAGCAATCATCTATCTACTTCCTGTCATGACAGATTAGATTGGCCGGTTTTGAACATCCTATAAATGAAATAACACAGCATGTATCCTTTTATGTATCACTTCTTTACACAGCAGGATGTTTCTGAGATTCACTCAAGTTGTTGTTTGTACCAGTAACTTGCTCCTTTTTCATTACTAAGCAGTATTCCATTGTATGCATACTTCATAATTTGTTTATCCATTAATGTGGTGGATACCTGTTTTCTTTCCAGTTTCTGTTATTATAACTAAAGCTGCTATGAACATTCATTTACAATCTTTGTGTGGATATATTTTCATTCTCTCAGGGAAAAAAACCTAGGAATGAAAATGCTAGAGGCATATGGTAAGTGTATGCTGAACTTTGTAAGAATCTGCCAAACAGTTCTGTGTGAATGCACTAAAAATATGTTTATTTTCCAGATATAAAACTTTAATATTGAACATTTCAGACTTTACACACCAGTTTCCTTTCTCTGCCCCACAAGATACCATCATGTTCTTCTGCATCTCCATGGAATTCAGTGTACGGAGCCATCTCACAATGAGCTAAGGAACAGCTGCTATACACAGCATGATTTTTTAATATGAAATACGGAACTAATTAGAAAGAGGATTCCCTTAACAGAGCCCCATGTGGGTACAAAGGACTAGTAAGTCGCGTGACAAGGAGATAACTCTCTTCTATGAGAGTTTATATGAAGCATATTCTTCCATATAAGGTGTTAGGTTTGAATTTTCTCAACAGTCTCTCTACATAAGACCCCAGAGATCCTGTTCTCCCGTTACAGCTTCATGAGGCCTGTCTCCATGAGATAACAGCTGGAGGTTTCCACTAGATTACCTTACTTCCAGAGGCTACATTCTAAGTAGGATAAGAGAAGAAAATTGAGCTATCACTCTGCATTCTCCTGACTGGGATCTCTCCCAGTGAACTGGCTGGACCAAGCCATGCAGGAAAGTAAGACACCCATGGTTGAAATAAATATTCTGATTAAACTATTCATCCCAATTTGGGAATAAAGAACCACCACTCATAAATAAATGCCCTAGTGATTCCTTTCCAGGTTGTTATTTTCTGATTATGAACACAGGCAAGTCTATTATGAATATAAAATATAACAGGCCACAGAATTTGCATAGTTAAATAATCCTTCTCTCAAAGCCATTCACCCGAAAGGGTACATTTCCCCATCTCTTAAATCTGGGCTGGTCTGTGACTTCCTTTGACAAACAGAGTGTGGAAGAAATGATGGTATGGCTTTTGTACTCATTCACACTCTCTCTTTTGCTCTTTCTCTCTCTCTTTGAAACCCAAACTGGCCTGCTAGAAGGCAAGAAACACATAGAGGAGAAATAAGCCATCCCAGCTAAGGCCATTCTTGACCAGCCAGCCCTCAGTATACCCAACAGTTGACCAGAGATACTTAAGTGAGCTCAGTTGAGATCGGTAGAACTTTCCAGCTAAGGGCAGTCCAAACTGACAATCCACTCAATTGTGAGCTAAATAAATGGTTGGTGGTTTAAGCCAGGACATTTCTGGGGTAGTCTGTTATGCAGCAAAAGCTAACTGATACACTAATCAGCTAGGGAAATAGTTTCTTTCCCATTAGCAGTGCATAGAGTCCCCTCCTACAACTTCTCCTTATTCCCCATGGCCCTGACTTTTGACCCACTTTTCTGGCTCTTATTTCCTACTTATCTATGTTCTCCTTTACCCCTATGCTGCCTGGTTTGGGCTGAACTGTGTCTCCTCCAAAATTCGTATGTTGAAGCCTTAACTCCCAGTACCTCACAATGTGACTGTATTTGGGGATAAGGCCTTTAAAGAGGTAATTAAATTAGAAATAGGCTCTTAGGATGGGCCCTCATCCAATCTGACTGGTATCCTTATAAGAAGAGAAAATTTGGACACACAGACAGACACCAGGGATGTGTGTGCACAGAGAAAAGATTACATGAGGATACAGCAAAAAAATGGCCATCTTCAAGCAAAGGAGAAAAGCCTTAGTAGAAACCATACCTGATGACACCTTGATCTTGGACTCTCAGCCTCCAGAACTGTAAGAAAGTAAATTTCTGTTGTTAAAGCCACCCGGTCTGTGATATTTTGTTATGGCAGATCTAGCAGACTAACACACTGCCTATGGGAGAAAAGTGTACAATAAATTTCCCAGCTTTTTTCCCTGACAATCACTCTGATAATTCCTGTCTTAATCAAGGCAGGAAACCCTTCAAAAAAAGTCTTGACCCACTCCTGGCACATATCCAAAGAAAATGAAAACACTAATTCAAAAAGATACATGCACCCCAATGTTCATAGCAGCATTATCTACACTAGCTAAGATATGGAAGCAAACTAAGTGTCCATTGACAGATGAATGGATAAAGAAGATGTGGTGTGTGTGTATGTGTGTGTGTGTGTGTATACAATCAACTACTACTCAGCCATAAAAAAGAAATTTTGCCATTTGCAACAACATGGATGAACCTGGAGGGTATTACACTTGGTGAAATAAGTCAGAGAAAGAAAAATACTGTGTGTTATCACTTACATGTGGAATCTAAAAAATAAAACAAATGAATGAACATATCAAAATAGAAACAGATTCACAGATATAGAGAAAAAACTAGTTGCTACCAGCGGAGAGAGGAGTAGAGGGAGGGGCAAGACAGGTAAAGGGGTACAAACTACTATGTACAAAATTAAAAAGCTGAAAGGATATATTGCACAGAACAGGGAATATAGCCAATATTTTACAATAACTTTATTTTTTTAATTAAAAGAAATTTTTTTTTTTTTGGCTGCATTGGGTCTTTGTTGCTGCGTGCAGGCTTTTCTCTGGTTACAGAGAGCGGGGGCTACTCTTCGTTGAGGTGCGTAGGCTTCTCACTGCAGTGGCTTCTCTTGTTGCAGAGCATGGGCTCTAGGCACGTGGGCTTCAGTAGTTGTGGTACACAGGCTCAGTAGTTGTGGCTCGCAGGCTCTAGAGGTCAGGCTCAGTAGCTGTAGCGCACAGGTTTAGTTGCTCCGCAGCATGTGGGATCTTCCCAGACCAGGGCTCGAACCTGTGTCCCCTGCATTGGCAGGTGGATTCTTAACCACTGCACCACCAGGGAAGCCCTACAACAACTTTAAATGGAGTATAATCTATAAAGACTGGAATCACTGTGCTGTACACCTGAAACTAATATAATATCACAAATCAACTATATTTCAATTTTTTAAAAAATTAGGTAAACAGAAATTTTAAAAGAAAAAAGTTTTAAACATGAAGAATCCATATTTGTTGTAAAATAAATTTTTTAGATAACAAGTAAAGTAACATATAAGCTCGCCACTTTGGGGAGAGAAATATAAAATAAATTAAGGAAGTAACATTTCCA
Organism: Balaenoptera borealis; assembly: GCF_965194805.1. Classification (NCBI taxonomy): domain Eukaryota; kingdom Metazoa; phylum Chordata; class Mammalia; order Artiodactyla; family Balaenopteridae; genus Balaenoptera; species Balaenoptera borealis. Next base: position 36,716,200 of record NC_138872.1, on the reverse strand, counting down.
CCTCCATGCCATCCTGAGAGGGGATCCCTGCTGACATCTGGTAGGTCTTCTTGCAGTGTGAACTTTAGCTCCTGCACTTCCCCACCGAATGGTAACCTCCCTGAAAGGCAGTGAGCACAGGCAGGGGACATAGGCCCTTTTGCAGGTGGCACAGCATCCTAAAGCCCTTCCTTTGTTTGCAGAATTTCTGGGTCTGTCTTAGCAGCTGAAAATGGCAGACAGTTACTCTCATAACTGATTTGAAAGCACACATCTAAGTAGAGGAGTTTATTGTTGTACCTGTTTAATGGGATTTTACTATTGCTAGCCCTTCCGCTCCCATAGGAAATGCAGGATCACAGTGAATGCATCAGACAGCAGGCGACAGTCTACACTTATCCCAGAAATCCTAGCCAAGGGCTTCTCCATGGAGCAAACTGTCAGAACCACCCTTTGGTATATTTAATAAAAATAATGACTCTCAATAATTAAGCACTTATTGTGTGTCAGGCACCCTGTAAGAGCATGGGGTAGGTGTTGGTGGTAGTTTGTTTGTCTGTATCAGATGAGAACTGTATCCTCACAGCAATGCTATAAGCTCCTGCCAAACCCTGAAGACCAAGCTATACTGACCACAGTCAATGATGAGTTCTGGTTGGTCCCAGAGTCAGGTCTGGTGACACTTGTTGTCCCTCAAGTATCGGCTTCTCAGTTCTCACAGACAAGGGCTCCCACCTGGTCCTCTACCCAGGGGTGACTATACTTCTAGATGTTCCTGTTCAGTGCATAAAGGTCCCAGGAGCCGTAGTATACGTGTCTCCCCAAACTTCTTCTCCTAACCTAGCTGGGAAGGTAAGAAAAGCCCTTGTTTCACCTACACAGAAAAAAGCCTCTTTCAGGAGGCCCTGCCCAGGCCCAGAAGTTATCTCCTACACTCATAGGTGGCCCTGGGTCCTTTGCCTTAATCAATTTCCTGCTACTTGTTTAATCAGTCTCATCTAAGTAGTTCTCCCTGTACAGTTATTTGGATGTTTTCATTCACTGCTCAAGTGTTTAATACATATACACGCATATACACAAACACATATGTAGCTGTTTCCTACTCTGTTCTAATGAGGGTCAGGTAGAAAACACATGTGTCTCTTCCCATCCTCAAAGTGTCTAGGGGCTAAAGCAACTTTCTCTCATCTCCCAGGAACCATCTTTCAGCTTGAATTAGATGAGGACTCTAAGGCCATCTGGAAATGGTTAAAGAATAGTTGCTAAGCATTTACAGATAAGAGTTATTTACAAAAGGAAAAACCTACACAGTCCCCACTACTCTCAAAGGAATGGACCAGAGGTCAAATATATTGGAAAAAAATGTGACTTATCCCAGCAACCAATCCCGGCAAAATCACCTGTCTTCCTCCTCACTCTCTCTCCACCTTCTGACTTCTTCCTGATTTTGATGCCTATGTCACAGCTTTCCCTTATATAAGAGAAGGGTTTGTTTTTTTTTTTAATTGTCTACATAATTGAAGACAATGACTAACACAACTGAACACACGCATAAACCAGAGAACAGTACTAGTCATCACAACAAATGGGGAAGGTCACATGTTTGCTCTTTCCCGAAAGGCTCCCTTGGAATTCTTTTGTTTTCATTTGTTACAAGAATAAACTCAGTATATATTTATTTAATAAAAAATAATCTATTAAATAATACATTATACACTGCAATATTCAGCTTCTTTTTAAAAAAATAACCAAGATATCCTTATATGATGCTTACGATATCCACTTTTTCTTAGGTGTTCAAAGGTAAACTTCACCTTTGCAGTTGTGTAGGTCACAATCTAGGACGGTTGACTGGTCTCTCTGCTCAGTGTCCACAAGGCTAAGATCAGGATGCTGGCAGGGCTGAATTCCTTTTCAGAGTCTCTAGGAGAACATTCACTTCTAAGCTCATTCAGTTTGCTGGCAGAATTTGGTTCTCTGTGCTTGTAGGACTGAGGTCCTGATTTCCTTGCATGCTGTTGGCTGGGGTTGTTCTAGGCTTTTAGAGGCCATCCCTATCCCTTGGCTCATCTTTCTCCATCTTCAAAGCCAGCAATGACACGTGGAGTCTTTCTCATTCTTCTACTCTCTCTGACCTCTCCCTCCCTTGGAATTCTAACAAGTGGCTTTAACCCAACAGCCTGTGCAGTGGCTTTGCTTTGAATACTACAACACTGTTCTCATCACGGTTCTGAGGGAGTGACCTTAAGCAAGAGAAGTGTTTGGAGTCCAGTGCACCTATAATAAACTACCATGCAACTATATGATTATTCACTGGGTTGCTGCTTTCTCTTGAGGTGCAGTACCACAGTTCCAGAATCACTACAGGACAAAATGATAATAAAAGCAAAAGGAGGAGGAGCCCTGAATAGCCAAAATAATACTAGAAAAGAAGAACAAAGTTGAAAGACTCATACTTGATGATTTTAAAACTTACTACAAAGACATGGGAATCCAAACAATGTGGTACTGGGAAAAGGACAGGCATATAGAACAATGGAGTAGAATTGAGAGTCAAGAAATAAACTTATACATCATGGTCAATTGATTGACAAGGATGCCAAGATCATTCAATGGGGAAAGAACAATTTCTTCAATAAATGGTGCTGGGACAACTGGATATCCACATGCAAAAGAATGAAGTTGAATCCCTACCTCACATCAAAGTCAAAAATTAACTCAAAATGAATTAATACATAAATATGAGCTTAAAACCACAAAACTCTTAGAAGAAAATACAGGGGTAAATCTTCCTAACTTTGGGTTTGGCAATGGATTCTTATATTTGACATGCAAGCAAAAGCAACAATAATAAAAAATAGGGAAATTCAACTTCATCAAAATTAAAAACTTGTGTGCATTAAAAGACATTATCAAGAAAGTGAAAAGACAATCTATAAAATGAGAGGTCTCTGCCAGTCATATACCTGATAAAGATCAAGTATCCAGAATATATTAAAAAAAAAAACTTTTCCAATATAATAACAAAAAGGCAATCAACCCACTTAAAAAATGGGTAAACAACTTGAACGGACATTTCTCCAAAGAAGGTATACAAACAGCCAACAACCACATGAAGAGATGCACATCATTAGTCAACAGGGAATGCAAATCAAAACCACATGTTGTACCATTTCATACTCATTAGACGGCTTTAATAAAAAGAAAAAGAAAATAAGTGTTGGCAAGGATGTGGAGAAACTGGAACTCAAGTACATTGCTGGTGGGAATGAAAAATGGTGCAGCTACTGTGGAGAACAGTTTTGTAATTCATCAAAAAGTTAAACATAGGGACTTACCTGGTGGCACAGTGGTTAAGAATCCACCTGCCAATGCAGGGGACGTGGGTTTGAGCCCTGGTCCAGGAAGATCCCATATGTCATGGAGCAACTAAGCCCATGTGCCACAACTAGTGAGCCTGCGTGCCACAACTACTGAAGCCTGTACACCTAGAGCCTGTGCTCCGCAACAAGAGAAGCCACCACAGTGAGAAGCCCGTGCACCACAATGAAGAGTAACCCTCACTCACCTCAACTAGAGAAAGCCCGCACGCAGCAACAAAGACCAAACACAGCCAAAAATAAAAAAATAAAATAAATTTATCAAAAAAAAAAAGTTAAACATAGAATTAGTATATGACCCAGCAATTCCACTCCTAGGTACATCCTCAAAACAACTGAAAAGAAGGACTCAAATACACGTATACACATGTTCATAGCAGCACTATTCACAATAGCCAAAAGATGAAAACAGCCCAAATGTCCATTAATGGATGAATGGATAAATGAATTGTGGTATATACATACAATGGACATTATTATTCAGCTATAAAAAGGGATGAAACACTGACACATGCTATAACATGGAAGACTCTTAAAAACTTTACGCCTAGTGAAAAAAAGCAAAGGTCAAGGGTTGTATGGTTCCATTTATATGAAATATCCAAAATAGGTAAATCCATAGAGATGGAAAGCAGATTGGCTGTTGCCACGGGTTGAGGAAGGGTAAAGTGGGGAGCAACTGCTTAATGGGTAGGGGCTTCTTTGGGGGTGATGAAAATTTTTAGAATTAGGTAGAGGTAGTGGTTGCACAAGTTTGTGGATGTGCTAAAGGACACTGCATGGCTCACTTTAAAATGGTTAATTTTTGTTATGTGAATTTCACTTCATGTTTTTTAAAAAGGCAGAAGGAAGAAGAAAGACAAGGCAGGCAAAGCAGCGCAGGTTTTTAGCTAAGACCAAAGCCTTGGGAACAGCAGAAATAAGCACCAGGAGGGGCACGGGTGCCAGCAGATGTGCTCAGAGGAAAGACGCAGAGATGGCATGAACAAAGGAAAAGGAGGTGGTTCAATCCGGGGATGGTGTCCTAACAGAAGAGTCTAGAATCCACAGAAATGGCCCTTTGTAAAGTCCCTGAAGGCAGGGCACCATGAGGACCACGAGGTAGAAGTTTCTTAAAGGAAGGACAATGTGGTACCTGAAGCTCCTCAAGGTCAATCCTTTGCAGACTCTTCATTCCTTTACATTTGTACAAGAGAAAGAGCAGAGGGTTACCAAGGAGAAGAAAGAGGCGAATTAACATCTCCAATGCCAGGGAGTTAAATTGGATTTGCTTTTTTTTTTTTTTCTCGCTTTTACAGAAACAGACAAAACAACGGGAACATTTTCATTGTAAGGGGAAAAGATCCATATTTCAGGTCTGAAAAAGATTCAGGGTGCCCAATTCAAAATAGGAGAGTATGTAACATGTGTGGGGACATGAAATTCTATCTTTGGAATAAGTTCTTGCTGTCACAACCACACAAAGGCTCTTGGGAAATGTCATACAAAGAAGAAAGTAGTTTGGAGCCTTACAAACATCCCTGGGAAAGAAAAATGGGAAGGTACATATTATCTACAGTAAGACAGGTCCTACGTATGCAACATCTCCTTGTAAAGACTTTCAAAATTCAGTGAAATTGGTGACGCTGTGCTCACTTTCCAGATGGGAAAACCAAGCCCCAGGCTTCAGAGCTCACATTCTTCCTCCTACAGCATAATGCATTGAGCCAGGTGATAAATTATAAAAGTCACCAGGAGCAACCTCCAGTTTTCCAGTACACTTCTAATTGCTTGGAGAAGTGGGTGTGACTTTCATTTTTCTATTAGCTCAGTAAGGGCTCTCAAACATCTCCAATGAGAAAATGCACTGCATCTATCCAAATTCCATACTGCTGTATTATCATTTGAGGAGTATACAAAATACTACCATTGCATCAGTTTCTTGCTGCTTATTTTTTATAAGAGTAGTGCCTTCTCTCTGCTCCCTGCATGCCCACTGTAAAAGCACATGGCCTGCAGCCATACGGGAAGGGTCAGTAGATCACATCAGCACTTTTACCGGCAGAGCCACTGGAGTCCTACTCAAACTGCTCTCTTCCTGCGTGTGTGACACTTGATTTCCCCCACAGGCTACAAAGTATGGCAAGGAACGAAGCAGCTGATCTGCAAGGTGGTCACTGCCCAAGGTCACCGGCTGGTTCCTTTCCTGGGAGGCTTTATTTTAGCCCTCAGGCCTCAGCAAGCTGCCCTTTCCCACCTGAGGACAGTGAAGATACAATGCCTGCTCCTCTGTTCATTTCAAAAAAGTAGGCAAGGACTTTTCAAATGCAACAATTTCAACATTTTATTGACAAATCCAAAAAAAAAAATGATAAAATAAAAAGGATCCGGGAACTAAACTGGATTTATTTTTTTCTCCCTTTTATAGAAACAGACCAAACAACGCAAACCTTTCCATTGTACGGGGGAAAAAAATCCACGTTTCAGATCTGGAAAAGATTCAGGCTGCCCAATTCAAAATAGGGGAGTGTGGAACACATGTGGAGACGAGAAATTCTGTCTTTGGAATAAGAAGTTCCTGCTGACACAACCACACAAGGGCTCTTGGGAAATGTCACACAAAAGCAATTTTAATGTCATGATGATTTCAAAAATAGCATACTCACAAGCTTCATGTGAAAAGCCTGGTTGAAGAAACTAAAAAATATAAGGGCAACAGCTAAAATTTTCTATACTGGACTGTTAGACCTTTTCCAGTTTCTTCAAATCTTTCAGGAAACAAGAAAGGACAAATAACTTTGCTAATATAAACTTCTGAAATTTTCTTTGGCCTGAAAAACAGGATAAGCCTTCAGCATCTACTGAAGTAGAAAACTGACATTATTTTCCCAAAGGTATCACACTATAATTGCATGGTTTATGCTTTTCTTCTCTAGTATTTTATTTTAAAAATAAAGAAAAGTTGAAAGTTCTTTTTTTTTTTTTTTACAGTGAACAACCATATTCCCACCACCTAGCTTTTTTGAATATCTAGCCTTTTATCCAGGTCTCTCACCATCAATTCTTTTTTTTTTTTTTAAATGTATTTCACAGTAAATACGTTGCAGAGTTCAATACACTTTACCTCTAAACTCTTATACTGCTGGCATTTTAAATCTTTTCTAGTTAAAAGTTGTGACTCAGCAAGAGGAAAGAGGGAGAAGAAAGTAAGTGAAAGCTCATCACACGCCTAGTTTCAAGCCCCACATTCAGATAAATTTGAGATTCTGGCAAAGGATGGAGATCTTCCTATGAAAACTGGGAGGAACAGGATTTGGCAGAATTCTGGCCTTGGCAATGGTTAGGAAAGTTATCTTACAAAAGTCATGGTGCTGGCCCCATACCCTTCTTCCATCCTTCTAATCACCTCGGGAAAAGAAGTCCAGATGGCCATGGAGACCAAGAAATGGAGCAACAGAGAGCCACCCTAGAAATGGAAAGATTGTGAGAAAAACCCTGCCGTTGTCCCAGGTGGAAAATTCCCTCTTATGGAGAGGACATCCCTACGTGGTAGAGGGGTGTCCTTCTGGCAAAGGGTGTAATGGGTTAGAAAATTCTTCCTTCTCTTTGGTTTTGCTCTCATCTCTCAATTATTCCACAAATCAAGAAAAGGAGGAGAACATTTGAGGCTGGGCCATGCCCACACCTTGGGGATGCCTCTAATAGTAAAGATTAAGTGAAGATAATAAAAAGTGGATGGCAGGCCAGTACTGACCAGTCACTGTCTAAACAGAAGACTTCAGATTGTCTTAAGGGCTGCCCAGTCTAGCTTACCAGGTAAGGGAGGGAAAAGGAGCCACTGTGCAGAAGTGTACCCAGGAATGAATGGTGTGTTCACGCGAGAACATGCCCAGAGTATGGCTACAGGGGGCAAGGTCCGTACAGCAGTGGCATTGGAGAGGGCCCCTGTGGCAGAAGTTCTTCCAACATTCTCTTCATACAATATGACTTTAACACTCTCCCACTGGGAGGTGGGTATTTATGTCTCCTTCCCTTGAAACTGGACAGACTTGTGACTCACCAGTAACCAAATAATGTGATGGAAATGATGCAGCATGATTGTTAAGGCTACGTCATAAAGAAGATCTGCGTCTCACTTGTCAGGAGGAATAATCACACTGGAGCCCACGTAAGCAGTCCAGCTGCCCTGAAGCCACCATGCTGTGAGGAAGCCCACAGTTTCCCATGAAGAGAGACATTATGGAGAATCCTGAGACTATATGGAGAGAGAGCGCCCAGCCAGCTTCCAGCTGCTCCAGCCTCTTGTTCTTTCAGCTTCAGATGCCATTTGAATGCAACTACCTGAGGGACCCCAAGCCAGAACAGCACAACGAAGCCCTTCTGGAACCCCTGACCCACAGAAAATGTGAGAGGTGAAAAGGTGGCTGCTTTTGTTTCAAGCCACTACATTTTGGAGTGATTCCTTACACCACAATAAATAACTAAAACAGACCCCAGCATATAAACTGGGTCCTGATGATGCCTCACTTCATACGCTGCACAATCCAAGTCTTCAAACCTGGTATCAAACTAGCCACTACCTACCTTTCTTATTGTGTAGTTAGTACTTCAGCCTCATCAGTTTACATGCAAGTACCCAAACTCTTCCAGAACCTTCTCCCGCAACACATTATATACATACATATATAACTTTTTTCCACTGCCTAAGATGCCCTCTTTTCCTTTTCAAAATCTTTCTACATTCTACCCTTCATTCAAGACCCAGTTTCTTCCAAAAAGTGACCCTATAATTCTGCACTCCTTAAGGTTATCAGTGATATCATAGCTGCCAAACCCAATCATTTTAATCATAATTCATGCCTACAGGGCATTAAGTCCCAAATGGAAGCAGCAATGGCTCATCAAGGACAGATCAGCTCACTTTCTTTGGACAACAATGCCACCTCACTTCTTTATTGAATGGGGTTACCAAGCTGGGAGATTCAAAAGTGCTGACAAAAAGTCTTATCTAAAGGAAGTAAGCCTCTTACTAGAGTTTTTCTATAACATTCTGAAGTTGCACTGTCCAATACAGTGCCATTGGCCAAAGGTGGTTTTGACCACCTGAAATAAGGCTAGTCTGAACTGAGATCTGTTGTAAATATGAAATATACACAGATGAAAATTCTTTTAAAAAAAGGTAAAATATAATTAATAATGTCGAATGTTGAAATGATAAGAATTAGGATATGCTGGGCTAAAATATATATTGTTAAAATTAATTTCAAGTGTGATCTTGGACTTCCCAGCCTCCAGTTCAGCCTGTTATCACAACCTCTTTTTTTTTCTTTTTAAATGAGGTTATAGGAAAATTTAAAATTTTTCATGCTGCTCACATGCTGTTTCTATTGGACCAAACGTCTGTGCTATACCGAGTTGAAGGTGCCCAAGGAAACACCATATATTTCCATAAAAGTTTTAGGAAAATACTTTTAAGGCAAAGGTGAAATGTTTGGATATAAAATTTAAAAGGATGGTTAAAAGGGGTGAGAATGAAAAATAACAGAGTTAATATTTATGCTTGGAAATGTTTCTAGCAAGAATAAGTGCCAACCATCCAGTCACACAGTATCCTTGCCTCTTTTTCAGGGCACTGAAATCATTATCCATGATGAAATTCATATAAGGAAAGCTTTGAAATTTCAGATTTTATTTATTTTTTAACCCTAATATATGTAGCAATTCTACTAACTGAAAATTACCTAGGTGTCTCACTCACTGAAAATTACCTAGGTGCAATCACTTTAGGACTTAGGTATTTGAAGCAGTAACTTAGGACCTATTCAAGGGAAGGAAATGAATTTATACAGCTTCCAAAAGTATGTAAACTTGCACCGGGAAAAGGCCTAAGGGATGAAAAATGTGCCTGCATGAGTGAGGAAGTGAGTGAGAGAACAGGTGTCTAGGTAGAGAAGACATTCCAGTGTCTTGTTCAGATATCACTGGGTACCTTTTAACTGTCCTGCGTGCCCACCTCCCAGCTTTTGTGTGTTTTGCTTCTAAAGATGGCACTTGCAAATTTCTTAAGAGGAACAGCCTTCAACTTCTAGAGCTGCTTCACCTGCAGATGCAGAGTGAAGTGCTCCCCAGTTTACAGCCCCTCTCCCACCAGCCCACAGCCAATGGCTGAGGCAGGGATGGGAAAGCCCAGCTCCTTACCTTGGGCAGAAGGAACAGATTCTCAGGAGCAATTACACTCCAGAGCTCCCCCAGGGATCAGGCTGAGGCAGAGACATTGCCCGAACCACCCCTCTGCTTGGCTCCCTCCTTCTCCCTTACCTTCCCCAACTCCCTAGTTCTCTTGGGAGCACTGCCTTAATGAAACACTTGTGTAAAAATCCCACCTCAGATCTGCTTAGGAAAGCCCAAGCCAAGAATCTTGTGATGTATGAATGGGCCCTAAGAAAATATGAAACCGGATTCTTATTGTTGTTTTTGTACCTCAGATAAGAGTTTCTATAACACTTAAGTATTTAAAATAACTGCACAGTTTAATAAGCAAGAAGTATATTTGTTCCTAAAGAGCATTGCAGCAGCCCTAGAGCAGAGGTCTTAGCCCTAGAAAAAAGATGCTAATAATGGCACAGCATATATATCTCCAGGTGTGAAAGAAGTTAAGGGTAGCGTGTAAGGCTCCAAAATAGAAGTAAAAATAAAGAGAAGTCAGCTTAAAGTTTGGTGAGCTTCATAACTGACATTGATGTTATCAATTCTGTACATAATCAATATTTAATAAAAACAATTTCAAGTCATTCAGAAGGCAAGAAAGCACCCCAACATTAGGTAAATTTCCCCCAAAAAAGAGTATACCTTCCAAACTGAAATAAAACAGGGCAGTAGGTATCAAGGGTTGTTTTCTTTCTTTTCATGAAAACTGAAGACAGCCTTTGGTTTAACTAAGTTAATAAATTCCTCTTTACGAAGAGTCATTCTGAAGCTAGAAATTTAAGAATGAAGATAATTCATCTCATTTTGTTTTCTATAAATATTTCCTATTTTAACACTGATAAAAGGCTAAGTTGAATGTCACATAAATAAGAGAAATCTAAAATACACCTTTTGCCATTACAGGGATTAAAATATATTCTGAATGCCTACTGTGGATGTAATAGTCCTAAAAAACCCACTTAGAACTAATGTACAGCCCACTGTTGGAACCATGGCAAAATAAAGCAGGCTTTCAAGATGAAACCAGAAAGGTTCAGATGCCAGGGTCTAGATAGTCCCCATTTTAAATACGGGAAGACATTATAAAAGAACCCGATTTCACTGCAATATAAAAAAATACTCATCATAAAAGGTATCCAACAATTGAATGTTGCTAGAGTGGGATGTTTTTAGTTTTAGGAGAGGATAGCATGAAATACACAAGAATTCTCTCTTTGGGAAAAGGGCAAGCCTAACACAAAGATAACAATCAAACAACCTGGTGACATGTGGGACACCAGGTCCAATCAAGTCCTAACAGGTGTGGGGATGGAAGAGTAGCCCACATACTATGTTAGCTGTCCCAGGACCCAATGCCATCTAAAGTCTTTGTAAAATCAAATGTATGGCATTTATACCACTTAATACAGAGGAAATCATTCTTGGAACTTACAATATAGAACAAATAACTTCTAAGCTCTGTTCTTTTTTTTTTCTTTTGGACTCTTAAATCAAGTGTTTATTTTCACTAAGTACCTAATTCTTCATAGGGACAATTTATAATCCAGCTGATAAACAATGACTTATTTTTTTAAGGATAATAAAACTATTGTACAGAGAAAGTGGATAGTCCAGAAAAACATTTTTTTAAAAAAAGAATAAAAAGCAGACATTGTGTCTACACTGATTTAAAGTTCCTACTGAATTATTCAGCACCCCTTACTCCGATTTGCCTGCTAAGACATGGTTTATGAGTCATCCATGGGGAACAGTAAAATATACTGCACTTGACTAAAAATAAGTAGGAACATTTAATAATAAATCTACTTTCTTGATAGCCTTGGGTCATCATTAAATACTGATCACTTGGAGAAGTGTTGGATTGTGTGATTCTTCCCTCCCCTCACAGAAAGGCCAGAAGAAAATCAGCCACGGGCCTTGCCAGAAGATGATGGAATATCTGACATGACATGAAACACAGAGAAGAAAATAATATTGATTTTAAATGCCTGGAACCTGGAGTTCACTTATCGAGATGAACAGCAAAGTTGCTGGTTATCTTTTCCACTATACAAAATTTTCCAAATTTTTTACTTATGACACCAAGTAGAAAATAGCAATTTGACAAAGGGGTCAGAAAAGAACATTTGCTAGGATTCTGCCTCTTGAATAAAGCATAGGCAAGTTATTGTTTATAAATAAAAAGAACTGTGCATATATATTTTCGATTTCCATTTTAGCGTTTCTTTAAAGATTTGTAAAATGGAACTTTAGAGGAACATTGGAAGGATTTAATTACATCATCCTTATAGGTAGTTGCCATAAAATGGAGGGTGGACTCCAACTGACAATGATTTTTCCCATCTGTGAGAATCTTCTTAAACAAAATGTGCATAAGATTAAAAACAAGTCGCATACATTTCTCCTCAGAAAGAATTACAGAAAACAGTAACTTAATATCTGATGCTTACTAAATGCAGGCAATACTCCCACAGACGGCAAACAGAAAATCCAGCAGAAAATGAAGTACCAAAGGTTGGTGGAATGAATAAACTTGAATCTAGAAAATGCCAGGAGTTGAACACTCCACCACATCAAGGAAAACATCTGTGAATCAGTTCTGAGAGGCATTTCAGATGGGACATCAGTGTGAATGAAGGGATTCATTTTACAGACCGAAAGTTCTAGAACCCCACATCTAGCAACTTACCCACTGTGTGCAGAGTACTTACCAGATGGCTGGGGACTGACTGAAGGTGACGTCCACTTAGTCAAATCACAGCGCTGTCCTCTGTGGAGGAAGGACACAGATCAGAGAAAAATCAATGTGAAGGAAATTTAGAATTCTCACGGAAAGAAACAGCCCTTTGCACTTCAAAATCAAAACCTATTATATTCTTTAAAACACATGAGAAAGAGACATTAATAAATTAGTGACATTAGTTTCTAAATGGATGACAAAAACAGACAATCATCAAATCAGAAATCTTAGTGCTACACCCAGCCTATAGGGTTTATACACTCTCTCTACTAAGCTGCTGATCTACAATTCAACCCCTTAACCTATAAAAATAATTAAGCAGCAGTTGAACAACAACGATATCCAAAATGTTCTAGAAGTAGATATAATGATCTTTCCCTGATTGACAGTGAAACTGATAGTAATATTAAGAAATTTTTCAAAAAGAGCAGTGCTGAATAGGAAAGGTTTACAATGAAATTGCATCTATGTACAAATAGTCATTATTTTTTATGTGTGTTTTTGTATTGCCTTCATTAACAAGTTGTTATGTAGTTTTGGACTTGACATTGAATTTAGATTTCAAGATCTTTCCAAGATTTTGTGTTGGGTGGGGGAGTGGCATGGTTCCAGGTGGTGTCAGAAGTACATAGAAATAAGAGGAAGCCCATCTGCATTTGGAAAGAAGGTAGAGGCAGAAAAATTGGCAATTGAAATACGGGAAAATGCTGTCTGTAAAATCTGAAATGGGATTTTCCCAAGGTCATCATCTATTTATGGAGATGTCTACAGTAAAATCCACAAATGAAAAATACGTCATTACAAAAAAAAAAAAAAAAGCAGACTTGGGTCTACATAGACAGACATGGAAAAAAATTCTCAGGTCATAGTATTAATTTTTAAAAACTCAAGTAAGGTAGTAATACGTGTACTATGACCCCAGTGTGTTAAAACAAACCTCACTAATCTAGGTGTAAAAACACAGACATGAATATTGTTATATGCAGAGAACATATTTGAAGGGATAACAAGAAACTCAACTGTGCTGCCTCTGGAGAACTGGTACTGTACGGAGGTAAAAAGGGCCTTTGCATTTTAACCTAACATTGAACAATTATGCAATATTTTATCACAAAACATATTACTTTTACAATTAAAATTGAAAATACAAGAATCCAATTCATCTAAACTTCCTATGGAAATAAACATTCCATTTTAAGTATATAGAAATAGAGAATACACAGCATCATCTACACATACTTCACTGATTTATTTATTTATTTTATTATTATTATTTTTTTGGCCATGCTGTGAGACTTGTGGGATCTTAGTTCCCCAACTAGAAATCAAATCCAGGCTCCTCGCGGTGGAAGCATGGAGTCCTAACCACTGGACTGCCAGGGAATTCCCATTACTTCACTGTTTAGTAAATATGTACTATGACCCAGCTCTAAGCATGGATTGCATCATCATATTTAATCAACATAAAACCTCTAAAATGTTTGTACTGTGATTATTCCCATTTTATAGAAGAGAAAACTGAGAAGTTGGGTGTCTATTCAAGAATTACACAAAGCTGGCATGCAAACCCAGGCACCCTGACCAACGTTTAGCTTCCATGGTACTGCCCCCTCCATGGCATTTACCATAGTTTCAATATTACATTTATACTTGTAGTGATGTATTAATATGAGACTGTAAATTCCATGCAGACAGGGATCATGTGTGTATTAGAACCATGATGTATATCCCCAGCACCGAGATAGTGCCTCCCCACAACTTTGTTGAAAAGGAGATAATTAAGTGCCCCGCCTAGAGCTGGGAAGTTAAAAATGTTTTATGTCTCTTGAGACTGTAAAACAAGACGAGTTCCAAAAAACGTCACTGATTAATAAACCTGCTATACCATGCTCCTCGTTTTGAGAAACCACCTGCTACCCATGTCCTTCTGTAACCAAAGATTTAAATACTGGACACATTTTGCTTTCCTTCTATAGTTCCCTAAGTGACTATCCAGCATAAAACTGATGCATTGTTCCATAAGCCTTTCTGCTTCATGGCTAGGATATTGCAACATTTGGGAAAGCCAATGTTGAAATACTTAACTACATGGGACTTCCCTGGTGGAGCAGTGGATAAGAATCCGCCTGCCAACACAGGGGACACAGGTTCGATTCCTGGTCTGTTAAGATCTCACATGCTGTGGAGCAACTAAGCCCGTGCACCACAACTACTGAGCCTGTGCTCTAGAGCCCGCGAACCACAACTACTGAGCATGTGTTCCGCAACTACTGAAGCCCTTGTGCCGAGAGCCTGTGCTCCACAACAAGAGAAGCTACCGCAGTGAGAAGCCCACGCACTGCAATGAAGAGTACCCCCGCTCGCCACAACTAGAACTATTATAACTTAACAATAAAAAGACAAATAACTCAATTTAAAAATGGGTAAATAATCTGAATAGACATTTCCTCCCAGAAGATATACAAATACATAAAGAGATGTTCAACCATAAGAGAAAATTAAGTCAAAACCACAATGAGATACTACTTCACACCCACTAGGATAACTATAATCAGAAGACAGATTAGAAAAAGTGTTAATGAGAATTTGGAGAAATCAGAACCCTCCTACATTGCTTGTGGGAATATAAAATGCTTCAGCTGCTTTGGAAAACAGCCTGGCAATTCCTCAACTGGTTAAACATAGAATTACCATATGGCTCAGTAATTCTGTTCCTAGTTATGTACCGAAGAGAAATGAAAATACGTGTCCACAAACAAAAAATTTTTATGTACTTTTTTCGTGGCAGCATTATTTATAATAGCCAGAAGGTGGAAATAATCCCAATGTCCATCAACTGATGAATGGATTAAAAAATGTGATATATCCATACAATAGACTGTTATTCAGCAATAAAAAGAATGCAACATGGATACATGTGACAACATGGACGAACCTTAAAAAAAATTATACTAAATGAAAGAAGCCACACACAAAGGCCACATATTATGTGACTCCAGGTATATGAAATGTGCAGAATAAGCAAATCCACAGAGATAGAGAGCAGATTAGTGGTTGTGCAGGACTGGA
The DNA here is from genome assembly GCF_965194805.1 of Balaenoptera borealis. Taxonomy (NCBI): domain Eukaryota; kingdom Metazoa; phylum Chordata; class Mammalia; order Artiodactyla; family Balaenopteridae; genus Balaenoptera; species Balaenoptera borealis. The sequence goes on along the minus strand of NC_138872.1, from coordinate 36,700,846 downwards.
GGGGCAGAGAAGGCGGGGAGTGGACGCTCAGGGGTGTGGGATTTCTCTTTGGGGTGATGAAAATGTTCTGAGATTAGACTGTAGAAACGGTTGCACAACTTTGTGAATATACTAAAAACCACTAAATCATACATTGTGAGTGGGTGAATTTTATGTTTTGTAAATGATATTTCATTAAAGCAGTTTATAAAAAAGGTTATCTTTCAGTAAGTTTGCCAGTAAATATTAGTTGGCTTCTTTCCAAAATGACAAAATACTTACTTACACTCTCCAAGAAAACAGTAAGTAGTGAACATTTACATTTTTAAGAGACAAACTATTGTAATTATCCATGGGATTTCTTGTGATGGGAAATACATACAATTATATTTTACCTTTGCCAAAGAAGAGCGTATGCCTGCAAAGTACCACTAATGACAGATGCCACAGTGCTTGAGATATAGTCTTATTTCAAAGCAATGGGGAGCTTTAGCCAAGTGTGAAGTTTTTGTTTCTTAGTGGAGGGAAAAAAAACCTACAAATATCTGAGGCTTACATTACGAGGTCTAATTTTGAGAATCTATATACTGAACACAAAGGACTAGCATTCAATGCTCTTCCCAAGATATTCAATATTGAAATTTTGTTTTCAGGTGAAGAATAACTGGGCAAGACAATCAAAACAGAGATCATTTCACTGTGATCTGCTACTGAACATGGAAAATTATTGTTTTGCAAACAAACAGAATGTTAGAGAACAGTTATGTCAGTGAGTTTGTGCAGTGTAACCAACCACCTCAAACCTGTGTGGCTTAAATCAGTAAATATTTATTTTGGTTCACAAAATGATCTCAAGTTGGTGAGAATGGCAAGAGTGTAGATCCCACTGCACAAGCGCCTCTCAAGCCTCTGCTGTGTCACATGTGCTAACGTAGCATTGGGCAAAGCAAGCCACGTGGTCAGGCCCAGATTCAAAGGGTGGAGAGAGAGCCCCACTTCTTGATGGGAATTTGCACCCTTTAAGGGCATGGATACAGGGAGGGAAAGACTTGGTGGCCATCTTTACAATCTACCATAGTATCGTTTCCAAATGGGACACACTCCCACTGATGGCCCACAGATATTTTACAGTTTATTACAGTACAGTTTTTATTCATGGTACAGCTTACATGTAAAATATATGTATTTTACCACAGTACATGGAGAGAGAATGTACAGTGCATATACATTAATGCAACTTCTATTTATGGAAAATGATATCAGGTCTCTATTGAAATTAATCGTACCACTATAAATATACTAATGGCTATTTACTATAGTAACGTTATCATGTTACCAGTTATTTATCAGTTATCTTTTCTTTTTAAGTGAATATATTTAAGTGGAAAAGATGAGTAATAAGTTCAGGTGAAAGACAGATTTTGCCAAATCCATAGAAGTGGCTCAGGAATAACCCAAGTTTAGAAACCCATGGGGTAGGACAATGCTTCTGAAACTTAACATACACACAAATCGCCCAAGTTATCGGCAGATTCTGGTTGAGACCAGAGATTCTGCAGCTCTAACAAGCTCCCAGGAGGTGTTGATGTTGCTGGTTCTAGAGCACACCCTGAGCAGCAAGCACGTAGAAGGGCAGAAGCCTGGCTATCAGAGAAAGCCGAGAACAGTCATTTACCAGCCGTGTGGTCTTCAAGCAGCTGATTTCACCTCTCTGAGATCATTCCTCATCTGTAAGATGTAGGTAACGTTAACACCCATCTCAGAATCTCTCTCTCTCTCTCTCTCTCTCTCTCTCTCTCTCTCTATATATATATATATATATATATATAATATATAAATCACCTTGCTGTACCCTGAAACTAACACTATATTGTAAGTCAACTATAGTTATATTAAAAAAAAAAAAAGCAATAGGATCTTTGAAACTCATTTTGCCAAAGCAATCACATTTGATACTTTCACATAGAGTATGGACACGTTGACATCTCCTCAGAGCCACTCCACAAGCATATATTGAGCACCCCCTGTGGCCTGACACTGTCCTTGGCTCTGAGGACATGACAGTGACCAAGCAAGAGAAACCACTGTCCAAGCTGAGCTCACACCCCAAACCCTAAACTGCTCACATAACTCTCTCCTCTGAGTTGCACTGAAAGAGAGGCTGCCAAGGGCCTGACGTGGCCACATACATGTTTACACTTCCCTATGGTGATCTTTGAACATTTGAGCTGATTGTTAACACTTACATAATGGGAGATTTCATATAAAACATTGGAACCCCAGCCTCTCTTGGAAATCTGGAAGACTGGGCAACAGGGACCCAGAGAGCCGCCTGTACGCCAGTCACAGCTGAGAGGTGGCCGTTGCTCCTGAGAAGGTCTGGGTCTGCCAGGTCCCCCCAGCGCCCCCTCCTGATCACTTCCACCAGATGGCCCCTCACCCATGTTCTCTGGCTCTTCTCCCTGCACTGGGTTAGCGACCCCCCCCAAGATGAAATCACAGTCAGCAATGCTGACGAGCATGGAAAGAAGGGGAGTCCACCTTCCTAGTCTGTGTATTTTCCCTTTACCATCGTGCAATAAATGTCTAGCAAGGGAGCAATTTCATCATTCCTCTGCCCCTCCCTAAAGTCTAAAACTGCCAGTTTGAGAAACCATTCATTCTAAGCTCTGCCCAGAAAAGTTATAGCTCCTGGATCTGTCATTTACTGTGGCTAACTGGATCTAAAATGGTTAACTCTTTATAGGAGTTTATTATGAGTCATTTTATGAGTGTTATTTTTTTTCTCTAAATAATGGCGACGGCTTTGCAATTACCTCGCTACCTTCTTTTGCCTGGTTTCCCTCGTGCATTGGTTTTCTGTGGCTGCATCACAAAACTGCCACAAACTTCACAGCTTAAAACAACACAAATTTAGTAGCTCTTGGTACTTGGTCAGAAGTCTGGGTCCAGCTGCTGGGCTCTCTGTTGAACATCTTACAAGGCTAAAATCAAGGTCTCTGTAGGCTTCCTTCCTTTCTGGAGCCTGAGGAATGATCCACTTCCAAGTTCAGGCAGGTTGTTGGCCAGTTTCACTTCCTTACAGTCATAGGACTGGGGGCCGTTCCCGGCTGGCTGTCAGCAGGGGGCCAAGCCAAGCACCCAGATGCCACCTACACTCCTTGCCTCACAGCCCCACCTCTTCCAGGCCAGCAGCGGACAATCTCCCCTGCATGGAATCCCGCTCTCTCCTTGAATCTTTCTTTAGTCCCTACTAGAGACTCAGCTGACTAGGACAGGCCCACCAAAGAAAAGCTCATTCTGAAAGTCAGCTGCACCATCTAACATAACCTCATCACAGGAGTGACATCCATCAAGGTCATAGTCACCAGGGTAGGAGTCCTGGTCCCATACGAGAATTCTGTCTGCTATACCTAGTACCTAATTGCTGCATGCATTTGTTGTCTGTATGCATTTATTTTTTTTTTCTCAGGTTGGGAACTGACATCATGTCACAAGGAAGGCTAACTGGCCAACAGACAGGATGCATGGAAGTTAAACCCAGCGAGTAGCTTTGTAACAGTTCTCCCATTCATCACTAGAGTAGCTAATGCTCTAACCCTAAGAATGCATGTACTCTGCCAACTTCCAGATGTATATGAGATGTTTCCCTTCTTGAACTTAAACTGACCTTATGAAATTAGATGTGTAGAAAATTGATATTCTGAAGGAGAAGGAGGGGGAGAAGAAGGAGAAGAAGGAAAAGAAGAAGAAAACAGATACATAACTAGTACCTAGAAGGACCAAAAAAATATTTTTAAGTATCCAAATACCATCATGCGCTAAAAATTTTTTAATTAAATTGTTATATTTTCTACATGGTCTCAACCAATTTAACAGCTTTTCACCCAACAGACTTGGCTATTTGGAAATTACATAGAGGCACTGTATACATAACCACACTAACAGTTGAAGGAAAAGGATAAAAATAATTAAAAGCATGCTTAATACAGTCACTCGCTCATGGCATAATAACCAATTAATGAGAAATTACTAAGTCCAGGTATTGCTCTCAGTGTTTCATGTATATTAACTCATTAAATCTCACCAAACTCCATGTAGCAGAAACTTTCTACAGATGAGGAGACTGAGTCACAGGGTAGTTATATTACTGATCCAGAGTCATGTGGTGAGTAAGAAAAGGCATGTGAATTCAAACCGTGGACCCTTCCTCTTAAAACCATAGCTGTCTGTGCACTCATCTGTGTTTCCATGTTGTGAAATAGGGGTGCTTCCTGCGCCTAATACACAGCACAAGGTGGTGGCCAAGCACCTATGCACTGCACTCAAATAGATCTGGTTCACATCCAAGGCCAAGGGGTGAGAGTTGGGGCTGCAGCCTTGCCAACGGGTGTGATTCTATAATTTGCGTAAAGACACCCCATGTGCCAGCAGCAGCCTTGTCCAAGCAAGCCAATGAAGTCTTCTTAAAAAAGAAAATAATCCAGACATTCCTTAACCCCCTATATCCTTATTTGGAAGAGGAGAGATGAAAACTGTGATTGATTCCTTCTTTCTCTTTTTCATTCCTTCCAAACCCTTTTCCATTGTCCTACATTTGAAATTGAGAGATTATGAAAAGATGGCAACAAAGCGAAAGCTAACACTAGAAGCAAAGAATAGAAACCACTGGCTCCCTTTCCTACTATAGAGAAGAAAGTGAGCCTTTCTTTAGGTAATGAGAAAGGAAAAACCTGTAGTTCAATACCCTCCAACCTTTTCCATCAGTTCCACCCAGCCAAAGCAGGGGCATCATGGCACCGGGTGTCATCAGCAGCACAGACCCCAAGAAACACAGGCTTAGCAGTTGTAATAATAGGTCACTAGAGGCGGAGATGGAGGTGGAGGTGGAAGTGGAGTGGGGGTGGGGGGCACATCCTGATATCTGTATTAAAGGAACTCTTGATTTCTGAGGGGGAGGGGAGTGGGGGAGGGATGGATTAAGAGTTTGGGGTTAGCAGATGCAAACTATTATATATAGGATAGATAAACAACAAGGTCCTACTGTATAGCACAGGGAACTATATTCAATATCATGTGATAAACCATAATGGAAAAGAACATGAAAAATTATATATATATATATATATATATATATATATATATATATATATATATATATATACACACACACACACAATTGAATCACTTTTCTGTACACCAGAAACTAACATTGTAAATCAACTATACTTCAATTTAAAAAAATAAATAGAAAAGGAACACTTGCTTTCAACGATGCATTTCCACAACTAGGTTGGACAAGCCCACGTGTCAGGTGGCATTTACTCAGTGATTGCTCCTGGTACCGGCAAGACGCTGACCAAGGACTGTTACCACCCAGGGTCCTCTCTGTGAGGAGGTGAGTGATTAGAACTATTCTTTAATCAGTCCTCTTTATGTTCTCCTATGGTTCCATCTTGGTTCCATTGCCCTGGTGGGCACAGAGCAGTAATTACAGAAGTATAAATGTATTTTGTCAGAGAAACCTCCCTTTAATCTGATGCTTTCTGGAGTTGCTTATTTGGGGGAGGTCTTAGTTTTTCCCTAGTTTTATTTGGTAGAATTTCTCAAGCCACATAATTTGACTTAAAATTGCTATGCACTGCAGCCAGAACACCCAAATAGGTTTGAGATCAGACATAATTCTCAAGGTCCTTGGCTGCCTGTGGTCGTCAGTGATCCCTCAGAACATTCAAACAGGGTCTTAGTTTCAGAGACTTGGATGTGTGCCAACCCAGGTAATTATTCTCTGCCTACCTTATTTCCCCAGGCAATTTTAATTGAAAATGGTATTATCCTTTACCTCAGTTCTAATCTGCTCTGAAGTGTCCCTGTGTCCTGCTTCTTCCTTCCATCATAAGCTAACTGAGCTGGTTTCTTTTTGAAGCTTAAGTTAAAAAAAAAGAAATGTTTCTGAGTCTCCCAAGGGGGAAAATATCAGATAAATATGAGCCATTTAATTAGTCTCAAACCAGTGCACCGAATACTACTGGCAGCAGCTGCAAGAAACCCCTCTTTGATGCCTAACCTTATGAAAAGTTTCTTTTGTGGATAGAAATACAAAGGTTTTCTTACTGAAAACTGACCAAAAAAAAAAAAAAAAAAAAAAAAGGGTGGGAGGAAGGGAGTGGGAGAGACAATGAGATGACTTTACTCTCCTGAAATGATTTTAAAAGGTACTGTTGCCTTGATTCAGAGTTGGCAGAACAAAATGCACCATTTAACACAGGATGCCCGAAATTCAATGAAAATGCAACAGAAATGTGCTTTTTGGTTACTTCCAACAAGCATGCACTTAAACCAGTAATGTCCAATAGAAATATGATGAAAACCGCAATTGTGAGTTACATATGTAATTTTAGTTTCCAGAAGCACTATTAAAAAGGTAAAAAGAAACAGAATACTACTCAGCAATAAAAAGGGAAAGAACTCTTGATAACATAATTTGCGTAGATCTCAAGGGAACTTTGCTGAGCAAAAAAAGCTAATCTCAAAAGGTTACAAACTATATAGTTCCATTTGTATGGCATTCTTGAAATGACACAAGTACACAAATGGATAACAGATTACTGATTTCCAGTAGTTAGGGAGGAGAGGAGGTAGGCTATGGCTACAGTATCTGGCAAACATGATCCTTGCGATAGAATTCTTATGTATTTTGACAGTGGTGGTGGTCATATGAATCTACACAGGTGAATAAATTGCATAGAACTAAACACACACACACAGAGACACACAAACACCAGTACATGTAAATCTGGTAAAATCTGAATAAGGTCAGTGGGCTGTATCCATATAAATTTTGTGGTTGTGATGCTATACCTAGGTTGTGTAAGACGGTACCAACTGCATGTGGATCTATGATAGTCTGAGAATTAAAAGTTTAAAAATGTGAATTTAATGTTAATAAGAGTTAACCCAGTATTTGCAGAATTTTCTTATATAATTGAGGTACATGTAATTGATAGAAAAATTATTGAGATAGTTTAAAATTCCTCTTTTTTTTTTTTTTTTTCTTCTTGCATTCTAAGTCTTTGGAATCCAGTGTGTAGTTTACACTTAGAGAACATTTCAACTCCCACGTGTGGCTCTGACTCCAGGTACTGGGTAGCAAAAATGCTTCAAACTGAGCCTAATATCCATTTCCCAACCTCCTCCAGTGACACAAACTAACATTGAAACACCTTTGCTTTCTGGAAGTCTCTCCTAGGGCAGGTTTATAACGAAACCCTTAGAGTTAGACAGTCACTGGAAAATATGATTGGCTGGGAGAGAAAATTTCAGCACTGGTACCAACCTGAATTTGTTTTGGACCACAGATCCAAGACACAAATGAATAACTAATCCCTATTAAGGAGACTTCTAGTATCTTCTAAGAAATAATTCCTAAGAAGAATTTCAAGAGCTATAACACATAGACTGGGCTCAAGGATTAAGATTTTAAACTATCTTTGAATCTTTGTAACTTTTCCTGTTGGGTTTTTTCTCTCTCTCTTTGCTTTCCTATTTCCCCGTGGTGATTAGAAGTGGGATGATTTAAATAAGAAAGCCTTGTGGGTTTGTGCTTCAGAGCCATGAAACTCGGAGATTCAATTTTCCTCTTCAGGCAGTCATGGAGGAGAAAGAAACAGGTGATAAGTGTGTGATGGCAACTTTGAAAAATACATAAAATTAGGCCAAATCTCTTGGGACTCTGAAAAGTAAAACAGAGAGCAGACTTGGTTCTCAGACCAGGTGTGATAAGAAGCCCAGGGCTCAATCTCAAAAGACCAGTGCAGTCTCCATCCTCCAGAGAAAGTGGAAACGAGATGAGGAAATACTATTCCCAAATGGAGCCTTGAGGTATAAAAAGAGTGGGTTTTGGAATGAGAGAGACCTATCTTTGAGAATACAAGTCAATTAACCTCTGTTGGCCCTGGCTTCCTTGTTTGTAAAGCAGCAAAATTATCTACCTGACTCATTGTTGTGAAGTTATACGGAATAATACACGAAAAGTGTTTATCACATTCCCCAATCCAAGGTGGGTGATCAATTACTGTCCTCTCCCTCCTCCTCTATTTCTGCACTCAAGTAACGAGGCACACAGAGAAAATGATGTGTGCAAATTATGCTAAGAATAGTAACAGCAGAAACTCCAGTTGTTGCTCTAGAGTAATGCCAGAGAGAAAAATATTTCATTTTAATCTGCTGTGCTTCACTTCTAATCTGCTGGTAGGAAGCTGGTTTCAGGATCAATCTAGATTTATAGCACTCTTGAGACAGCTAAGTATGAGAGAAGCAGGTACCCCTAAGGCAGAGGACACAAAAGAGTCTAGAAAAATGGAAACAGGGCTGGTTTGACCAGAGAATCATGACCTCAAAAACCTTTATGTAGTCACATCCTTCATAAACATAAAATGCATCCTCCAGTCAGCAAGTGAAAATAGAAAAAATAAATAAATAAAGAGTATGGCACAGCTTACAAGAACCACTCAATGCCTTAAGTTCTCTTGTTATGAATTATGTAAATTTGAGACTGGTATTTATGTTTGTCAGATAGTTATTTTGGTCACAGACAACTGGTCAACCACTTGTCCTATGAGAAATTACATCACCAGCTGGCCCACTGGAGCCCAATACACTGAGATATGGCAACAAGTTGGGTTTTTATTGATGGAACTGAACCCTACAAACTCTTCAAGACCCAGAACATGGCTGCTGAGCCAAGGCACTGACACAGGTACCATATTGAATAGACGGGCTCCAAATGCACAGTCTAGAATAATCTGTATGGACAACAGCCTGCTCTGATTCTGTTTCCTGTTCATCTGCATTTGATTTTATGAACAAACTGAAGCAGCTGATTTATCTACAACTCTAACAAGTTCTCCATCTTTGTCAGCACCACCACCGGCACCAAACTAGGCTAACCAGCTAGCAGGATCCCTCTGAAACAGCTTCTGGGAGAATGTGGGATGGTTTTCTGCCATTGCTACTTCTGACCTCAGAATCAAAGTCTACGAGTACTACCTGAGGCAAGACTGGTCTCGCAAGGAAACCCCAGCAACTGAAGTAAAATGAAATGAGGAACTAAGACACAGATGTGCACACTCTCCTAGGACATTCAGGCTTCATCAGTGGCTGGACTCAGAGGCAGAGCTGGTTTTATTAATCAAGAGGATTAATTTCCTGTTTTTTATTTGCATATAGTAAAATTCACTCTTTCTGGTATACAGTTCTATGAGTATTGACAAACGCATACAATCACATTACCAACACACAAATCAAGACATAAAACAGTTCCATTACCCCCAAATCTCTCTCACGCTGCCCCTCAGCAGTCAGCCCCTCCTCTCAATCCCACCCAACTTCTGGGTGTTAAGGAATCATACACAACATAGCCTTTTGAGTCTGACTCTGACTTCCTTCACTTAGCATGATGCAGTTTGTGATCCATCTATGCTGATGTGTTCATCAGTAGTTTGTTCCTTTTTACTGCTGAGTAGTATTTCAATGTATGGATATACCACAGTTTGTTTTTTCATCCCCCAGCTGGAAGGACATCTGGGTTGTTTCCAGTTTCTGATGGTTATAAATAAAGTTACTACAAATATTAGTGTACAGATTTTAGTGTGAAAATAAGTTTTCATTTCACTTAGTTAAGTACCCGGGCGTGGGATTGCTGGGTCACATGAAACTGTATGTTTAACACTATACAAAACTGCCAATCTATCTTCCAAAGTGGCTGTTCCATTTTACATTTTCACCAACAATGAATGTATGAGAATCACAACTGCTCTGCAACCTCACTCACTTAGTACTGCCCATTTTTTTCTTCTTATTTTAGCTATTTTAATGGGTGTGGAGATATTGTGATTTTAAAATAATGAATCTTCAAGAGCAATCACATTTCAGAATTCCATATGTCGTACCTTTAACTCAGTAGCATATTATTATCTTCCTTTTGGAGATAAGGCAACAAGCCCAGACAATTAAGTAAATTCACACATTTACAACATGCAGAAGAAGATATTCTGGTTAAAGAAGAAATGTTCCGGGGCTTCCCTGGTAGCACAGTGGTTAAGAATCCACCTGCCAATGCAGGGGACACAGGTTCCCCTGGTCCAGGAAGATCCCACATGCCGTGGAACAACTAAGTCCATGAGCCACAACTACTGAACCAGTGCTCTAGAACCCACGAGCCACAACTACTGAGCCCACGTGCCACAACTACTGAAGCCCGTGCACCTAGAGCCCATGCTCTGCAACAGAAGCCACCACAATGAGAAACCTGCACACCACAACAAAGAATAGCCCCTGCTCGCTGCAACTACAGAAAGGCCACGCGCAGCAACAAAGACCCAATGCAGCCAAAATAAAGACAAAAACAAACAAAAAATGTTCCTTCTACAAGTTTGCAAGTATGTATTTAATACCTACAAATAATAATATATCAATAATAATAATCATAACAGAGTCCCATTTAACAATAGGAAATAACTCTCTGATGCATCATAACTTTCATTAGTTTAAAAATTCATAAACCATTGATAATTCAATCATATATATGTATATATAGTTGTATACATACTACACACACAGAGACACATTTTACTACAAAAGAAAGTTTGTCAAGCATATTGGAAGTTTAAATCTGATCACAAAAGGGGAAGTATTTACTATTTTAGAAAAAAGAAACTCAAAATTATACCAGTAATATTACATATTTGCATAATGATCCGGTTACAAATGTTAGCTATTCCAAGAAATATCTCCATTTTTCAAAAATGTATTGACTCTTTGTTTTGTTACTGTTTGTACTTTAAGAAAACTAAAGATATGGTTTTGAATTTTTAACATGTCTTATTTTTTACCACTTTGTTGTAATATTTACATGTCCTCTTCTGCTCAGGATCATTTTATGCGTTCCTTATCTATTCCCATAAATAGAACAGGAAATTAAATGTGTTCCATGAAAAATAGTTGTTTCACTCATTCAAAAAATATTTATTGGATTCCTATTGGGGGGAGGGGAAGAGAAGGGTGATGTTTTTATTGTAGATAGGGGCCCCCAGTGGGGTCTCATTAATGAAGTGACATATGAGCAAAGACTTAAGAGAAGTGAGAGAGTAAGCCTTGTGAAGACCTGGAGGGAAAGGATTCCAGGAAGAGGGTCTAGCAGGTGCAAAGACCCTAAGGGGAGTGCGTGTTTTACAAGGCTGAAAAGATCCGTGTGGCTGGAGCACAGCAAGGTGAGCAGGAGGACACTCAAAGGGGGTGAAATCAGCGAAAGGAAGCCAGATCATTCAAAGACATTGATCAAACCTGGTTCTCGGTTAAATGAGAAGCCAATGGAGCACTTTTAAGCAGCAGAGTTACATAGTCTGACCTAAGTTTTAAAGGAAACTTCGCTATTTGGAGAAACGACTGTAGCAAGGCAAGAGTGAAACAGAGAAAGCAATTAACAGGCTTGGGCAATGCTGGTTAACAGTTGACACTGGGGAAAGTGGTCAATTCGGTACATATTTTGAATGTAGAGGCTGATGGATTGCGTGTATAGTGTAAGAAAAGGAAATGACTTCGAAGCTGAAAACTAGCATCGGAAAGGTTAAAGAAACAAAATCGTTTAGTCTGAAAAATAATGAATAGTTTCATTTCGACAAGGATTTTTAAGAACCTGAAACACAGTAACTGTATTGACTACCTGACATCCAACTTTTGAGAGTCAGGAGTGAAGACAGGAAACTGAGACTGCCATTTCCAATAAGTAGCTTTTGGAACACTTGCTGCCATCAGTCGCTGAGGGAGAGTCATTGAGAATTCTGAATAAAGATCAAAATCAGAATACCATTCTTTCTATTCTGCCCTTAATGACTTTTATGTAATATATTCCATATCAGCTATTGTAGCTGAGTTTGACAGGAATTATCCAGATGAATGGATTAAATAACGGATAAACAAAATGACTGAAATGTAAATAGATGAAGATTAACGCAATGGAGAGCATGAACCAACATGCAGGAAGAGATAAGACTCAAAATAGTAAATTATAATTTCAAAAGTTTCATATACTGCATCAATTGTCTAGAATAATAAAAATCTGGAAGACCTGGGGTTTAGCATACAAATTATTTTCATTCCTCTCAGAAAGTTAAGGATACTGTCAAGATGAAAACCACTTGTTATAAAGATAACCTAATGTTTCAAGACTGAGAATAATACTTTTAAAGAAATTCAAGATAGTTTTGAAAGAACAGAGAGATTGAAATTATAAATAGCACTGCATAACTTTCCCCTAGATTTCAGGGTCTCTACCATCTAAGATTCAAGAGTGAGAGAAGCAGTCAATGCCATTCTAACTAACTTGTTTCTCAGGACACCCCCAGAGATAGGGGTCACTGAAAAAGCCAACTGTCCTTTAGGTTTGTTCTCATTACCTTATACAATGTTTCTACACCTTAAGTGTTTAATAAATGCTTACTGAATGAATGAATGAACGAATGAATGAAGAATGAATGAAACTTTCTATCACCATTACCCAAGGAAACCCTTAGGATGGGGATTAATACATTGTCACAGTAGGAAGGTAAACACAATTCCATTTTTATAATACTTCTTTTCCCAAGGCAGATCCAGTGTACTTCCCTAGTTATGATTCTGGGGGTTTGTGAAGATGACTTGGTGTTATGATCCTGATCCTGAAAACTATAGCATGAAAAGAAACAGACAGAAAAAGAGTAGAGACTATTTTGACATTTCCTAAGAAAGCTAAAGTGCTTCAACATTTAGTAATGCTAGTGACTAGAGTCCCACTGGTAATATATGTTCTTGTCCCCACACCACATAAGAGGACAGACCAACCTTACCAAGCACCTTGGAAATCTTAAAGTTCTCCCGTGGAATTAATTACAGGCTACATGATGCCCCTCTCAACCTGGAGGATTCATCAGAGGTTGCATAAGGGTTAAAAAAGCTCTCTAGTGTTTCCATAGATGGCCTTCAAGAAAGAGAAATAAAACGTTAAATCAAAAATCCGGGAACACAGTGATACACTAGTGAAAGAATTCATAAGCCGTTCTTCAATTCCAATTTATCGACATGCCATCCCTCCTACTCCTCGTGATTAGAGTGCAATGTTAATCATTCCCGTCTCCGGAGCTGAGGTAATCTAAGGACAAATGAGTGACCAAAAATATCGCATTAATAGGACTACTCAGCCACATCACAATATTTCTTCTGAGTTGAAAACCATAACTCTATTTAATAGCACAAAGCCCTACATTTATTTGCATCTTACAAGTGATCATTCAGGGCACTGAAGCAGCTGGCTAAACCATCGTGCCCTTATTTAATTTACCATTCTCCTCTCACATTAGCTCTGCTGCAGAAATAGGACTTCAGCTCCCTCTCAATAACTCCCTGACAACTTCGAACCAGAAAGAATAAATTTACTTTGTTGATTTCTGACTCCATGAAGAAAGAGAACCAGTAACTGTGATACAATTTAATTGATGCAAACCTACATTCTTCTCTTCCTTCTCTTTTTACAGCAAGATAAATGTTGACCAAAAGTGCACCAAGTGATTTTTCCTTTGTTTCAATACTCTTTTACTGTGTTTGTTTCAAGAGGAAGGGAATGTGTTTTAGAGACAGACACCCTCAGATAAAACACTGCCTTTTCGATGAGTTGTCGAATGCTGACTGAGAACAACATTAAGAAAAATCTGAATATAAATGATATAAAAACTTTGAGACTATATGTGTACAGACCTAATATGCCTAGGAAGATGGTTCACTTGCACCAATTCGGGTTCCTTTTCCTGAGAAAGGACAACAGAGCTTCAGATCAGGAAGCTCCCCTAAGTCAGCACAAGGTTTGGTTTTGTTTCTGTTTTGGGACAGGGGAGCTTGATGATGTAAGCCTCTCCAGGAAATTCCTATACAAGTGCCAGTGCAGGCTAGACCCGCACTGTCCAATAGAAATAAAATGCCAGCCATGTGTGTAATTTAAAATTTTCTAGTTGCCGCATTAGAAAAGTAAAAACAGGCCAAATTAATTTAAATAATATATTTTAACCCAATGTATCCAAAATATTGTCATTTTTAGATGTATTCCATATATAAAAATTATTAATGAGATATTTTCCATTCTTTTTTTTTTCATACTAAGCCTTTGAAATTCAGAGAGTATTTAAATCTTGCAAGCACATCTCAACTTGGACTGCCCATATGTCACGTGTTCAACAGCCCGGTGGGGCAAGTGGCTCTAATACTGGAGAGCACAAGTCCAAGGCAGGTCCTAGAGAGAATCTGTGGGATGGATTAATGGGCAGTCAGTGAGCTGTGGGGTGGCAAAGTCTCTCTGCTACAAGGTGGTTAGAAGAAAAAGAATTAGAGGGGCTTATAAAGTCCTTGGGCTGGAAGCACCTAAGACTTCTGTTAAGTTCTTATAATAATAAGAACTTAACTCTCCTCTAATAATTACAGCCCCAGGTATTTCACTTATTACCTCAATATGCCAAGAGCTCTGTAAGCTAATTATTTTGTCACATTCATAAAAAATACTAATTTACTGGTTGTCTTACTACTCTGAGCATCTTACTTTCTTGACATATTGTATTCTCTGCAACCCCTGTTCTTGGTTGCTCTACCCAGTTGATGAAATTCAAGTTTAAACTCCAGTCAGAACTCCAGCTCTCATCCTGAAATCTAATCATAAGCTATATCTCAAGATATTTTCTAAAATAACTCTTCCACTTACTGAAAACCTATGTACCAAATATTCTGCTAGACACTATGAGCATTATCTCCAAACCACCGACTGGAGGCATTATTAGCATCATTACAGGAGAGTAAACTGATGCTAGAAGAGGATCATAATCTGCACAAGGTCACAGGAGTAGTTCTGTCCAGCCCTCACCTCTATGACTTTCCACAGCCCTTCTTCACCTTGGTTTAATCATAACAGCCAATGTCCTTTTGTTTCTAAATGGCCCACCTGAATGTAAGCATCTTTGCATAGGCTGAATTCTGAACACCAAGTCCTATTTTATTCCTATGGGAACAGTAACCAGCAAGAAAATGAGAACCATCTGTCACTACTTGAGCTTGCAAGAAGCAGAGGGAAGACTTTCTTCATCCAAAGTCCAAGATAAAGAAATTCACCGAGTACCACCCACATTACACAATCCTCCCACCCAGGTGTCCGTTTACATGCCCAACAGTCATTTGAATTGTAAATTAGAGGTCACCCCTGATAATAAAGCCCTTCTCTTCCATTCTTGGGGCACTCTGGTCCCCAAAGTCATTAGTGCAAACTTGTTTCAATTGGTTTTGATTCTGTCTGCACACAGATTTCTCTGTAGGGACTGCTACTATTCCAAGCTTTTGCTCCCCTTGCAAAGACTGTTGCTAAGGAGAAGAGAGTTCTCCTTTGTAATTACTGCCTGAAATGCTTCCGGAACTTCTACCAGTTCTTTCCTTAGCATCAAGGCCCCTCCCTTCCTGCTCAAAACCGTAACCTAGATTTTTGTACCCCTGAGCAAGGCTTCCATTTGCAGTCATAAACGTTTGATGCCCTCTGCCAGGACTGCAAATTCAGTGACATGAGGAGCCTCCAAGCCTTGAGAAACCCTCCCTGGATAAAGAGAAGCAGTTTAGATGTTTTCCAGCCAGAGTCAAAAAGCCAAGAACTCCCTCCTTCACCACAGCACTCCATTTCATCTGATTCTGGGAAGGCAGCCACGCAAGTCGTCGTGTCAGTATGAAAATGGTTTTCTGCATCAGAAAAATTTTCAGGCTAACTTTACCTCCAAAAATCTCCTTTTTTCCCCAAAGCAGTTAATCCCTCCCCCAGGCATAGCTTTGCCCCCCCAGCCAAGCAAGGTGGATCCTAGAGCAAGTTGTCCAAAACCTGGCTCCCCAAAGGGTGCCCAGTGACCAGCAGCAGCATCAGCACCATCTGGAAGCTTGCTAGAAATGCAGAATCTGCATTTAACACGATCGCAGGTGATTCACACCCACATTGAAGTGTGAGAAGTCAGTCCCAGACACAGCTGAAAAGAAGCTGACGATTTCATTAAAAAATGGACAGTTGATGGAAACTGGAATGTTTCATTTAATTCTCATTATGCTAGGAATTGTTAGGTTTTGTTTTTAAGTCTGTTTTTCTAACCTAAATCTGAGCTGAAAATAAAATAGTTTCCAGAGAAAAACCAGCTTTCTTAATATGACCCTAGAATCAGGCCATCTCTTTACTGACCGAAGTGAAAGTTGACACTCTGTGACACTGTATGTGCAGAGACACACTAACCACTAAGAGATTTTTGTAAAGGAGCTTGAGGACAATGCACGAAATAACTGCCCAGCAAGCAAAGGTGTTCTGATGAACAAGCCCCACAAATGTCCCTTCTATGATCACTGCCAATCCCACTGGGATGACTTACAAGGGAGACAGGTTTTTTAAATAACTGCATCAATCCTTAAATGAAGTAAGGAAATGAGAAAACTATGTTGATTTTAAAGCTATATGAAACTGTGTTTTACAGAAAAGCGTAGCTAAAATTTCCTGAATTCAGCGGTTTTGTGCAGAGGTACATTTGTAAAATATAAACATTTTAATAACAATGCCTATAGAGCTGGCCCTCCATATCTGTGGGTTCTGCATCGGTGGAATCAACCAAGAGCAGATCAAAACTATATATTTTTTTTAATTCCAGAAAGTTCCAAAGAGCAAAACTTGGATTTGTTGTGCATTGGCAACCATATACGTAGCATTTACATTGCATTAAGTATTATAAGTAATCTAGAGATGATTTAAAGTATACAGGAGAGTGTGCATAGGTTACATGCAAACATTATGCCATTCTACATAAGGGACTTGAGCATCTGTGGATTTGGGTACCCTCCTTCTCCTCCCAAGCGCTTGAGAGAGGGTGAGGCTGGCAGAGCAGGAAAGCCATCAGCAGTGCCTTTGTCTAATGATGCTCCAACATCAGACACATCAGATTATCATAACTCGCAGCTGCCATAGTCCATGATGCAGGCAGCCAACTGAGCAAACTTCCCCTGAGAAGAGAATGAGGAATTTGGTTGCATGAATCGTTTTGCTACAAATAAGACATCCAAAAAAAACTCAGCCACAATACACTGAAGGATGAAAGTCAGCAAAGCAGCTCAAATGCACATGTTACAGCGAAACCGTGAATGCCCGTCGGGTGCGCCCGTGACTGCAGATCACACAGTCACCGTGTGCTGGGCCAGGGTGAGGGGAAGGGCGAGGGAGCCAGAGAAAGGCAGTGATTCGGGAAAAGGGCACAGCAGCCTGAGGTGCCAGACTGAAGTGATGGGAAGAGCTAAGGCCAAATGGTCCTGAGAAGGAAGGAGAGGAGGCAAAGACCCCCGTCATGAACAGGAGCTATGAAGTAGGCTCCTTAGAGCCAAGAAAAATCAAGAGCTGTGGACGCAGGCTGGAATGTAGAACCAACTCCGGGTGAGCTGCTTGGGCTGGAAACATACACTGTGGTCCTGATGGAGCATGTTCCGCTGGTCCTCCTGTCAAGAAACCCTAGACCTCTTGACCTCTGAACTCTGGTTTGACAGCATCATCTTCCTTCTACTCTGCACCTCCACCTTCACCCCCAGTCTGTCCTCTACCCAGAAGGCAAGGCTTTCCTTTATAAGACAAGAATCTGATCGTGTCACTCCTCTGCTCAGAATCCTCCAGTAGATTCCTGATATGCTCCGCATCCACTCCCCAGCCCTTACCCCAGCCCCTGGGTACTCTGTGGCCCTCCTGTCCTACCTCTCCTCTCGTTGACGGTTCCGCTCCATCCATCCAGCCTCCTTGTCCTTCACAAAACCCCACGCACGTTCCTGTCCAGGGCCTTTGCCCTGCTGTTCCCTTCATCTTGGATATTTAAATGACCTCTTACTTCATTCAGGTCTCTGCTCAAATGTCACCTCTTCAGAAAGGTCTTCTCTACTAATCTATCTGCAACGGCAGCCTCAGTTCTGTCACTCTTCATCCCCTTGCCCTCGGCACTTGCTCATCTCATACTTTACCACAGCTTTCTACTGCAAGTGCTTGGGATTCTTTGCCTAAAAGCCTTCTCTGGCCCAAAGGCTGTGTTCATCCTTGCAGGAGGGGCAGCCCTCAACCAAAGGCAGGTGGGAGTTAGTGGATAAATAGCCCAGCTCCACATCCTTCCATGGGACACTTCTGAGGCCTGTTCTACACTCCCTCCAAAGGTCCCCACGGGGACTGCACCCAGGATGCCTGCAGGGGCACCTCCTCGATAACACACCCTTTACTGCCTTCCTTCATTTCTTTGTCTCACTTCTCTCCTCTCCCGCTGGTATTTCGTGGGATCACCTCCCGGATAAACCACTCCCATTCAAATCTTTTGTCACAGAATCTGCTTTGGAGGGAACTCAGATTAAGGCACCACCCGTCCCCTCCTCCTAGCACAGTGACCAGTACATTGTAGGTGACTAATGAATATTTGTTGAATGAATAAATGAATGAACTGCCATAGTTAACCTTCACCTTGGCAATGCTGCTGATCAGGAAGCATGTTGTGTCTCATCTGGAAACTTGTTTTACATACAGATGATTAGCCCTTGTTTCAGCTTTCTAGCTGAGAAGGGCCTGGGATGCACAGAGCTTCCTTTTGAGCAACAGTGCTACTTAGGACAGCTACTGTTGACATCCCAGAACGGTCTTCTATCTGGTAATACGTTCCTTCCTTCAAGTCAAGTTGGGGATAAACACCCCAACTCTTTTTTTTTTTTTTAATCTTATTGAAGTATAGTTGATTTACAATGTTGTGTTAATTTCCTCTGTACAGCAAAGTGACTCAGTTATACGTATACATATTTGTGTGTGTGTGTGTATATATGTATATATCCTTTTTTGTATTCTTTTCCATTACGGTTCGTCACAGGATATTGAATTTAGTTCCCTGTGCTATACACATATAATAGTTCATCCATTCTATATATAATAGTTTGCCTCTGCTAACCCCAAACCCCCAATCATTCCCTCCCCTACCCCTCCTCCCCCTTGGCAACCACAAGTCTGTTCTCTATTAGATATCCCAACTCTTGAATCCTAAACTGTGGCATTTAAAGAACAAGCATGGGAGTACCCTTAAAAGTCACCCTCAAATGCTTCCCTTGCTCCTCTGGCTTCCCCTGGAAGCTCTGAAGTCAAGAACTGGGGCCAGCTCCTAGGATCAGGACCAGCCTATATCATTTGCAGGGCTCACAGCCAAAGGAAGGCATGGGTCCCCTTGTTGTTAAGGTTTTCAAGACAGTGACAGCAGAACATTAAACCAAATGTCCAGGCCCCTGCGTAACTGCACAGGTCACATGGTCATGAGCTGGCTTTGCCAAGAACTCAACAAGAAGAAAGTACCAGGGACCCCATAAGACAGCTCCCTGGGCACTGATTATTCTCGCAGAAAAGAGAAACAGCAGTGTTCTGTTTTATTTTAGGTTAAGCTACCACAGGACTACACAGCTCGTAACAGCAAAGAGGCCTGTGGACAGCTCTGCAGAGCACCCCGGCTCACATCACCTCCAGGCTTCCCGAACACCCTCAGAAATCAATCATGGTGCACAGCTCCCCGCGGCCAGCTCAGTAGTTCCAGCTGCTGACAACTCTGAGGCTGCCATGACTCTGTTGAGCCCCACAGTTTAAACACACAATTACGTAACTGAAAGAGATAGAGAACCTGCTTTTAGATGCCAGAGGATGCAAAAGGTCTCAGGATCTATTTCAGGAAAATCCATTTGGGTCCATGGCTCAGGGGGTTGGTGGGGGCAAAGCTGAAAGGACAGAAGGGTTTGGCAGAAAAATGAAAGGGGAAGAAAATGGCCCACTGGTATCATACCCAAGCTTCAGGGACATGTATATTTGGGGGAACATACAGACCAAGGTGATACCAAGACACAGCTGTGACTACAGCAGACCCTTAGAAATAAGTCCAAGATGGGAAAAATGGTTTAACGCCACCTGTGCCTGTGGGATGTTTAGCACATTTTGGGGGGAGGAGAAGCAGTCTGCTGATGGGTATGTAGATCCCCAAGAAAAGGACCCAGGATATGCTTCCCAACGCAACTGACCACAGAGCCTTTGAGCAGCCAGGCAACTAACTGGTAAGGCTAGGTAGGAGAAATGGTGACTTCCAGTGTTTAAAATCCAATTAACTACAAACCCTACTTCCTGATATGCCAGGTGATTTGTTTTACTACACAGAATCCTTTCTAAAGTTTCTGCTTCTTTTCAATTCTGCTAATAAAATGCAAATGAAATGACTGTCTCTTTTTGAAATGTTAGCATTTAGCAGAATTTGATTTCATGAACAATTACTCTGCTAAATTAACCTCTGGAGGGTATAAGATACTGTACCTGACCTCATCTTGGGGACTTCGGGAACCATCCAAAATTACTTTGAGGTGTATCCAGGAGCAGGGGGTTAGTAGTCAGACATCTCTGGATTGAAATCCTGCTTCTGTTCTGTATGGGTTGTGTAACTTTGGGCATTCACTCACCTCCGTGGGCTTTTATGCTACAAGGAGAGAATGCCCACCTCTCAGGGGTGTTGTCAGGGAAAAGTCAGAGAATGGTCAATGTTCTCAAATACACGTTCAAACCAAACTCTTGCTGTCTCCCAGAAACCTGCGTCTCACCTGCAACCTCCGTACTCAGGTCCATGTCCTTGTGGCTATTTTTGATTTCTCTTTTACAACTAATACCTAGTCTGTCACAAATCCTGACGGCTCATCATTCAAAATATCCCAAGTCTGATCACTCCTCGCCTACCTCAGCCCACCCCAGTCTGGTTCCAGGTGCTCTCCACTCCCACCTGGACTTCTGCCAATTCCCCCCTGACCCCGGCTCCCATGCTCCTGCCTCTGTCCCCTTTCAACTTATTCTCAGCACAGTGCCAGAGGAGTCTTATAAAGCAAAGACCCACTCGGAATAACAAAGTCCTTATTTGGTTCTAAAGCAGTGGCTCTCAACCTGGTATGACTCTGCACCTCTGCGGACACCTGGCAACATCTGGAGACATTTTTAGTTGTCACAACTTGGGAGGCAGGGGTGGTGGGGATGCTACGGGCACCTAGTGGGTTGAGTTCAGGGATGCTGTTAAATATCCTACAATGCACAGGACAGCCCACCAAGGCAAAGACGGATCCAGCCCAAAATGTAAGTAGTGCCGGAGGGAGAAACCCTCTCTTAAAGGACTGAAGGACTCGGGAGCCCTCGACCTTGACCTCCGAGCTCATCTGGTCCTCTTCCCCACCCTCTGTACTGCAGAATGGCATTCTTGTGATTTCTCACACACAAGGAGCCACTCCCAAACAGAGCCATTGTTCTTTCTGCCTAGAGTGTTCTTCCCATAGGGCTCATTACTTCACCGCTTTTGGGCCTCTGCTAATCACCCTATTTTATTTATTTATTTATTGTTTTTTCGTTTTTTATTTAACATCTTTATTGGAGTATAATTGCTTTAAAAAGGTGTGTTGGTTTCTGCTTTATAACAAAGTGAATCAGCTATACATATACATATATCCCCATATCTCCTCCCTTGTGCGTCTCCCTCCTGCCCTCCCTATCCCACCCCTCTAGGTGGTCACAAAGCACTGAGCTGATCTCCCTGTGCTATGCGGCTGCTTTCCACTAGCTACATGTTTTACATTTGGTAGTATATATAAGTCCATGCCACTCTCTCACTTCGTCCCAGCTTACCCTTCCCCCTCCCCTTGTCCTCAAGTCCATTCTCTACACTTGAGTCTTTATACTTGTCATGCCCCTAGGTTCTTCATAACCATTTTTTTTTTTAGATTCCATATATATGTGTTAGCATACAGTATTTGTTTTTCTCCTTCTGACTTCACTTTGTATGACAGACTCTAGGTCCCTCCACCTCACTACAAATAACACAATTTCATTTCTTTTTATGACTGAGTAATATTCCATTGTATATATGTGCCACATCTTCTTTATCCATTCGTCTGTCAAAGGACACTTAGGTTGCTTCCATGTCCTGGCTACTGTAAACAGAGCTGCAATGAACATTGTGGTTCATGACTCTTTTGGAATTATGGTTTGCTCAGGGTATATGCCCAGTAGTGGGGTTCCTGCATCTTATAGTTCTATTTTCAGTTTTTTAAGGAACCTACATACTGTTCTCCATAGTGGCTCTATCAATTTACATTCCCACCAACAGTGCAAGAGGGTTCCCTTTCCTCCACACCCTCTCCAGCATTTATTGTTTCTAGAATTTTTGACGATGGCCATTCTGACTGGTGTGAGGGGATACCTCATTGTAGTTTTGAGTTGCATTTCTCTAATGATTAGTGATGTTGAGCATCCTTTCATGTGTTTGTTGGCAATCTGTATATCTTCTTTAGAGAAATGTCTATTTAGGTCTTCTGCCCATTTTTGGATTGCGTTGTTTGTTTTTTTGATATTGAGCTGCATGAGCTCCGTGTAAATTTTGGAGATTAATCCTTTGTCAGTTGCTTCATTTCCAAATATTTTCTGCCATTCTGAGGGTTGTCTTTTCGTATTGTTTATGGTTTCCTTTGCTGTGCAAAAGCTTTTAAGTTTCGTTAGGTTCCATTTGTTTATTTTTGTTTTTATTTCCATTTCTCTAGGAGGTGAGTGAAAAACAATCTTGCTGTGATTTATGTCATAGAGTGTTCTGCCTATTTTTTCCTCTAAGAGTTTGATAGTGTCTGGCCTTACATTTAGGTCTTTAATCCATTTTGAGTTTATTTTTGTGTATGGTGTTAGCGAGTGTTCTAATTTCATTCTTTTACATGTAGCTGTCCAGTTTTCCCAGCACCACTTATTCAAGAGGATGTCTCTTCTCCATTGTATATTCTTGCCTCCTTTATCAAAAATAAGGTGGCCATATGTACGTGGGTTTATCTCTGGGCTTTCTATCCTGTTCCATTGATCTATATTTCTGTTTCTGTGCCAGTACCAGACTGTCTTGATTACTGTAGCTTTGTAGAAGAGTCTGAAGTCTGGGAGCCTGATTCCTCCAGCTCCATTTTTCTTTCTCAAGATTGCTTTGGCTATTCGGAGTCCTCTGTGTTTCCATACAAATTGTGAAATTTTTTGCTCTACTTCTGTGCAAAATGCCATTGGTAGTTTGATAGGCATTGCATTGAATCTGTAGATTGCTTTGGGTAGTAGAGTCATTTTTACAATGTTGATTCTTCCAATCCAAGAACATTGTATTTCTCTCCATCTGTTTGTATCATCTGTAATTTCTTTCATCAGTGTCTTATACATTTCTGCATACAGGTCTTTTGTCTCCTTAGGTAGGTTTATTCCTAGGTATTTTATTTTTTGTGTTGCAATGGTAAATGGGAGTGTTTCCTTAATTTCTCTTTCAGATTTTTCATCATTACTGTATAGGAATGCAAGAGATTTCTGTGCATTAATTTTGTATCCTGCAACTTTACCAAATTCATTGATTAGCTCTAGTAGTTTTCTGGTAGAGTCTTTAGGATTCTCTATGTATAGTATCATGTCATCTGCAAACAGTGACAGCTTTATTTCTTCTTTTCCGATTTGGATTCCTTTTATTTCTTTTTCTTCTCTGATTGCTGTGGCTAAAACTTCCAAAAATATGTTGAATTACAGTGGTGAGAGTGGGCAACTTTGTCTTCTTCCTGATCTTAGTGGAAATGGTTTCAGGTTTTCACCATTGAAAATGAGGTTTTCTGTGGGTTTGTCATATACGGCCTTTATTATGTTGATGTAAGTTCCCTCTATGCCTACTTTCTGGAGAGTTTTTTTATCATAAATGGGTGTTGAATTTTGTTGAAAGCTTTTTCTGCATCTATTGAGATGATCATATGGTTTTTATCCTTCAGTTTGCTAATATGGTGTATTACATTGACTGATTTGCATACACTTAAGAATCCTTGCATTCCTGGGATAAACCTCACTTGATCATGGTATATGATCCTTTTAATGTACTGTTGGATTCTGTTTGCTAGTATTTTGTTGAGGATTTTTGCATCTATGTTCATCAGTGATATTGGCCTGTAGTTTTCTTTCTTTGTGACATCTTTGTCTGGTTTTGGTATCAGGGGGATGGTGGTCTCATAGAATGAGTTTGGGAGTGTTCCTCCATCTGCTATATTTTGGAAGAGTTTGAGAAGGATAGGTGTTAGCTCTTCTAAATGTTTGATAGAATTCGCCTGTGAAGCCATTTATTCTTGGGCTTTTGTTTGTTGGAGGATTTTTAATCACAGTCTCAATTTCAGTGTTTGTGACTGGTCTGTTTATATTTTCTATTTCTCCCTGGTTCAGTCTCAGAAGGTTGTGCTTTTCTAAGAATTTGTCCATTTCTTCCAGGTTGTCCATTTTTTTTTTTTTTTTATCTGTAATAACTGCCAGTTTTATTCCTCTGGCTAAGAGATCCAGAGGTAATTTGAGGTTTACATTTTTTTTAATAGTTCTTTCATCAAGAATTTAGGTGCCCCCATTGCCCTTATAAGCTGGTTGCAAATTATTTGATTGACTCTTAATTATAAAAAAAATTTAATTCTTTTTGTATGTGTGACGTGTTCATTAAAAAATACATATAAGCAAAAAGAAAAAAAACTCACACCACACAGAAATAAGCACAGTTAAATTTTTGATATATATATGTATGTATACACACGCACACGCACACACACAATTTGAGATTTTCTCCTACATATGTGAGCTGATACTAAATATGCTGCTTTGTAACCTGTTATGTTTTACTTTACAATATGGAATGAACATATTTTCATGCATATGTGTGAAACTTCCCAATTGAAAAACAGACCTGGAGAATGTGTCAAAATACAAAATCCAGATGCTGGTAGTAAGGACACTACCTAAAACAAAACTCCACCAGATGATTAAAAATAAAACAAAAGTCAAAGATACATCAGAAAATGCTAACAGAAAGAAAGCAGGGGCCAGATTTTAATATCAGACAGAAAAAAAAAAAAGAATTCAAGGCCTAAAGCACACAGGATAAGGATGGCTGCGTGAATGTCTTTGTTTCCAATGCATCATCACAAACTTGTTTCTTACTCTTCTTATCTCTTCCCTAAGCCTTTCCAACTCATCTACTCCTCTTATCATTTCTTCTGGGTCCAAATGCCTAACCGGAGTGTCCTCTTTATATCCCTGACCAGGCTGAGTCAGCCCTCCTCTAAGGTTTCCTTCTGCTTCCTGGCTTACACCTTCTTCAGAAGGTAGAGGATTTCTTTCTGCCTCCTGTGGTACAGCTTCCATAGGGCGGTCTTCCTCAGCCTTTGGCATGTTCTGTGCTTTTCCTTCATTTTCTTCACAAGACTTTCGCAAGTTGAGTATTTTTCTCTTATTTCCTTCCTGAATAAATTAATCCTGCAGGGATCCAGGGGATTTTCCTCCCTCTTCCCTCACTTGATTTGGGTCGCTCCCAAAAGACCAAGAGTCCTGAAAGGATCCGGGGCACTTTTCTCCTCCAGCAATAGGGAGCTGCTACAGGGAAACAGGCCCTGGACTATAAGAACTTCTGCACACATCGACTCCTGGTCATGTGAGGGTCGCGTCATCAATGAGCTCCAGGTTGTCCATTTTATTGGCATATAGTTGCTTGTAGTAATCTCTCATGATCCCTTGTATTTCTGCAGTGTCAGTTGTTACTTCTCCTTTTTCATTTCTAATTCTATTGAGTGTTCTCCCTTTTTTTCTTGATGAGTCTCACTAGTGGTTTATCAATTTTGTTTATCTTCTAAAATAACCAGCTTTTAGTTTTATTGATCTTTGCTATTGTTTCATTCATTTCTCTTTCATTTATTTCTGATCTGATCTTTATGATTTCTTTCCTTCTGCTACCTTTCGGGTTTTTTTGTCTTTCTTTCTCTAATCGCTTTAGGTGTAAGGTTAGGTTGTTTATTTGAGAAGTTTCTTGTTTCTTGAGGTAGGATTGTATTGCTATAAACCTCCTTCTTAGAACTGCTTTTGCTGCATCCCATAGGTTTTGGGTTGTCGTGTTTTCATTGTCACTTGTTTCTAGGTATTTTTTGATTTCCTCTTTGATTTCTTCAGTGATCTCTTGGTTATTAAGTAGTGTATTGTTTAGCCTGCATGTATTTGTATTTTTTACAGATTTTTTCCAGTAATTGATATCTAGCCTCATAGCGTTGTGATCAGAAAAGATACTTGATATGATTTCAATTTTCGTAAATTTACCAAGGCTTGATTTGTGACCCAAGATATCATCTATCCTGGGGAATGTTCCAAGAGCACTTGAGAAGAAAGTGTATTCTGTTGTTTTTGGAGGGAATGTCCTATAAATATCAATTAAGTCCATCTTGTTTAATGTATCATTTAAAGCTTGTGTTTCCTTATTTATTTTCATTTTGGATGATCTGTCCATTGGTGAAAGTGGGGTGTTCAAGTCCCCTACTATAATTGTGTTACTGTCGATTTCCCCTTTTAATATTAACAGCTAAATGGCTGTTAGCATTTGTCTTATGTATTGAGGTGCTCCTATGTTGGGTGCATAAATATTTACAATTGTTGTATCTTCTTCTTGGATTGATCCCTTGATCATTATGTAGTGTCCTTCTTTATCTCTTGTAATGGTCTTTATTTTCAAGTCTATTTTTTCTGATATGAGAATTGCTACTCCAGCTTTCTTTTGATTTCCATTTGCATGGAATATCATTTTCCATCCCCTCACTTTCAGTCTGTATGTGTCCCTAGGTCTGAAGTGGGTCTCTTATAGACAGCATATATACAGGTCTTGTTTTTGTATCCATTCAGCCAGTCTATGTCTTTTGGTGGGAGCATTTAATCCATTTACATTTAAGGTAATTATCAATATGTATGTTCCTATTCCCATTTTCTTAATTGTTTTGGGTTTGTTATTGTAGATCTTGTCCTTTTCTTGTGCTTCCTGTCTACAGAAGTTCCTTTAGCATTTGTTTTACAGCTGGGTTGGTGGTGCTGAATTCTCTTAGCTTTTGCTTGTCTATAAAGGTTTTAATTTCTCTGTCGATCTCAATGAGATCCTTGCTGGGTAGAGTAATCTTGGTTGTAGGTTTTTCCCTTGGCTCACTTTAAATAAGTCCAGCCATTCCCTCCTGACTTGCAGAGTTTCTGCTGAAAGATCTGCTGTTAACCTTATGGGGATTCCCTTATATGTTATTTGTTGTTTTTCCCTAGCTGCTTTTAATATTTTTTGTTTGTATTTAATTTTTGATACTTTAATTAATATTTTTTGGTGTGTTTCTCCTTGGATTTATCCTGTATGGGACTCTCTGTGCTTCCTGGACTTGACTGACTATTTCCTTTCCCATATTAGGGAAGTTTTCAACTATAACCTCTTTAAATATTTTCTCAGTCCCTTTGTTTTTCGCTTCTTCTTCTGAGACCCCTATAATTCGAATGTTGGTGCATTTAATGTTGTCCCAGAGGTCTCTGAGACTGTCCTCAATTCTTTTCATTCTTCTTTCTTTATTCTGCTCTGCAGTAGTTATTTCCACTATTTTTTCTTCCAGGTCACTTATTCGTTCTTCTGCCTCGGTTATTCTGCTATTGATTCCTTCTAGATAATTTTTAATTTCATTTTTTGTGTTGTTCATCATTGTTTGTTTGCTCTTTAGTTCTTCTAGGTCCTTGTTAAACGTTTCTTGTATTTTCTCCATTCTATTTCCAAGATTTTGCCTCATCTTTACTATCATTACTCTGAATTGTTTTTCAGATAGACTGCCTATTTCCTCTTCATTTGTTTGGTTTGGTGGGTTTATACCTTGCTCCTTCATCTGCTGTGTGTTTCTCTGTCTTCTCATTTTGCTTAACTTACTGTGTTTGTGGTCTCCTTTTCGCAGGCTGCAGGTTCATAGTTCCCATTGTTTTTGGTGTCTTCCCCCAGTGGCTAAGTTTGGTTCAGTGGGTTGTGTAGGCTTCCTGGTGGAGGGGACTGGTGCCTGTGCTCTGGAGGATGAGGCTGGATCTTGTCTTTCTAGTGGGCAGGACAGTGTCCGGTGGTGTGTTTTGGGGTCTCTGTGACTTTTTTATGATTTTAGGCAGCCTCTCTGCTAATGGGTGGGGTTGTGTTCCTGTCTTGCTAGTTGTTTGGCATAGCGTGTCCAGCACTGTAGCTTGCTGGTCATTGAGTGGAGCTGGGCCTTAGCGTTGAGATGGAGATCTCTGGGAAAGCTTTCGCTGTTTGATATTACATGGAACTGGGAGGTCTCTGGTGGACCAATGTCCTGAACTCGGCTCTCCCACCTCAGAGGCAGAGGCCTAACACCCAGCTGGAGAACCAAAACCAAAAAGAGAAAAAGGAAAAAAATATATATATATATCGTTTCTCCCAAAGTCTACCACCTCAATTTTGGGATGATTCATTGTCTATTCAGGTATTCCACAGATGCAGGGTACATCAAGTTGACTGTGGAGATTTAATCCACTGCTCCTGAGGCTGCTGAGAGAGATTTCTCTTTCTCCTTTGTTCGCATAGCTCTTGGGGTTCAGCTTTGGATTTGGCCCATCCCTGTGTGTAAGTCACCTGAGAGTGTCTGTTCTTTGATCAGACAGGACGGGGTTAAAGGAGTAGCTGCTTCGGGGGCTCTTGCTCACTCAGGCCAGCGGGAGAGAGGAGTATGGAATGCGGGGCAAGCCTGCAGCAGCAGAGGCCACTGTGACGTTGCACCAGCCTGAGGCGTGCCGTGTGTTCTCCCGGGGAAGTTGTCCCTGGATCATGGGGCCCTGGCAGTGGCGGGCTGCCCAGGCTCCCGGGAGGGGAGGTGTGGATAGTGACCTGTGCTTGCTCACAGGCCTTTTGGTGGCTGCAGCAGCAGTTTTAGTGTCTCATGCCCGTCTCTGCTGTTCAGGCTGATAGCCGCAGCTCATGCCCTTCTCTGGAGCTCCTTTAGGTGGTGCTCTGAATCCCCTCTCCTTGTGCACCCTGAAACAATAGTCTCTTGACTCTTAGGCAGGTCCAGACTTTTTCCCGGACTCCCTCCGGCTGGCTGTGGTGCACTAGACCTCTTCAGGCTGTGTTCACGCAGCGAACCCCAGTCCTCTTCCTGGGATCCGACCTCCGAAGCCCAAGCCTCAGCTCCCAGCCCCAGCCCGCCCCGGCGGGTGAGCAGACAGGCCTCTCGGGCTGGTGAGTGCTGGTTGGCACCGATCCTCTCTGCGGGAATCTCTCCGCTTTGCCCTCTGCACCCCTGTTGCTGCGCTCTCTGTGGCTCCGAAGCTCCCCCCTCTGCCACCCGCAGTATCCGCCCGCGAAGGGGCTTCCTAGTGTGTGGAAACCTTTCCTCCTTTACAGCTCCCTCCCAGAGGTGCAGGTCTTGTCCTTATTCTTTTGTCTGTTTTTCCTTTTTTCTTTTGCCCTACCCAGGTACGTGGGGAGTTTCTTGCCTTTTGGGAACTTGGAGGTCTTCTGCCAGTGTTCAGTAGGTGTTCTGTAGGAGCTGTTCCACATGTAGATGTATTTCTGATGTATTTGTGGGGAGGAAGGTGATCTCCACATCTCACTCCTCCACCATCTTGAAGGTCTCTATCAATCACACTAAACTGCAATTTCCCTCACTCCACCCCCTTTTTCTCCCCAGCCCTTACCATCATCTGGCACACCTCTTATCTGACTTGTTTTTTTGTCTTCTTCCACATCCTGGAATGTAAGCTCCATGAAAGTACTGACTTTTGCCTGATTTATTCATATTATGTACCTGGCACATAGCAGGAACTCAATAAATATTTGCTGAAATGAATGAATAGATGCACCTGAGCTGTGGGTGGAAGAAAGCTTCTAGTTTGAAGGATTGTGAAAAAGTATGTACTCTGATTTATTACCAAGGCCATATTCATAACCCATTTTGTTTCAGAACAGAGAGAGCTATGGGAATAATTCCCTTTTATGGACTTCATAAAACTATCAATCATGAAAAATGCAGGGAGGATAGTGAAGGGAGCCTAGTAACCCACCCTTGAAGCTTCTTTAATCACAATACATGTGACAGGGTGAACTACTGGCTGATGTTTGCCTCTGGTGACTGTAGTGTTCCTAACTAAAGATCAGTGTGTGTTGTTGGGAAAATACAACTATATTTATGGAAGATACAAGGGGATAAAATATTTAAAAATCAGGGCAGTTCTAGAAACTCCAAACTAAACAATTTTTTATTTCCAGAGACCCTCCAAGCAGTAATATTCCATGGTTCTATGAAATACTTATGGAGCCCCGACACAGCTACATATGACACGTGGAATCAGATAGAACAATAAAGAACTTTCAGGCCTCACCCTCAGAGGGTTTACAGCTTGGCATGGAAGTTAAGATAATTGTGTTGTTGAAATGAACTGAAGCACACGGTGAAAACAGAAGGCACACTCAGGGTTAAAAGAGGAACACGGGTGTAACTGGGGTCCTCAGCAGATCGGGGGTCAGGAAAGATCTGGAGCAGGAGGTGACCTTGGTGTCTCTTAGAGAGCCAGCATGGGGAGGGCAAGGCTGTGTTTGGAGATGGCATCTCCCCATTTGGCTGGAACAGAGGTCACCTATAAGGAAGTGGCAGGAAGCAAGTAAAGGGTGGCAGAAACCAGAGCACTGAGGGCTGAGTGCCAGAGGCAATGGGCTCTGGTTCAACAGAAAAGGATAGGCAGGAGGCTGACACCCAAAGCCCAGGGAAGCCGTAATTGTTTTACGCCCTGGGTTTCCCTGTACCTTCCCAGGAGGCAGCATGGCCAGAAGGAAAGGAACTGATCTAGATAAGCAGGTTGGGAAGAGAAGTATAAGATTAGTAAATAGTCCTAGCTGGGTGTAGAAAGAACCTGGCACAGAGAAGAGAGAGCCAGGTCTGTGCAAGGGGCCTGAATCATCCCATGGGAAGCAGGAGAGGCAGCTGTTGAAGCGCCTGAGTTTTCCCACATCCAGAAGAAACAAAAATGACCAGACAGGAAGGCGAATAAAGGGAGTTCAAAGGATGCCATGACTCAAGGAATATTCAAAGCCATCATAAAATTACAATGCCCAATGTTTTTATTTAGTTTATCAGTTGGTTTCAGAGATTTGGAATCAAAAGCACAAAATTATTTTCCATTTAAGAGTGGCCCTTTCCTGAAAAGAGCCTCACCCCAATCAAAAACCTCTAAAAATCAGATGTAAGTTTCTAGATTGTGTTGGCAGAGGCTAATCTGCCATTATCAGAACAGAACAATCAGAATGGGTTATACCAATTATTATTTTTAAAATAACTTTCTTTGGACTCATCTCAATAGTAGATATGTAAAATGTGAAGTCTGAAACCAATGCAATATAAATGGCTCTAGAATTTGTTAAATTTGATTTTTTAAAAAGAGGCACCTGTGGTCACAGGACAAAAAGGGTCCATCCACCACCCTGTGTGAGCATTCATTTATCTGACAGATATTTACTGAGCCCCTACTCTGCCTCAGGCACTATTCTAGTTGCCTGGGACACATCAATAAACAAACAAAACCCCACCATCAGGACACAGACATTCTAGTGAGGGGAGAGAGAGAGAAACACTATACCTAATAAAAAGTTAAATTATATAATAATTTGGAAGGTAGGAAGTGCTATGGGGAGAAAAAAGCAGAGGACAAAGTAGGGGCTAGTAAGAAAGGGAGGTTTATCATATGATATCACTTATATGTGGAAGATAAAATATGGCACAAATGAACTTATCTACGAAGCAGAAACAGACTCACAGACATAGAGAACAGACCTGTAATTGTCAAGGGTGAGGGAGGGAGGGAAAGGAATGGATTGGGAGTTTGGGGTTAGCAGATGTAAACCATTACATATAGAATGGATAAACAACAAGGTCCTACTGTAGAGCACAGGGAACTATAGTCAATGTCCTGGGATAAACCATAAAGGGAAAGAACGTATACATATATGCATAACTGAGTCACTTTGCTGTACAGCAGAAAATATAACACAACATTGTAAATCAACTATACTTCAATTTTTTTCAAAAAGGAAGGTTTATAATTAAGCAAAGACTTGAAGGAGGTAAGGGACTAGCCAGGTAGATGAGCAGGGAAGGAGGAGCATTTCTGAGACAGGAAGCAGCCCAGGCCAAGACCCTGAGGTGAGAGCATGCCTATGTGTTCATGGAACAGCAAGGAGGCCAGAGTGGCTGAGCAGAGAGAGCTGGGTGAGATGAGGTGACGGAGGTAATCAGGGATCAGATGGTGCAGGCCTGGGAGGCCACCGCTAAGACCTTGGCTTGTACTCAGTGTGAGATGAGGACCCTCTGGAGGATTCTGGGCAGGGAGGGGCAGAGACTGACTTAGGCTCAACAGGTCACTCTGGCTGCTGAGTGGAGAACAGACTATGTTGGGAGGGGGACAAGCCAGGAAGAAAGAGCCCAGTAATCCAGGCAAAGGAGAACGTGGCTCAGGCCAGGGTGACAGCACCAGCAATAGGGGAAAGAAGGTGGGTACAGTTTGAAGGTAGAGCAGACAGGATTTACCAACATACCATGTGTGGGTGTGAGAAAGAAAGGAGTCATGGGTGATTCTAAGAACAAGACGAAGTAATACACCCTTGCTGCATCTCAATACAAATACCCCAAAAATGTCTAGAAAAGGTTATTATTCAGTCCAACACTAGGTTTCAATTTAGCACCTGCTATTTGAAGAGGGATTCCATCCCAGGAAGTCTGGCCACAAAGAAGCAAAGTATTCATGGTCGGCAAGTTTCACCAATATATGGTTCTGTTCCAGCAGCAGGGCAAGCATTACATAAATGAACACGTCTGGCTGTCAAGATCCCACTTTTGCTAAAAAAAAAAGCAGGGCCTAGAGGTATGTGTAATATGTATACAACAATACATAAAAGTACATTACAGCCCATCAGTCAGTTCACGGTGGCAATGTTTTCTTTCTTTAAGAGTCAACTAGTTACATAAAAATGTTGTACCCTAATTATAAAAATCAGGGGGATTGTTTTGGTTTTTGGGTTTTGATTTGGGGTTTTTTTTTGTTTTATTTTTTTTGAAGGAAGATGCTGGATCATGACTCTCAAATGGTTTCTTTTGATACTAATTTAAATTTCAAAACACAACCTAAAATCCATGGTCAGAATGATGCTATCAATCTGAATCATTTTTAGGACTAAATAGACTATGGATGGCTTCCCAAAGATAGCACATTCGATGACTCACGGCATGGTATCCACCCCGCTGGGAGGGTTTCACCTAGAACTTTAAAGGAAGTGCTTTCTAAGATGAAGAAAACAAGCACAAAGAAACCCACCCTGAGCTCATTCTGAGCCAAACAAAGCAACCTCTTCAAATGAAATAGGAAAAACCAAGATGAAATAAAACCAAGAAAGAATATAGAGCGTGTTGATCCCTTTCCCATTTTTTTTTTTTCCATTGCTGCAACTAGCTGATCTTAGACAAAGGATTTCCTTCAAAATCATTGCTGGGAGTTTAAGAGTCACTGCATGGAATAGGATGCCTTCTACCTTCAATTTCATTCCTTCTTGAAAGTTCCCATATTCTAGTACATTCCAGTTACTTCAGATTTTTTAAAATTAATTTTGACTCTTTTAAAGGAAACCCAGGAAAACAAAATCAGAACACGCAAAAATGATAGAGCAGGGAGGGCAGCTCCTGCTGAAGCAGATTCCTCAGTTTATTAACATATTTAGTACAGAGCAATAGCTTCATAGATTAATTTTCTAGATTCTAGAGAAAAGGACCAAGAGTATATTAGAATGAACCACATAAAATTATTAATATTTAATCATTTTAACCAACAAAAACACCATTTCACGTGGTTCAGCCTAAGACTTACCAATAATATATCAGATATCCAATTTGAAGTTAAGATGTTTCTCAATAACACATGTGAACAAGGAAGTGAGATTCCATGTTCTCTAATTCAGTTTGCATACAACTTTAAACTTCTGTATATAATATTTCCAAAAACCATAAACACTTAAAACATTACCCATCACTCTCTAATTGCAATTACAAACAAGAGGACTTAAAAATAAAAATAAATTAGGCATTTTTATCTAAATGTAGATCAGCATTTTTATCCAAATACATATCTCTAGCTTGCTGGTGCCTTTGTTATTGCTCTAAAACTTAATTTTAAAAATCTATCAGATCTTTCTTCTCTCTTACCTGTGGTCACAAGAAAGAATTACCACCTCCTCTGAGATATCACAGCCCACGCTACCTGCTCTATCTGGTTTTAGAATTGCCACTCCTATCTCATCCTGGAAGAGCCCCACCAGCCCATTCATTCTTTTATCCTCAACAGCACTAACTGTAGGAGGGAGAGAAATGTGGCCCAGGAAAACGGTTCCTGCCACTATGTGGTAGGAGGTGGGCTCAGTGATCCAATCTGGAGTCACGCTGGTACACTCGGGGACACCTTGGCCAGGACACACACAACAGCACATTCCTATGGGATGGGGGAGCCCCAGCTCCACTGCGTTGTACAAGGCACCTGGACTGGAGAGTAGAGAAAACTCAGGAGACCACTTGTGTTTGGACAACATCCTCCAGGGTCAGGAGAGGGTCTGAACCACATTCTCAGCATAATTTAACAGACACACACAGACTCTTCCTGGCGTTACAAAGACATGTTGGGTCCTGAAGTCCCCACTGAATGAAAGTTTCGGGTCCCATTAAACATATTCGTCCTTATAAATAGGATTTGAAATGAGCAATTACATGTGACTAAAATTGAGTAGTTGTCTTTGACTTTTCCTTCACATGTGTCCCCAAACTGTCCCCCTGACGGCACCTCGGAGCACAGACAGGACTCAGGAGAGACAGCTGAGCAAGGACAGCAGCACGGGTGTTGGGCTGCACCCCACAGGCCTGCAAGCCTTGCGACTGCCCAGCTGCAAGACCGAAGAAAGAGCCCAGAGACAGTAGCAGAGACATCAGTACTTTAATGGATGGGGGAGCTTACATTTTTGAAGCAAAAAGGGTCCTGGAGAGACACCCCACTGGGGACAGCAGATAGCAGTAGGACATGGCAGGAGTCTTCACTACCAGGGGAAGAGGGAGGTTACCAATTATAGGAGGAATTGATGTCAGGCTGGCTCATCGGTTACCAGGGAAACCAGCAGAGGAGCCCACCCCTCACTGACCCTTTGATGAAGGGGAGTGAGACATTCCAATCTAAAGATTAGGACAATTGCTAGCTGGGGCCTGGGGCAAGTACCAGGCTCTATGACTAAGAAGGAATGCCTGTCAGGGGAGTTGGGTATAGGTGAAGCAGGGACTGGTCGAGCAGGGGACATGCAGAGACCAAGAGACCAGCTATCCTGAGTGGCCTGATCATACAACGACCACCTGCCAGTGGAGGGGCAGGGGTTTCAGTGCCAGGTGACCAACTAGTCCCAGATTGAAAACTGAAAATCCTGAGTCCAGGAGCCTCTCTGTCTCAGGCAATTGTGATGGTTGGCCACTGTGTAATGAGAGCTTGTTTCTCCAGTAATGACAGACCAAGCCCGGTGCCTTTCAATCTCTAGCTCTGCCAGAAGTTTCCTGTCACTCATTATTATAGCCAAGCCAGTAAACAGCCCAAGAATGCACTCAATAAATACCACAGACACACCTCCTATTATGATCACGGGTTTGGAGACACAGTCTTGGGTTAGGCCCACAATAACTGAGCAAATTCCCATCAACCTTCACTTATAGACAAAAAAGGAACAAGCCTCCCTCAGGTACTTCAGTCGGGCCTGATGGGTTGTTTCCAGCGCAGACAACTGTAAGAAGCTCCTTTAACTGTGGGATTCCCAGATGCAGGTGACTGATCTCATAAGGATGAGAAGGAAGCCTTAAACCATCACTCACGTGAAGTGGACAAAACAAGAGTCAGCAGCCAGCTCCTAGTGCTGAGCCCAAAGCTAAGTGACTTTTAAAGACAAGAAGAATCAACTCTTCAACAAGGCAGTTTTTATTGCTGTAAAATTACTTCAGTTAATGATCACTTCATTTATTGATACACAAGCTAGACCATGGGTGAGATGCTGTGACAAAAGAACATGAAAACAGAAGAAGACCTCCCCCACCCCACCTCACCCCAGCACTAAGGACTGTTCTTAAAATCGATTACTTACTCTGCCCTTCCTTTCCTCAAAATCATTTCAAAGAGTGAGTCCAAGATCTGAAAGTAATTCCCAAGTCTCACTACCTCGCTAATATTGATCTTAATCTTTCTTTAGCCAAAAAAAAAAAAAAAAATGATGAATGGGTACCCTTTTGCAGTACTGTATTAGTGTTATTCTAAGAGACTCTATAACAATTATTATTTGTTCCATTTTGTTGTCCTAGTGAGACTGTCATGGACTAAATGTCTGTGTTCCCCAAAACACATATGTTGAAGCCCTAATCCCTAAGGTGATGGTATTTGGATGTGAGACCTTTGGGAGGTGATTAGGGTTTAGATTAGGTCATGAGGGTGGAGCCCTCGTGATGGGATTAGTGCCCTTATAAAGACACAAGATCTCTGTCCCTCTCTAGGTG
This sequence comes from Balaenoptera borealis, assembly GCF_965194805.1. NCBI lineage: Eukaryota > Metazoa > Chordata > Mammalia > Artiodactyla > Balaenopteridae > Balaenoptera > Balaenoptera borealis. The sequence goes on along the minus strand of NC_138872.1, from coordinate 36,664,303 downwards.
CAAGCACCTGAGAAAGGCCATATAAGGACACAGCCAGAAGGCCATCTACAAATTAGGAAGAGGGTTTTCATCAGACACCAAATCTGTTCTCAGCCTCTAGAACTGTGAGAAATAAATGTTTGTTGTTTAAGCCACCAAGTCTATGATATTTTGTTAGAGCAGCCCAAAATGATTAAAACATAGACCCAGAAGGTGTAGGGAAAAATCATATAATCACACAGTCCTCAAGGAAACACTTTTGATTGACATTATCAAGACTTACACTGAGATACACACTGAATGGTAAGAGAAAACAATGATTGTCACCCTGAGTCTCCTACAGCAGACTCCCGTGACACTGGCAGCCTGCTCACAGAAATTAAGTGGATCAGTGCCAGTCTTCCTTGAAAAGACTTATATCATGAACACAATGTCAGTAACAGTGTATGAGGCTAAAGATGTTTGACGGCCCTCGATTAAGGGCAACTGTTGAGACATCTCTGACAGCTACATCTTGATCAGCTATTCAAAGTTTGGTCAAGGTCACAATTTCCAAGGAACTTTGCCCAGCAACATAATCAAGCACAGCATATGGGCCCTGCAGCTTAACTGCCTCACTCACACTGGACTTCTCATCTCCACAAGTCTCACCATAGCATTTGGCAAGCCCATGTCTGGATAACGAGTCCAAGAACATTTGTTCAATTATTGCACAAGTGCTTACATAATTTTGTTTGAACCAAGTTTTCCAGGGTCTGATAGCAACAACTGATCCAGATGGAAACATATTACAAAGCCCCTCTCAGTGAGGTAATTCTTAGATCTATAGCCTTTTTTCCTGCAGAATTTGCATCTGGAATCCTTAAATGGGTGAGAGTGTGTATGAACGTGATCTTCAGCCAGGGAAAGGGTTAACAACACCAAAGTGATCTGGATATAGTCTTCATGACACCACTGACTGCAGTCCACAACTCAGGTTAGCAGGAATGCCCATCTTTGTATTAAAGACATCAGTTACATTAGAAATCACACTTTTTTCCCCACATGGAAGGGGATTTTCAGTTGGAGCACTACTCATGCTAAATCAAGTTTAGGCAAGAGGCAGCCCTAAAGGACTGACTTGAGCGCGCATTCCTTTTTTTGTTTTATAACATCTTTATTGGAGTATAATTGCTTTACAATGGTGTGTTAGTTTCTGCTTTATAACAAAGTGAATCAGCTATACATATACATATATCTCCATATCTCTTCCCTCTTGTGTCTCCCTCCCTCACACCCTCCCTATCCCACCCCTCTAGGTGGTCACAAAGCACAGAGCTGATCTCCCTGTGCTATGCGGCTGCTTCCCACTAGCTATTTTACATTTGGTAGTGTATATATGTCCATGACACTCTCTCACTTCGTCCCAGCTTACCCTTCCCTCTCCCCGTGTCCTCAAGTCCATTCTCTAGTAGGTCTGCATCTTTATTCCTGTCTTGCCCCTAGGTTCTTCATGACCATTTTTTTTTTTTTATTCCATAAATATGTGTTAGCATACGGTATTTGTTTTTCTCTTTCTGACTTACTTCACTCTGTATGACAGACTCTAGGTCCATCCACCTCACTACAAATAACTCAATTTCATTTCTTTTTATGGCTGAGTAATATTCCATTGTGTATATGTGCCGCATCTTCTTTATCCATTCATCTGTCGATGGACACTTAGGTTGCTTCCATGTCCTGGCTATTGTAAATAGAGCTGCAATGAACATTGTGGTACATGACTCTTTTTGAATTATGGTTTTCTCAGGGTATATGCCCAGTAGTGGGATTTCAGCGTGCATTCTTCCCTGCAGCAGTCCTATACAATCACTACCTGGCAGATGCCCCAGCTTGCAAAATTCAAACAGTAGGACCAGGTTTACAATCGAAAAATTCTCCATCAAGTGGCTGATTCTACTGGTGAGATTTAAATCTCTGAACAATGAGTATTAGTGTTCATGAGAAGAATGCTTTCAACAACACAGATTATTTTATGTAATAATCCACAGTGAGGCCAAGACACAGATTTTTATGATGATGAATTTTTGGCCCACAATATTGTTAGGACAATAAATGCTTCTGTTCGGAAACTTCTATTTCACTTACACCTTGATGCAAAATGAGGAACTTCAGCCCAGAAATTCCAGGGCATATGCTGATTTATGTCTAGTGTTCAGGAACGTTCCTAAACATGGCACTGGGAATGCAGTCTGTACTCAACGTTTTATAATGAATGCTCAATTCCTATGTTCACCAATAATTCCTGCATGTGTTTCTCCATTTTTTTCCCTCATCCTCACCAGAGAAAAGACTGTAATGGGTAGTGATTTGTTTTATCTAAGGCAAGTAATTTCAGATTTTTCAAGCTAAAGGGAACCTGAGATTATCTATCCCAACCCCTAACTTGGAGGAAGAGGACATCGATGGGCAGAGAATTGAAAACAAATAAGCTTCAAATAAAACACTCCTTCATAACCACTTTCTCTCATTTGTTCCAGCAAGCATGTCCTCAAAGAGACTAAAATGCCCCTGACACTGGACTGCAAACCTCTGGGATATCTAATGCAATATCAAGAGAAAAAATATCCATCTCCTTCCTCAGTGAAGAACCTGGGCAAACCTGCTGTATTAGTTTTCTGTTGCTCCCATAACAAAACCCACAAACACAGTGGCTTGAAAGAACACAAATTCATTATCTTACAGTTCTGTGGGTCAGAAGTACAACACAGGTCTCACTGACTAAAATCAAGGTGTCTGCAGGGCTGTGCTCCTTTCTGGAGGGTCTGGGAGAAAAGCTGTTTCCTTGCCATTCCCAGGTTGTAGTGGCCACTTACATTCCTTGGCTCATGGCTTCCTTCCTCCATCTTCAAAGCCAGTAATGTGAGTCAAGTCCCAGTTCCTTTCATGCTTTGGATTTCTCATACCATTTCCTCTAATATCCAAGAGCGCGTGTTGTCTCTCTCTCTCTCTCTCTCTCTCTCTCTCTCTCTCTCTCTTTCTCCCTCTCTCTCTCTCTCCGTCTCTCTCTCTCTGACAAAAGTTAAGGTTCTCTACTTTTAAGAACTCATAAGATTACCCTGGACCCACGCAAATTATCCAAGATAATCTAGCTACCTCAAGGTCCATTCTCTTAATCATATCTGCAACCTCCTTTTTGCCACGGAGGTAATATTTACAAGTTCAAGAAATTAGGACTTGCACATCTTTGGGGAGCCATTCTGCCTACAGTACCTGCCCATCCTTCTGACCCTCGCTTCATTAAATGGCCCCAAAACATCTGGTGACCAGGTCAGAAATCTGGGAGACATGCCTCGATTAATCTCATGCATTTACACTCCACGTCCAGTTAAGAACTAAATCCCATCGACTCCAAGTCCTAACTCTGTCAATACTGGCCCCTGCTTCTTACACTCTTAGCTACATCCAAGGCTGAGCCCTCCCCAGAATTCTTCGCTTCTTTTCCTTTTTCTGGCACCAGTCTCATTTTTTTTTTTTTTTCAGTTCTTCACAGTGTCCTTCTGAGGCCATGTGCTTCAGGCAAGGTGTCTCCAGTCCCAGTTCCAGGGGATGGGACTAGATTGGTCTCAGCAAGTCATGGTGGCCTCATGTCCTCTGCCAGTCATTTTTCAACTTGAGGGGAACACAGAGTCCTAATGAATTCATTGAGCCACTGAATTAACCAACACAGGAGTCACTTGAGACTTCCTGTTAGGTCACCTAAGTCAAATTGAGTTGAGTGTTTCTATTGCTTGATGCTAAAAACATCCTGAATGGTACATTGCTGATTAAAATAACTGCAAAATTTTGCTCACTGTTCTACTTATTCCTGGCCTCCCATGACCTCCAGCCTCTGTGCTTCACCCTATACATCATCTACTTGGAAGCAAAATACCTTTTTTTTTTTAATTTTAGTTTTATTGGAGTATAGTTGATTTACAATGTTGTGTTAGTTTCAGGTGTAAAGCAAAGTGATTCAGTTATACATATATACATTCATTCTTTTTTAGATTCTTTTCTCTTATAGGTTATTACAGAATATTGAGTAGAGTTCCCTGTGCTATACAGTAGGTTCTTGTTGGTTGTCTATCTTGTATATGGCAGTGTGTGTATGTTCATCCCAAGCTCTGATCTAATTTTTTTTTTAAATGATACAAATGAACTTATTTACAAAACAGAAACAGACTTACAGATATCAAAAACAAACTTATGGTTACCAAACGGGAAAGGTAGGAGGGAGGGATAAATCGAAAACAGAATACCTTTAAAAGCCACCAATCTTATCAGGTGTCCCTCTATTCAAAATGCTTTCGTGATGTCCCATTATCCATAACTGGTTCTCCAAAATCTGTGCTTATATCCCTCTAAAGAATCTAGAAACACTATGCAACCAAAAGTCAATTTTAAGTTGATATCTTAATTTTTGTCATCATACATTCAAAAATGTTGCTAAAGATGTAAAGTTCTGGCATGTTGTAAATGGTGACATTTTAAGTAAAACTCTTATATCACTCAAATAAATCCACAAGAATCTAAACAGCATAGTGATTTGGTACTCATGATCATTCATTTAAAAATAAATAAGCTCTTCTTTTACATGTATGTTTTATCATATTCTTCTCATATTTCCATTCTACTTCCCCTGCAAAATTTTATCTTAGTGAATATATTCTGATGATTCTAAGTGTTTTATTGATTGACCTATCATATACATTCCTACACACACCAAAAATAGGCATGTAATTTAGAATTTTAAGTATTAATTTACTTTGAATTTAGCCCCTAAGGGTGAAATAATTTCTTCTGAGTTATACAACAACATTTACATGTAAACAACTGAAAAAAAAACATACAAATATGGTCAATAATTATTAAATATAAAAAAGTAAAACTTTATTTTAAATGTCTCTCTTGATAAGATGGATAGGGCTTTAAAAAATTAACCCAGGCATCTATAGGTGAATATTCCTTATGCTAAAGTAATAATGGTTTAGCATCAATTTTATTTTAATTTTTCATATTTCTATGCATAATTGCTGATAAATCCTTTTGGCCTAAAACAGGAGATGAGTAAGAGTTTTGCCGTAGCCACATCACTCAAATCTCTGAACTCCTTTTGAGTTTGAGGCCATCAAAGACAGTCATGCATCATCAACATTATCTTTAATTACCTCTCAACTGATGACCCAATTATGCCTTCAATTTTGTTAGAAGCAAAGTGCCCTTTTGTTTAGGCCTTGGAATGTTTTCGCATCACAGGACAATGTACCATATTAAGATTCTGGAAAGATGAGAGGAATGCCTCGTTTCTGTAAAAAGGTAGAAGGGAGAGCAGATGCATTCCCAGGCAGATCAATTTTAGGAAAGAGTGCACATAAAAGTTGAAAACCTGGACAGCTACTCCCTTAAGAGTTTCCGAGCCCTTGCATGTACCCCATTAGAATGTCTTCATTGATGCTCAAAGGTATGTCTAAAGGCATTTTGAAAATGGCTGATCTGTAGGATAAAATCAAAATGACTTTGCATAAAACACAATGCCTTTCCTGATCTGATGCAGGCTCGGTGTCTCATTTCCCACCCTTATCCCTCTACCCCCCATTCCCTACACCAGCCTGAGAAAGCTGAATTACGTATACTGGTTGTAAGTTCGCTTTCAAGAGGAACATGTGTCAAAAGGACTTCCTTCCTTTACTACGATTTGACCCCCAGCCTGCTGCTATTTTAGACACAAGGGGTGATTCACTAATATTTCTACCAGCATCTTGCCCCTGGCTCAGTCTAGTTGTGGGGACTCTGCTTGCTGTATGAATAAATTAACAGTAGCAGTTTAAATAGTCCCCATACCTTTAGGATAAAATTCTGTATAATAAACCACCCAACCGTATATTCCCACACTCTAGGAACACCATTCAACAGTTCCAGCACTTCACATATATATCCAACTATATCTATCTATCTATCTATCTATATATATACATATATGAATATATAATTTCATATATATAGTCAACAATTCCAGCATTTCACATATACAAATGTTCTTTTTACTACTCTGTTCTCCTGTCCCTTCTGCTCTCGCTGAAGCTTTCCCTAATTTTCCCTTCTCCATCCCAGGTATAAAATTAGTCACTCTCTTCCCTGACTGCACGTCGCTTTTACTTCTATTGGATATTTTTCACATTCTGCTTGGTGCCATGATGGTGATGTGTGTAAGTCTGGTCTCCATGGCAGCCACATCCATTGGGTTCTATCCTCATGTGATCCCTGGGTCCTGACCACCTCTCCTTGAAAATCTCTCTTTCCTCATGGCCAGTCCATTCCTCTCACCCCGTACGTGATCCTTCTTCCTCAACTTCCTTCACTTGCTCCCCCACTCTGCCCACTGCTTATCTCAGAGGTTCTTACGCTCTTCGTGGTGCAATAGCAGAGGTCTCAGGCTAGACCAAAGTGAGCTAACACCAAACTCATATGACAGGTAAGTTTTCCCAAGTTGGAAGGGGAAAAAAAGTAATAACAATTTCCTCATGTTAGGGTTTTTATCATTTTTCTTAAAAGTTTGCCACTTAACTGTGAGTAATGATCAGCAGGTGACAAGAGTAAACAAATATTAAGGGAAAACACAGAAAATCAATCACATATAAGTAATTTAAGAGTTTTGTGTATATGCTCAAGGGTTAGAATTTTATATTATGTATAAAACAAGATCTAGTATTTTATTAGCAAAATTGGTGTTGTGCTTCTTCATGACATAATGAAACATATCCACATTTCTACGTGCATGTGTATGTATACACTTGTAATGTAAATTACACATATTAGTTATCAATATAAAATTAAGTTCCTTTCTATTTGTCTGACATCGCAACATGTAAAAGTAGCCCAATGGAACTCTCAGGCACTGCTGGTGTGAATGCAAAACTACCCAAACATTTTGGAAACCAACTTGGCAATTTCTCATGCAACTGATTATGCACATGGCCCAGCCATTCCAGCCTTATTTACTCAAGAAAACCAAAAACATGTCCACACAAAGACGTGTACACAAAAGTTCATGGTAACTTTAATAGCCCCAAACTGGAAAAATATACATGTCCATCAATAGGTTAACAAACTGTGATACATCCACACAATTGCCCAGCAATTTAAAAACTATTTATAAAACATAACAACATGGAAGAATCTCAAAAACATTATGCTAAAAGAAAAAAACCAGACAAAAAAACATATGATTCCTTTTGTAAGAAATCCTAGAAAAAGCAAAAAGAATCTAGAGAGATAGAAAACAGACCAGTGGTTGCCTGGGGCCTAGGGGTTAGGAAGGGATAAACTGCAAAAGGGCTAAAACAAACTTTTTTGGAGTAGCAGAAAGGTTCCATATCATGATTGAGGCAATGGTGACACTGGCTGGACACATCTGTCAACACTCACTGAAATGAGTAATGGACACTAATAATGATGCATATTTTTGCACATAAATTATAGTTCAATAAAGCTAATGTTTTTCATTTGGCCCAGTGGCCTTTCCACCAAATTTGGAGGCAATGTTAAGGATGATCTGACTTACCATGAATGCAGGCTTATGTGATTGATAGATATGAAATTTACTTTATAGGGGGAAAGGGGTAGAATTTTTTCTTTCATATGGAGTAAGTCAGTGATTTGCTTTAAAGATTTCAGTGAGTTGAAACAGTAACACTTACTGAAACTGCCATAATTTTGTAGGTGGGAAGCAGGCCTATCTGAGATGGGAATGAGTTAGTGAGTTTCAGGAATGAGATTTGTGTTCAGTTTGGTACAACTTGAGCTTTAAGCCCTGTGGGGTAGACTCTTCAACTAAGAACTATTTCTTCCTGGTGCCAAACCCCAGATTACTATTTCTGAGCTAAAATAAGTTGACTTTGGACAGCTTATTGGAATTGAAAATATTCAGAGAATATAGTTTATTAGAAGTGACATCCCTGGAGACTGGGGCTAGTGAATGCAGAAACTGATTCAGAGAATAAGACCAAGAAGAGTGAATCCCTGGTGTGACAATAAAATATACCAGTGGTTCTTAACCTTGACTGTGCATCAGAATCTCCTGAGAGCTTGTAAGAACATAGATTTCTGTGCCCCACCTTCAGAGCTTCTGATCCAGTAGGTCTCGAGTGGGGCCTGGTAGCTGGCGTTTCTAGCAAGTTCTCGGTGATGCTGATGCTACTGGTCTGGGGACCACACTTGGGGAACCACTGCTGTAAACCATGGTCTTCTGGAACCTTATATAGTTCTAAAACAGTCTTACCCATGAATTAAGTAAAAAGAAGTCTAATTTATTTCACTAGCTACACTCTCAGCACTAACAGTAATGAGAAAGGTCAAAAGAAAAAAATTCATAGTTCTTGTACTAGATGGACAAATTGTTCCTGCTTCAGGTACCTTTCTGTATGGATGAGTTTTTCTTAATTTTTAGTTTACTAAGTAGCTTCTGTATTTCTGACATTAATTTTGCCACTCTCTTATCAGTAAAAGTGGATATTATACTATGTTCTTGCTGATAAATGACAATGTCAAAGGTTCAAAATGTACATCATTTTCCACTGTCAGATGAAAAAGACAGAGATAAGAGAATTGTGAGAGCAGGATTATAGGGTGAAGAGAAGAAATTACATGAAAAGATGGAGAAACGGGGAAGATACAAATCACAATGGAATCAGAAATTCCCCAGGGGAAAAGAACCAGGGTTGGAGAGATTAATAATCAAGGGACCAAGGAGGGAAGAAATGGCTTAATGAGTGGGAAGTTTACTCTAGAGATGAAAAGAAAACCACAATGGAAAAAGGACTTGAAATATAATATAATGTTGGGTAACATAAAAACAAAACAAAAACAGAAGAAAGCCAAGAGAGAGGAAGAGCTGTTTATTTTTTAAATTATTTAAATATAACATTTAGAAAACAAGATATACCAATATACAATGATTTCTGAAGAGAGGAGGGAAAGTATCAATTTTTAAAATATCCCCATCTTATTCATTAGATAAATATCCAACTCCAGGTTAATGGAAATCAATTGTAGTTGTTCAATACTTTAGTGGTCATAGCCCGAAGCGGTCAGATATGTCGCTGAGGGGCGTGGGTGGATTTGGGGTGTGGTGAGCAGAACGGTGCCACCCCTGCACCCCATGGAAGATGTCCACATCCTAAACCCTGGAACCTGTGAATATGTTGTCTTACATGGCAAAAGGGACTTTGCAGACATGATTAAATTAAAGATCTTGTGACGGAGAGATGGGTGGGCCCCCATGAGAATCACAAGGGTTCTTATAAAACAGAAGAGGGAGGCAAGGGGATCAAAGAAGGAGATATGACAATAGGACTAGAAATCAGAGTGATGCAGCCATGAGCTACAAAATGTGGGTGACCTCCAGAAACCAGACAAGACGAAGAACAGATTCTCTCCTACAGTCTTCAGAAAAAGCACAGCCCTGCATACCTTTTTTAGACTTCTGACCTCTAGAACTATGAGATGATAAACTTCTGTTGTTTTAAGCCACAAAGTTTATGGCAATTTGTTATAGTAGTAACAGGAAACTAATACAGGGTTCTTGGGGACACTGACTTGAACTGGAGAGCACGTGCCTCCTCTAATGCAGAGAACATGAGTCTGGGTTTTGCCAGATCTCCCAATCTGTTAGGAGATGCAGAAAATCTGTTTGCATAAAGTTAGCAACTAGTAATACTGTGCAGGATCATGTATGGCCACAACATTGACTGTTGATCCTTATTTTCTTTATTGAATATGTCCCCTCATGTGATGCAGCTAAACTAAAAACAGGATGGATAAACTGATGGAAGAGACTTTTCAGGCTCAGTGCTCCACTCCAGACCATCGCCCACATCAAAATTTGCTGGGGCAAAGAGCTCAGCTCACAAAACTCCTATATTTCTGGCCAGAATGCACTGAAAGCAACATGTGGTCCATCTTCTGCCCCCAAGTAATTTGGAAGCTGTACTTCAGAGTGTTAGATTTTCCTTACATTCTAGACAACCACTGGGGCCAACATGCTTTATAGAGTCATTCTGGAAAACAAAATTATTTTAGAAAAACATTTTGTTCTCTGTAGATGAAAGGGATTATTAAAGCATTAAATGTTAAGACTAACACTGAAACATGGTCAGATACATGAGAATAACTTTTAAAAGTCAAGGGAAAAGAAACATAAAACTTCAAATTATTTTGCCTAAAAGTAATCCTTCTGTTAATTCTATCCTTAGGGCAAGTTGCTAGAAGAGGGGAGACATGAAGTTAATCACGCGTTCAGAGACAAGTGGCCTCTCTTAATATTCAGGCAATGAGCCAAGAGAATTTACTGAGTGAAGGCTCTCCAAAGCACTAAGCAAGAAAAAAATAGGATCTGCAAAAGAAGTGTAAGATAGTGTTCTCACACAGAGGAATTCTCATGGAGGAATTCTGTGAGATCCCTGGGAAGATGAGGCTAATACATAAAATAATTAGAGAGTAATTAACAGTCTTTATCTACACTGAAGATGATGCCAAAAGGTTGATAAGTCAATGCAATAGGTACTCAAGCAAGGGAGAGATGGTTGGAGATCTGACTTCCCTCAGGCAGGAAAGCTTCAGGATGGTTGGCTTTTATGCTGACCCTTCAAGGCTAGGCAGGATGTATGCAGGAAAAGAGTAAGATATGCCACTCGATAGAAACTGGCTTGGTGACTTCTGTCCTAGAATCTTAAGGTTTTAATTGAAGCTGAAAATACAATAAAACCTGAATAAATGGTGGCCCTTTATTATAAGATGAACTTAAAACAAATGCAAATGCTGTGCAAGATATAGGAGAAGATAATTGCTATTACTTTCTATTCCATTGGGGCTTGACATTGTAAGAGGAGGAAATAGTGACCATTTCCCACAGTTCTCTACTTTATGTTACATGATTATACAAATAAATGCAGGTATATGCCTCTAGTGCCCCAATTACATAAGATAAAATATTTAAATAAGAAGAAGTCTGATACTGTTGTAACTGAGTAGAAAGTTGCTTAGATTTATAACCTGAATTTATGTTTTTCTTAAAACACGGTTCTCCAAGTTAGTTTATCAGAAGTGACTTCAGCAAGTGTTTGCAAATATTATTCTGTCCTTTCATCTCAGATAAAAGCAACTTTAAATAGCTTGGAAAACAAGAACAGAGTAAATATGCATGTAGGGATTTTCTTTTTTTTTTTTCAGCCTATAGGTAGCTAACTGTATGTTAGCCCTAACAAGATAGAGCCAGTCTCTGGTTTGAAATTTTGAATAGATAACTGTTGAATTACTTGATCAGTTTGGTTATAAGGATCACACACTGTGCTTTTAAAAACTGCTGGGCTATTTTCTTGCATTCCTTTATGAGAGAGAAAACATAAACTTTCTATCCAATGATGTACTTTAAAAATCACTATAAATTTCTACATAGTATTCTGGAGAAAGACTGTAAAAGAAGCTTCTGAGCACCTACCATATAGTACCTCTAACTCTGAGTTAGACTCTATGGATTTTTCTCACTGAAAATAGCCGAATACAACCATTGCTTAGAATTCAGGATTTCCTGGAAAAGCAAAATCCATCTCTATGTAAGTAACAGTTGAAGGAGCTGGGTGGGTTTTCAGAAGATGAGTCTCATGTTCCATTAAAGTGTTAAAGTGACTAGCGAAAACGAGCAAATCAAAAATGTGAGTTTTCCGGCACTTTCAAAGAATTCAAATTAAGTACTTTATAGCCCCGGAACAACTTTATGAACTTTTTCGTTTTGAGCATACTCTTTCTGCTATGCTACTTTCTTGCTAGGTATTTAAAAACTGCTTCTTTGTGACCAAAGACATTGCTGGACATTTTTACTTTCTGGCTACAGGTCATTCTGAGAGCCTGGAGTTTCAAGCTAGTTGCTGTCTGGTTAGTGTAGGTTTTACACAGCTCTGTGAATCCGTATCAGGGCGGATCCGAATCAATTACTTGAGGGCAAAGTTGACACAAACTGCTGCATGCAAACATGGAATATCTCGGGAATTAAGATCATCACAGGGAACAGAGCTTTCTTTTCCTAGAGAAGCAGTGTGAACCAACATACATTTCAGGCTCAGTCATGAAGTGAAGGCATCCTTGAATAAAATTTTCACAGGAAACAGCTGGCCTGAAAAAGGATTTTCTTGTCTCTGTATCCAGAGAAACCAGGTGCATTGGCCCCAAGAACCTCTTAAAACACCCCCAGGTCTCTGCATCTCTATTGATATAAGAATCAACCAAGTCATTGGCAAGTAATCTGCGCCAAGGAAAAACCAGGTATTCTAAGTGACTGTTGTTAAAACTGATTTGTCAGGAATAAGAACACCATGAGTTAGTCCAAACCAAATACTAACTTGTTAGAAAGTGTTGTACAATATGTATTGCTAAGTATGAAAGTAACCTGCATGAAATAAAATTGATCAAAGTTTAGTTTCAAGAAATAAACTAATCACAAACCACCTATTTGTGATCAATGAGTCCTCATTTGGGAAGATTCACAAAAGAACATAAGAGACGAAAAGGGGCATGAGGGAACTTTCTCAGGTGATGGTAATGTTCTGTATCCTGACAGGGATTTACACCGGGGCATCCATCTGTCGAAGCTCAACTTATGTACAATGTGTGCATTTCATTGTATGCAAATTTCATATGAAACACTGTCAACAAATACTGAACTCTAGTTAATAATAAGAATGCTGCAATATGCAAACTGATGCCCGGGGCTTATTTTTAAGTGCATCAAAAATAAGATGGTGAGAGACGGACAAAGGGATAGGTAGATAGACGTGATGAAATAAAATGTTAATGATGGAATCTAGGTGGTAGATATACAGCTGTTCACTATAAAACTTTCAAATTACCATATGTGTGAAATTTTCATTAAAAAGGGTTGGAGAAGAAAATACAATGGGAATAAAATTACTGAAGCATTTGGAGTATCACACCACTTGCCCCACTGCCCACTTCTTCCCTACAAGAGTTCATAGGGTATCTAGGACCCTGACCGAATATTGATGTTGAAAACTCAAAGCACAAATTTAACAAGCTGAGACATGGAAGGTTTTTTTTTTTTAAAAAATCAACTGCCCAAGACTGGTTGATTACATTGGAAAACTGCGTGTTACGTGGAAGGGAGAGAAGTAGCTCCCCACGGACAATGTTTCTATATTTAAATTCCCACTGAGCTGTAGTGGGGCACCTGCAAGCCAGGTTGGGCAGAGGATGCTGTTAGAAGACTCAGGAGCAAGATGCATAGAAGGCTCCTGAAGGGCAGAGGGAGGGAGCGGATAGTTGTGGCAACTCGAGCGAGATTGTCCTGAGAGGCAAGGGGCAGGTCCCGGAAAGGACAGCTGTGGAGGCTCGTCAGAGGTTATGGTACCGCACATTCCTTCCCCAGAAAACAGCGGGTGACACATCACCTTTTACATCACCTGTGAAGGGCCGGTGTCTAAGGCTAGTCAGTTCACCTCAGTCACATTCTCTGTCATTTGCTTCACAAACTCATTGCTTGGCATTGACTAGACAGTGTCCATTAGGTTCAAAATAATCGTCTGGGAGGTGTTTGGTAGTCAAAGAGTGGTCCCTGAACCTGCAGCATCGACAGTCCCTGGGAGTTTATTAGAAATGCAGAGTCACAGGCCTCATCCCACACCTGCTGTATTAGAATTTGCTGTTTAACCAAATCACAGATGATTCATACACACATCCAAGTGTGAAAAGAAGTGGCGTGATCTTATGATGAGCCTGTAGGTCCAGCCTCAGGGACCTAGGTCTTCCCAGTAGCAGCTTTAACTTCAGACACAGAGGACAAGTGTAGGTACACAGATGAGTGATACGAAGCCTTGTTGGCCCCTGGTCTCCTGTAAGCACCTTCCCCTGACGACCGCTTCCTCCCTGCAATGCTGCGACCTCACCCCCACCTGGGAAAGGGAGCTGCTGGACCCCTGACACCCTGGAGGGTCTATCACAATAAACACATCGGAACCTGCTGCGAGCACCTTTGAAAGTTTCATATTTTCCAACGGGTCTAGAAATATTCCGTATATCTTTGGAGAGGGGATCACTTCACATGTAATTGCTCTTTAATGTAAAAAGGATATAAAATGTTCTCTCCAACAGGTAACTATCAGAGGAGTTCTCAGGCTACCACCCCTCTTTCGGCTGTAAGACAGCTGGGAAGATTCTTCATCCCCCTTAAAAACAGCCACGGAATGTGGAATGCTGCATTTTATTCATGTATCACATATACATCTGTCTAGAATAAGTGTATTTTAATGACCATGTTTTGTTTATTTCAGCCATTGTAATAGAAACTGTTTCATGCTCAAATATCTGTGGCTAGTCAATGGTTCACACAAAACTAAAGGTTTTACATTTTCTTTCATAATAACATGTCTTGAAAGATACTAAGAGGTTCCTAACAAAACAAAGTACACAAATATGAAAGATTTTTCTAAATCATCTGAAGCCAATTACTCCGTACTCACTGCGAGTTTCATACTTCAACATCATTTCTTTGTCTGTAAATATATGCAACTATGTGAAAAATGGTTTTTAAAAATATGATTACCAAATACCAAAAACCAACTTTCTAAGTTATTGATTCCCACTTTTATTTCAGGATGGAATTTTACATATTGTCCAGTCAACTTTCCAAGACAATAAGTACAAAGTATATTTTCATTCTCACTTCTTATTTAGGAAGAGAATTTTTAAAATAATCATTTTGCCTATCTTAATATAGTTTTTTTAAAAATGACAATCAAAATATAAGACATTGAAATCTGTCCCACACTTTCATTACTAATTATGAAAACAAAAGTAATTCAGTTTTTTTAATAATTCATGCATAATGGAAAAATGTTTAACATTGTGCTATATTGCATCATACTTAGGTATTCACAGAAAATATTTTCAAGAGACAGGTTGATTTTTTTTTTTTTGCTAGACTTAATTGTTTCGAGTAGTTTTACATTCAAAGCAAAACTAGGCAGAAGGTACAGAGATTTCTCATATACCCCTATAAAGGTGGTTAATCTTTAAATATGCAAAAATGCTAAATGACAGACACACAAAACTCCTACCAGCCAATCAAATCATATAGACAAATGCCTTATTGAAAAATCTATTCGAGTTCCAGTCAAGTTTAGGAAAATTTTATAAAAAGAGACATCGAAATAAATCTGTATCTAATTAATGCCAGAATTACCACAAAACAATAGTGTCTAATATACTTTGTTATCTTATTTTGTCTTAGGTTTCTCCCTTATTAGAAAATCTAAAGAAAAAAATCAGTAATGACTAAATAAAATAATCTTCATGGAAAGTCTGAATGGTCTAAGAAATTTAAAAACAAACAAGTATTTTCTTTTTAAGTATTTTCTGCCACTTCATAAACCGGTACCTGCTTACCTTCAGGGACCACAAAAATAAAACTGTGACAGCCCTACTACAAGCTATAAAAAAAACATAAAATTACCAAAATGACCTCCCTTGGTAAACCTTAACTTCCGCTCATAAAGCCAGTTTTCAGTATGTTCTCTTACCTGAAAAGCAGTAAGTAGGCTTTAAACTTCACCCAGTCAGAAACAGGCTCTTGAGGGCTTGCCTGGTGCAGGCTGAGAACTGCAGGGCAATCACAGGTCTGGGATAAGCTCACTCTTTCCATAAGGGGAGGAGGGGGCAAGAGACTCAGGATGAATAAGCCCCAGACAGCCAGCACATGTAAGGATACTGGTCCTCCCTGCAGAGTCCCACCCACGGCCACAAAGTGAGAGGCTGGGCAAACAGTGCCCACAGCCACAACAAAATATCCAGACACAGTGGCCGAGAAAGACTCTTTTCACTATTCCAAGCACAACGACAAATATAGCAAATGCTTTTGACTGGCATCTTGCCAAATAACTGCCCGGGAATGAGTAAGAGGCCTCACACCCAACAAGAAGTGCCACTTGATCAGAGGCTGGGGTTTCTCGACAGGAAGAGGAGAATTTGAAAGCTACACCTGAACTCGTCCTTAACATAAATCTTTGGTTCTTCTACAATGAAGGCTATGAAAATTCAAGCTATAAACCTAAAGGAAGGCCCAAATGATTAACCACATTCAGGAAATGTAATAACTTGTGAGCTGCTGAGAATCTTTGTTTCAACTTCCCCATCTGGCTGCCACCTTTTGCCTATTTTCCTCCTCCGTAACACCTTCAGTGTCCAAGAAAGAAAACTTTTTACGCTTTTAAATTACAAGTAATGCTGATCTAAAGAAAAATGAATAAGAACTAATATCTAAAGTGAGATCTGGAGATCATATCCTTTGCAAAGATAGTAAAATGTGGAGACTTTGGCCCTAGAAATATACCTCAAGAATATTTTAATTCTACATCAAATTAAGGTACTAACACACACACACACACACACACAAACACACACATACACACACACCTATACATGTCTCCTGATTTATCCGCCCGCAAGTGCTAGCACGGCTAAAAATAAAACAAAATAAAATGAAAATCAGCTTTTTCCCAAATATGCCAGAGAATGTAAAATGTTTTACAAAACAAGGTTCCAAGAGTAAAGATTCAGGGTGGTCAACCTATATTAATGTCAACAGACTCCTACACAGCAGAATTTCTGTTTTTAATACGCTCATGTTCGTCATCCATATATTAAAAGAAACATTTTATGCATTTTTTTCCCAATTATTTAACTATGGGACCCTTTATTTGAGGGGCATCCAGAGGGAATCGTATTTTGTGAGACAGATTTGGGAAGTGCTAATAACTTTAGATTCCACTTGCCAATTCTTAAGCAACACACCTGACATTATGATGAGTTTTCAAAGCACTTAGAAAAGCCATTACATATTAGGCTTCCTGTCTACCTCCAAATTATACTAACCTCTATGAAATTCCAGTGTGATCAGTTTCTAGATTATGCAATATTATTAAACGGTAAATGTGTTTTCCAAAGAGAAACATGAGGAACAGAAGCAGACTATCCGTGTATTTAATGGGCATCTCCTTCTTTCCATTCATATGCTAGAAAACGAGCGACAGCACGGTATCCGCCCTCAAGCAGTCGGACGCTTTGTTGGAGCCCCTGCAGCTGCTCTGGTGGGCACACGGCTGTACCAGGTCACCCATTTGCCCTCCAAAGTTGAACGTCAGACCTCAGGGATGAACATTCAGCCAATGTATCCTACAGAGTGGGCACCCCAGCCAAAATACTGATGCCAAGGCAGGAGTAACCACCACCTAAACGCCATACCAACCGCACCCATATGTGCACATTTCAACCACTTTACACGTGATTCAAGAGGAAGAAACTGAGTTGTGTGCCTCCAGCAAAGCAGGTGTAAAACCTGACTACCTCTCCCCCCCAACGCCTCCTCTCCCCTCAAATCCCGGAGCCCTGCGCGCTCCCAGCAATCCCTGGACATCCATCCTGCCGTTCTCATTTAGGTGAAAAAGCAGGTTTTCAGGATAGTCTGGCAGTTCACAGCTGCTCCACTGAGATAATTGTCACAATGACCCCTCATTCATCCGCCCTGACTACTCCAGAACAAACTACGGCACACAAGTTATTTTTCCAAATCATGTCCCTTTAAAGACGGACTTCTTTCTAAAATGAGGTATATTCCCCTAATGCTTCTAATAAGAAGATATTTAACATAATTTAAAAACTATGTCTTTCGTTCATAAATACAGATTCTACTGAATAAAGGCAGTCATAAGTATAATACTCTACTGAAGAGGCCAGTATAATAGGTTGAGAAAAATATTTTACTTAAGAAGTGATCCAGAAGACATGGGATGGTATTTCTACATCTGTAAAATAGCAATAAAATTGCTTATAAAAAAAATTATGTCACAAGGTTGCATTAGAAAAATATAAACTCCAACCACTGAGTTAGAGTATATATATATATATATATATATATATATATATATATCTGAATCACTTTGCTGTACACCTGAAACTAACACAACATAGTAAATCAACTAAATTTCAATTAAAAAAAAAGGTAATGCTGTGAGGTGATGAATGTGCTAACCTTACTGTAGTAATCATTTCACAATATATATGTATATCAAATCATCATGTCATACTCATATACCTTAAATTTACACAATGTTATATGTCAATTATATCTCGATAAAGCTGGAAAAAACAAAGGTACAGTAACTATTAAAAAAAGAAAATATTATAAATCTTGATAATATAAAAATAATAAGTAATATAATTTATTACCACAAGCAAGTAAAGATCACAATATTAACCTAAATTATAGAAGGAAAAAAAAGAAGAAACATGGAGGATATTGCATAATCAAGAAACAAATCAAACCAGGAACAAGGGTTGCATCCCTGGAGACGTATCTGTACCTCCAAGCTTTCTTCCAAGTAAATGCTTTCTGCCTTGGTCTTACAGAGCCTCTGCCTCCTGGGGCTTTAAGAGAGACATACTTTGATATTCCTTGGATTTGCTCCAAAGGTCACCAAATTTGGCACATATTCTTCAGTCTTTTGGCCTACAGCCATTTCCTACTTTTAGTAAAGTTTTCCCCCACTGTTAGTAATTTTTTTTTTTTTTTTTCATCTCCACCGTTTCAGGGAAAAGAATAGACACTTATACTCGAAGTCCTTTAACAGAACCCTGCACCTCCCAACTTGCTCTAAGTTTCTTACTGTTTTCTACATGCTTTAGTTTTCCTGTCTGTCCTCTGTCTCCCTCTAACTGCCTCTTCCCTTTCAAATCTCCTGGTGCTTAAATCACTGGTGTGCTGAGCCGACTAGTACCTCCTGCAGGAGACAGCTGGGTGTATTTCTTCCCATCTCCGGTCACAGTGGGAGTATTTACACCACAGCAATCAGCAGACAATACAAAACAAGCTTCTTCTCCCTCCCCCTTCTCGGAGCCAGCTGTTAAACATTTACCAGCACACTACTGGAAAGGTCTGTGAATTTACAAAACAGCCTTTTTGAATGGTAAAGTAAGGATATAAAAATTTTTACTGAGAACGAGAAAAGGCTTATATTTTAGCTTTTTTTTTTTTTTAATTAGTTGGTACAGACAGCTTTATATACTTGACACTGCCAGGTAAGCAACCTCAACAAGATACACCAGTGTTACTACAATGAAATACTATAGGAGCAGTGAACATGAATAAAGGTTGTGTTTCCAAAGTAAATGCCATCCTTTCCAATTGCCTTTAATATACTTCTATAGCATCTTTCCTCCTAGTAGGTCTTAATGGTATATTAAATCTATTTATGATTATATAGAAATTTAAGAAAGGATTAGCATATTCTTTTACTGCGACATGATAAACAAGAAAATGTTTAGGTTCAGGCAGATCTGCCTCCTTCCGTTCTTCCTCTCCCCCAAATCCCGAAAACACACAAAAATCACATTTCTTGCATCTTTTTTTTCCCAAAAGTCTATGGATCGAAGACCAAAACAACAGTGCCTTTGGTCCTCCCAACCTTGTTAAAGAGAAAGTTTAAAGCCCACAACCCAATAAACTCACGGCAGTCAGCTCACTGTTCCAGGGAACAAAGGACAAATTAGCAGAGAACATTACTTTAAAGCATAGTAATGACATTCTAACAAACACTGCCAATTCAGTCCACATGCATCATCCACCTAGGGAATCATGAAACAAAAAGATCTGACAAAAACAAAAAAAAGGAGCACTCTGTGAAGAAATAAACAACAAAAACTATCACATAAACTTATGTACTCAACAATGTTCCTCTAACTCTTCATGCTAGCTGCGTTCAACATCTTTTACTGCATTACTGATTATCAGTATTAAGTCAGTCTATCAACATGGTTAGGACTATTGAATCGTATCTTATTAATAATTATCAGTAAAAAGTAAAAAAGGTAGTTATCTTTAAAGTTAGAACAGAATCCACAGAACAATAAAAATTCTTCCTAAGTTCTTTTGTCTAAAATTTATTCTACTCCAAGAAAAATAAAATAGACAACACATGGCATAAGCAATGTCAGATATTATTCAAGAAAGATAACCTTATTTTTGTCTTACCATTTAGAGTCAATAAAGTAAAATTCATTTCACAGAACTCGATTTGTAAACTGGCAGTGTTCTGTGCTGTAATTCAAACTTCCCTATCATCACCAGTCAGACACCAGTGATCAGGGGCTCCTGGTTTGTAGTTAAGCTGGACAGCAACAGCTTGGGATCGGACACACCGGAGTTGCCATCAGAGTTATTTAATTTTGGACAAGTTACTTAACCTCCGTATGGTTTAGATTTCTCATCTCTAAAAGAGGAACAAAAATCACCACTACACAGGTTAATGAAATTTTTTAAATAAGAAAATCTACATAAAACTCTTAACGTATCATCTGGTATACAGTAAGGACTCAATAAACTGGGATAATAACTTATTACTGTCACTATCTAGTATCATTGCTTTCACATAATATGCCAACCACTCAGCTGCTTTGGAATCACAGTAATTTCGACCAGAGCTCCTCAAACTTTTACATGTACACAGATCACCTGGGGATTTTGTTGAAAAATGCAGACTGTGATTTGAGAGGTTGGCTGTGGGGCCTGAGACCCTATATTTTAACAGGCTCCCAGGTGATGCTGCTGCGGCTGGTCCTGGGGGCATGCTTTGAATATCAAGGATTTGGACCACCTGGATATTCCCCCAACCATCACCACGACTCCTCCTGGCCCCGAGGCATAGCTGGCTGAAAACCCAAACACTGAGTCCCGCAATCCAACATTACCTTCCCAATAAAAATAGAACTCTTCCTTTAAAATTGGTAAAAGCTATGAACCACTTGAGATAATTGCTAAATATAGAATACAATTATAAGAAAGGCAAGGAATGGCTTCACCTGGGAAAAGAACTTGGATTTTTGAATCAGACAGGTCTGGGTTCAAACCTTAGCCCCATTACACATATTAGCTGTTAATGTATCTCTGGACTGATCATAGACCTCCTTATAAATTTCAGATTACTTACGTGTAAAATGGGGATAATAGCAAGTATCTGAAAGATATAAGACATCTTAAATAACAGCTGTCTCAAAATAGTTAATATTTATATGTATATCCCACAGCCTGATGCATAGTAGGTGCTAAGAACATGGGGGCTGCCTTTCTGCTCCAGGCTGCGTTGTTTTAACTACTCACTAACATAACATGACTTTCCTTCTGCTTTCACTCAACTTGGGCCCCTCTTCTCTCCAGCGAACTATCTGAAGACCTGCCACTACTGAAACTCTTTTTCATGCTATTTCAAGCTGCCAGCATTAGTAATTTCCCAAGAGAAAGAACCTTATTTCCTCGTATATTCTACTAATCCTCGAGACCCACAGTCTAGAAGAAAACTATTTGTTTTCCACACGGCTTCTCTCTGTTCTAAATCCTGGCAGGCTCTTTCTTCCTGCACAGACACAAAAAGGAAAGGGACAGGAGTCATCAGTTATCTCTTTCTCTGTCTCTGAAAGAGCTTGGAGATATCTTTTTCAATCAGGGAAACTTATTGTGGGAAACCAGCCACTCACTCCAAGATAACTCTCTGTATTCTTTTTCCGTTCCAAAAACTGAAATTGATTTTATTTCTTAAGGAAGCTCTAACACACACACACACACACACACACACACACACACACACACACCAGTTTTGTTGTGGTTTCCTGTCCCCAAGCAAAAATGATATGATGCCAGAAACATCAGTTGCCCAATTTAACTCTGTTCCCTCATTGATTCGACATGTTATTTAAATCCTGAGTGCCTGCCATGCACCCAGTACTGTGTCAGATGCCAGGTGTACACTGGTGAGTAAACAAACGTGGTCCATGCCCTTGAGAATCTAACTACCCCGACCCTCACTAATCTTATTCCTGAAACCAGCACGTATTTCCAGAGCTAGTTCTGGTTTCTAAAACCTAGCCACAGGCTGCATCTAAATAAGAACAAAATAATGCCATTTGCAGCATCATGGATGCAACCAGAGATTATCATACCAAGTGAAGTAAGTCAGAAAGAGAAAGACAAATACCATATGATATCACTTATATGTGGAATCTAAAACATGACACAAATGAACTTATCTGCAAAACAGTAACAGACTCACAGACATAGAGAACAGACTGGTGGTTGCCAAGGGGAACTGGGGGAGGGATGGACCGGGAGGTTGCGGTTAGCAGATGTAAGCCTCTATATAGAGAATGGATAAACAACAAGGTCCTACTGTATAGCACAGGGAACTATATTCAATATCTACGATAAATCATAATGGAAAAGAATATAAAAAAAGAATTTATATATTTATAAATATAATTGAATCCCTTTGCTGTACAGCAGAAATTAACACAACATTGTAAATCAACTATACTTCAATAAAATATATCTATAGATTACATAGATAGATAGATAGATAGATAGATAGATAGATAGATGATAGATAGATAGATAGATAAACCCCAGTACAACTGTTAGAGATCCGCCCTGGCCACAATTTACTGATCAGATGAAGCCCATCACAGCACCACCAGATAAACCTGCAAATGAAGGTGTTCTCTATTTTGCCACCGAACAGCAGCCCATCCAGCCCACCACACTGTCCTGGCTGGATTGGAGTAGCAGTCCCTTGGAGACACAATCCATAGCAGCTTTAGTGCAGGTAGATGTTCACCTGTCCTTCCCCAAGCTGCCCACCTCTGCTCCCTAACCCTGAGCAACTAACCAGGCCTAACATCCATCAGAAGCTTTCTGAAGTTCACCAGCACACTGAACAGCAAACAGTTGTAATAGTTCACCAGCCACATAAGTTATGTTTAATATCATGCTGCCTATTTGCAGCTATATTAATATTTAAAAATGGAAATAGGGATTCTGGGCAAGATGAAGCCAGTTTCATTCACCATCTTCTGCTAAACCTTTCGTCAAGCTGCACTCTCTCCGTGAGAAGGCTCACCTTATATAGAAAGGGCACTGCTTATAGAATCATCTTGATTAAGAATTCATATAATGTGTAAAGCATCTGAAAAATATAATCAGAATATGTGGAAATTATGTGATCAGATAATCAGTAAAAACTTCAGATGCAGATTAATTTATTGTTAACACTGATGAGTCTTGCTGATGTCTATGAATTGCTTTTACAGAGGCCCGTGAATTAAAAGGAAGATCCCTCTTCATTACATGAAAACACAGAGTCTCAACATGTATGTTAAACTGGGAGATGAAAAGATCCCTTCTGCTTTTCTCACCATAATCAAAATATAACCCTAAATTAATGATGGAGAGCATATATATATATATATATATATATATACATATATATATATGCTCTTGATATATATATATAAAGAGAATGTTATCCTACTAACAAAGAAAGGGACACCATTCCAATGATCTCCAGTATGTCCTTGAAAGAGACCTAAGATTCTCTAAAGTTTCAAACCACTAGGTATGTGTCAAGGTTGAAGCAAGGTTTAATTTAAGGCCATTTTCTAAGTATTAATAGTTTGGTTTAAAACTCAGGGGTAACTAGACCTTCTTCTATAGATAATAACTTTGGTAAAAACTACCCATAGTCCTTTCCACAAAGCAACCTGAAAGGATCGTCTAGGGACCAGATGAACTAGCGAGTGACTTTAGGGTTAGTAATTCAGACAATACCGTTGTCTGCATTGGCTGAACTGTTAGAGGCCTGAATTCATCTCAACATCCTCCGCTTCACTTTCCCTAATTCTGAAGATAGCACCATATCTTCATATTTTAGACAAGTGATTCCCAGAGTGTAACACGGAATCAAGAAAGCTGGCTCTCCATCTCTCTCTCTCTCACACACACACACACACACACACACACACCCCTTGTGATAACATCAAAGAGAGCCTCAGGACTTCCTGGTGGCACAGTGGTTAAGAATCCGCCTGCCAATGCAGGGGACAGGGTTCGAGCCCTGGTCCCGGAAGATCCCACGTGCTGCGGAACAACTAAGCCCGTGAGCCCCAGCTACCGAGCCTGCGCTCTAGAGCCCGCGTGCCACAACTACTGAAGCCTGCGCGCCTAGAGCCTATGCTCCACAACAAGAGAAGCCACTGCAATGAGAAGCCTGCGCACCGCAAAGAAGAATAGCCCCCACTCACGCAACTAGAGAAAGCCCACGTGCAGCAACGAAGACCCAACGCAGCCAAAAATAAATAAGTATATATTAAAAAAAAAGAGAGAGACAGCCTCAACTTTGTCTTCAAACTCACTCTAACCTTTGCTTTTCTCTCTCCTCTTTCTCTCTCTCAGTACAGTGAAGGCAGGTCTCTGCCTTGGGTTTCAGCAGGCATTGGCATCTACTTAGGACTGAATGACACTATTTGGTTTTCATTTTTTAATTTTTATTGGCTATCTCTACTATTTGTGGCACAGGATAGTTTTCCATTTAAGGTAATGATTGAAGATTTCCTTTTTAAATACATTTATATTTGCAGTTAAATAAAAGTGGAAAACATGAAATAATAATAGAAGGAGAATACAATCATGGCAAAAAGCATGAAGGTGGTATGTGAATGACTGATACTTGCGGAATGCTGTAGGGTACCAATTAAAACGGCTTGGGTTTGAATCTTAGCTTTGCAACTCCCTTGCTGTGTAACTTTAGGCAAGTTACTTAAGATCTCTGTGCCTTGGTTTCCTCATTTGTAAAATAGTGGTAATGATGGTATCTATTTCAAAGGGTTATTGTGAGGATAAAGGGGTTATTACAAGTAAAATGCTAAGATGGTACACGGCATATAGCAAGAATTCCATATAAATTAGTTATTACTAGTGAAATTACTAGTATTTTATAAACACATCTGGGTAAATAATGATCTATTCAAACTTGATCCTCTGGCCTGTGAATTACAAGATAAGGTAGAGATTTCTTCATGGGATCTTGTATAGGTGAAAGGAAAAGCTCCTTCTGTTTTCCTATAATTAAAAATGCAACCAATTAAGGAGTGTTTTAAACCCATGTGATCCCCTGGAAGCCAGAAAATCAAGTGCAGTGTCTTGAATTCCATTATAGTTTCCTTTCCTCTCTACTTAAAGATGCCAATATTTCAATATACTAAGAGTTAAAAAAGAGGCTGCCATTCCTTATCCATATGACACCAACCAAAATGTAATTACAACCAGGCACGTGGGTCCTCCAACCAACATTTTAACATTCTGCATCATTATGCAGCATCCCAAGAACTGCTCTCTTTTCATAAATATTGCTCCAATAAATGACTTTTTGTTTAAATTATAACCACTCTACATGCAATGACTTTTTAAAGATCTGCTTGAATATTGCTATGATCTGAATGTTTGTGTCCCCCCAATATTCATGAAATACCAAAGATGTCGGTATTAGGAGGTAGGGCGTTTGGTAGGTGCTTAGGTCCTGAGGGTGGAGGATAGGATTACTGCTCTTATAAAAGAGGTTCCAGAGAGCTCCTGAGCCCTTTCTATCATGTGAGGATACAAGGAATGTCTGCATCAAGGAGAGGACCCTCACTGGACCCTGCTGGCACCCTGATCTCAGACTGCCAGCCTCCAGAACTGTGAGAAATAAACGTGTTGTTTATAAACCACCATGTTCGTGGTATGTTGTTATAGCAGCCTGAACGGACTAAGACAAATAGAAAAGCAAATGGACATCACTTATCTTTTTCTTCATATGATTTTCTCTGACCTTGGCTTCCAGGGGAATTCCTCCCTTTGTTCATGTAGTTTAGCGTGACTCCCTTGAGTGAATCATAAAATGTAGTGGGAGAATCACTCTCAATTAACGTCCTGTGCCTTCTTCACCCACTCCATCCAGTTCAAGCGGCATTTTGGACTAAAATGGGGAAGAACAGAGCACACTGCTCTGTGACACTAGATTAGCAACCCACACGGTTCAGCCGAGCTCTGAGTTCACTCTCTGCAGCTAATACGGCTTCTTGAACAATGAACTTGAGTGAGTTGTCCCACCTAATCTCACAACTTATCATCTAGACTAGAACCCAACTAGTCTTAAAAAAAAAGAAGAAAAAACGAAAAGAAAAAGAAAGGACCCTGTAACTAATGTGAAGGAAAATGCTTAACAATGAAATTAATGCTGATTGCAAATGTAACCTTCAAGATGCACAGAACCCAGTAATCCCTCAAAGAACAGAGAATACAATCTGATTGCTTTTGAATGCCAAATGTACCTGCAAGAAATAGGTATGTAAATTGTCAGGGCAGGCTCTGTACTAAGAGTCCAAACTTAATTTTAAAAACCTAAGTCATGTTCCCATCCCTCTCAATTCTGTCAAAATTAGACCTTTATTTCTCTCATTTTTAAGTGACTCACACTTCAGAGGCAATTTTTCAGCCTGACTGTGAGATAGGACCAGCCGCCTGGTGCCTGAGTGCAAACCTCGGGTCTGCATCACCTTGGTTTGTTACTTAACCTTTTCATGCCTCAGTAGCATTAACTATGAATGGGATCATCAGAGCACGTATCTCACAGGTTTGTGGAGAAATACACCCAGCACAGGGTTAGTACCACGTCAGCGTTAGGTATTATGAGCAATGGTCGTATGCGACTTTCAAATAATTTCTTGAATACACTGAGATAGGGATCACCATGCACCCTTTTAATGGATGAGGTGACTGCACGTTTCAGACGGTTGTAACATGCCCAACATTACAGAATGTATCGTCAAGAAGTAGCATCAGATCTGCCCCTCTGCAACACCTGAAACAAACTGAAGATTAAGAACAAAAGGACCCATGGCAGAGCCCACCCACTCCAAAGTCTTACCCACCAGCTGGTGACTGAGCTTTGGGAACTTCAACACAGTGAGGCAGGCAAAGACAACTGATTTAATCCCATTTTGACTGGGTGTGTTAGGTGAAAAGAGCGAAGGAGAAAAGTACAGGAAGGATCAGGTATCCTACAGGCTAAACTTCTCCTCCCTGGGACACTAGCAGATTGATTGTTGAAATGGCTCCGTTTCTCTCCTTCTTTAGCTCTCCACACCCTTTGCAATATGACCTTATGGCTCCTTTCAACAAAAGATGGAGCCTATATCCCCAACTTAATCTGGGCCAATCCTGTGATTTGTTTTGGCAGAAGTCAGGCTGTGTTAATCAGAACCTTGGCCTCAAGGGGCTTCATGCAGTTCTACTCTTTCTCTTGGACCATTGACCACCGTGAGAAACTTGGGACAGCCAGCTGCAGATGAAGAGACCACATGGAGGAAATCCCAGGGTCCCAACCGATGTCCTCTGAGACCAGCCAGTCCCCAGCTGCACCCAAACAAGTGATCACAGATGTGCTCCCAGTGACCCCAGCCAAGGCCACAAGAACCACCCAGCCAACCCATGAATTTGTGAGCAATAATAAAAGTGTATCATTTTAAGGTACTGAACTTTGAGGTGGGTTTTACCCAGCAATAGGTAACTGATACAGACATGTGTCTCTTTCAATCCCTGTGCTGGGCACGAAGGTTTCCCCTACAATGAGCACCTCCGGGTAAATATTTAGCAAACTAGTTCCTCCTTGAGGTATTAATAAGCTTTACATTGCGGGGGTGGGGTGGCGGGGAGTAGAGGAGGTGGTGATCAAATAAATGTGGGAAATGTAGGTCCCAGACACTGGTAAGGGCTGGCACAGTGCATGGCACACAATAGTTGATCAGTATTTATTGAATGACATGAAGAAAGTGTGCTTCTCAAATACTATTTCCTCCAGAAAAGGGGGCCAGAGTCAAGCACATTTCGGAGTTCTGTATGTTCTGATGCACATCAGCCCACTAAAGACACTGAGGATTATGCGGATGACACACACCAACAAAAGTCACCTTTTAATGTTAACTCCGACATGTCTAAATTTTTGGTGAAGGCATTTGTACTGCAGTCCAAAATGTAGCACAAATTGCTTGTCATTACTCAGTATCCATTCTCTTCATCATCAGTAAGACAGCTTCAAGTGTGCTCAACTAAACACTACATTTCCTGGCTCTCTTGCAGCTAGGTCTGATCATGTGACCACATACTGGCCAATGAAATATAAATGGAAGTGTTCTATGGAATTTCCAGGAAGGCTGCAGAAACTGAGGGAGCTGCCTCCACAAAGAGGTCTCCCTTCTGTTGCCCATATGGACTGCAGACATGGTGGCCAAAACTAAACTGGCCTCAGAGTGACCTTGAAAATGGAAGCCACAGGATTAGGAGGATGGGACAGAAAGATAGGAGCCTGGACTCTTGACAATACTGTGAAATCACGGAGGGCCTAACTCTGAATTTTTTTGCATGAATTTTCACCGTTATGTTATATTTTATGTCACAGTCACTTTACATTTTTGCTATAGATGGTCCAAACCATCCTAACTGATATATCCAAGAAATAGATGTCCTCAGAACACACTTTTAGAAATCCCTGACCTTACAGCTTCCTAGACTTCTCATTAGTACCATACACCCAATTTTGAAAAAGTATTTTTTTTCTACAGAAAAAGAGGCATTACTTCTATTCAGATGTAAAGAAATGTGACCTAACTTGCTGTTCTCCAACAACAATGATGAACACCCACTTTCCTAAACACCCACCTTGCTTGTGGGGCTTTAGATGATTATAATAATCATTTCTTGATGAAAAGCAGAGAGCCAGATATTAGGAAGTAAAACTACCTAGTGAATTCTACCCATGCACTTACCCCCCTTCCCGTCCCTGCCCTGCTCACTGCATCACTCAGTGAATGAAAACGTACCTGGCTTCCCATCATGACTTTCCCACGTGGCTTCTCTTTAAACATCCAATTACAAAGAAATTTATTTGTTACAGCTTTTTCCTCAGGGAAATCCAGAAATTAAATCACTTCGCCAACAGGGCCAGGAAAACAAATCATTTGTGTTGTGGCTGAGCCATAAGGCTCGCTTCTTAAACACAAGCAGAGTCTGCCCAGCTTTGCTCTCACAGAGCCATTTGGGAGACGAGTTTTATGGCAGCAGCTGAAATGTTTCTACCAAAACAACACCTACACTGTGCTAGAGTTATTTTCAGAGGAGAAGGTTTCCCCTACTGCTGTTTAAATTGTGAAAATGTGTAGTTGAAAGCGTAGGCGCATGTGAGTCTGGGGCTGCAGCCCTGGTGGGGGAACTTAGCTGCCACTCCTTGAATGGGTGACCTCGGGCGGATCATTTAACCTCCTTGACCTCGGGTCCTCACCGTTAAGCGGGAATCTCAGCACCCAGAGAGTTGTCCTGAGAACTGATGAGATAATGCATGCTTAGCCCCATGGCTACATCATAAGTGTTCAAAAAGCAAGGGCCGTATTAATGCCTATCGAATTTGATGCTAAATACCTGAATACCTCGGAAAATAAAGATATAAGAACCTATGGGGGACTTCCCTGGTGGTGCAGTGGTTAAGAACCCGCCTGCCAATGCAGGGTACACGGGTTCGAGCCCTGGTCCAGGAAGATCCCACATGCCGCAGAGCAACTGGGCCCGTGCGCCACAACTACTGAGCCTGCGCTCTAGAGCCTGTGAGCCACAACTACTGAAGCCCGCACACCTAGAGCCCGTGCTCCACGACAAGAGAAGCCACCACAATGAGAAGCCTGCGCACCGCAACAAAGAGTAGCCCACACTCTCTGCAACTAGAGAAAAGCCCACACGCAGCAACGAAGACCCAATGCAGCCAAAAGTAAATAAATAAATAAATTTATTTAAAAAAAACAAGAACCTATGGGTAAGCCATATTTAAAGATACCACATTAACATTAGTATAAAAATATAAATGTGTTTAATAGTGTATGTGTAGAAACCACAGCACCTTAGTTACCCACAGACCACTTATGCAGCTTTTCCTGGACTCTCTAGGATGGGGTCATGGACAGGAAGTCAGGAAAAACTCTCCAAATACCTACCACTTATTGGACTTCTATATTTAATCCATCAATAATGATACCTACTATTGTTGAGCCTTCACCAAGTACTAGGCACCAAGCAACACACTTCTCATGGATTAGCCATTTATCTTTCTCAACTGCACACGTGGAAACGTGTGATGGACACGGTGATGCAATGACCAGACCCCTCTGGGGACTGAAGAACTGATTCCCCTGCTACTCCGAGAGCTGCGGCATAATGTAAAAAACTGCCCTCAACTGAAGAAAGCTGCTCCGCCCAAGGTCAAGCACCACCCCCTGTCAGCGGCCTCCAGTAGTCAACATCAGTGAATAAAGGCCCGACCCGCTTTAGAGCTCCCTGCGGGGTTGACTGAGGCTGCCGTTAAGACTGCATCACAGCCCAGCTTCTCCCCCTGCCCAATCCCACATCCTTCCTTTCCCCTCCACAGGTGTTGCCTTTAAGAGACAGCATAGGTACTGCAATTACTTTCATCTTTCAGATGAAAAGAGTGAGTCTCAGAAAGGTTAAGAAAGTTGCCCAGTCACACAGCCAATGAGTGGTCTGGCTGGGATTGGAACCCAATCATTGTGCTGCCGGAGTCCAGGCTCTAGATTATTCTGCTCTAGTGCTCAGTCAGGTTTGCATATTTATGTCCAATAAAGTAAACTGGTTAAGCTGGCTGGCTGGTGTCCTCAGAGTAGATGGCAAGAAGCAAATTAGAATGAGAGAAAGAGCTGCAAGAGAAGGCAACCTCTGTTATCGGTCAAAGACAATCAGAAAACAGAAACTACTCCAGACCTTTCAAGCCAAGAGCATGGTTACAGAGTGATGGAATGGCTGAGAGGCCACAGAGGGAACAGGGAGGCAGCCCAGAGATCAGCACCCATGGAGAACTGCTAGCTTGCCTAGGCAGGAGGGATGATGGAAGGAAGAGGTGTTATCAGAGCCCAGAGACTGGGGACAACCAGCGAGACTAGAACAGGATAGGCTGCTGTGGAAAAAGAAGAAGTTTGGTGGGAGCAGAAGCTATGGAAGAGACACAGCTGTTCCTAGAGATACCAAAGAAAGCAGAAAGGGGCCCGAAGAGATACCCTTACGTCTCCCCTTGGACACCAGAGGGCAAGAGAGCCTGGGAAATGTGGTTCCTTGCAACACGGAGAGGAACAGGAAACAGTCAAGAATGGATCTGAGAACAAATCTATCTGAGCAGCCCCAAAATGCAGCTAATCAACTGACAATAAGGAAGTATGGAGAAACACTCTGAAAATAAAATACAAAAATTTAAAAAGTTGGACTTCCCTAGCGGTCCAGTAGTTAGGACTCCACGCTCCCACTGCAGGGGGCCTGGGTTCCATCGATCCCTGGTGGGCGAACTAAGATCCTGCAAGCCTCCTGGCACCACCAAAAAAAAAAAAAAAAGAATTTAAAAAGTATGTCTGTCAAAACTCAGTTTGATGGCAAGTAGTCCAACATACTCCAGCAGTCCTTAAGCAAACGCAAATAATAACAATAGAAAATGCCTTTCACTACGTGGCTCTTTACAAGGCACGTTGCTGTATTACCACACAGTTCAATAACTGATGTCTAAATGGGTGCGAAGTTTCCGTTGTTTTCTGTTTAGTAAATCAGGGGAATATACGTAATATTTGTGGAAGTATTTCCATCATAAAAATATCTAGTTTATTTGATAATGCTTAACTGGGTAAAATTTCATGAGCAAAATTTGATTTATATAGAATAAATTGTTCCCCACCCCTGTCGGCTAAATTAGGTGTTAATGTAGCTCTTATTCTGGAAGGCTAGATCTGCCTTCATGATTCTATCTGCTGTTTGACAAAGTAGGAGCTAGAACACAAATTCTTTCCTCTCTTCTCGGAAGTCCTCTGCAGCAGAAATCCTTGGGAGTATGGAGGGAGTGGAGGAGAGAAAACCCCGAAAACAAAAACATATCACCAAGGATTTCCCGTCAGTGCTTGCTTCAGCAGCACAGATACTAAAACGAGAACAATACAAAGGTTAGCATGGCCCCTGTGCAAAGACCACATGCCAATTTGTGAAGCAGTCCTCATTTTGCTTTCTTTTTCTAATGTTCACAGATGGGGAAACAAACGCTGTAGTAAGTGAAATGACTTACCCAACCAAGGGCCCTTCCCACTTCAAACCACACCCCACTTTTCCTCTGAAAAAAAAAAACTCCAGTCACAGTATTCAGCAACTCAATTTTTAACTATCTACTTTGTCCTTCCAAAAACATCTATCATCTATTTTAAAAATTACTTTTATTATAGTCTCTCCAGAAGGAATGTGATTTGTTCATATACAACGATTGCAAACACAATTTCAGTCCCTTCCACCGCCTCCCCTTCACCCCAAACACAGTTTCTTTGAGGTTATTAACACCCAATGAGATTGAGAGAACATCTGGGTTCCAGGCTCAGCCTGGCTTCTAGCTAGCTGAGTGGTTTTAGGCTGGCCAGTTAACCTCTCTGGGCCTCTGTTTATTCACTGCCAACATAATGCAACTAGAACTAGCTGATGACCACAATCCTTTCAGCCTTGAAATGATTCCACAGAAAGATAATAGAAGTCCTGTGGGGAACCAGATGAACTCTCTCTCACTTGACCTGGCCCAGACATCTATCTGTGAGATTGCTTATCAGAACTAAAAGTACAGTCTGTGGCCATGGCATACTGAAAAGTCTGACCTCATTCCTCACTCTCAGTTGACTGTGATCTCAACAGGCAATTCTCAAGTTGGGTTCCAGGGTTCTGACTGCAAACAGAGCCTGAGTCTTCTCCTTCCCTGTATCTACATTCTGTTATGTAACCTTGCAGTGTCCTCCTACTCTGACTGGCCTGTGACTCCCTTGACCAATGAGATATTAACACGATACAAGCAAATGCTGAAAAATACATGCACTACTGGCTCCGCTCTCATTCTTGCTCCTCTGTCATGGCCAGGAGAACATGCTAGGTCTAGCGTGCCTCAGAATGAAAGCCATATATAGCAGAGACAAGTGACCCCAGTCTTCCTAGCTAAAGCTATCCTAGATCATCCAACAGCCAGCTGAACTCCCGGACATGTGAGCAAACCCAGCCCAGATCAGAAGAGCTGCCTGCCCAATCCACACCTGACCAGAGAGAGACACGTGAGTGAGATTAGCTGGAATCAGCCAAGTCCAGATCAAGATCAGCTGAACCCCCCAAACTTGCAAGCTAAATACATTTTTATTATTGTATTCCACTGAGATGTTATAGTTGCTTGTTATGCAGCATTACTGTGGCAATAGATAACAAGCTCTCAGCCAGACTATAATGTCTATTTCCAGAGTGAAGCTTCCTTAGTGGTGAAACAAGTGTGGCACACGCAGCATGCCTTAATCATAAAGGTTCACAACAGACATGAATGCTTTCAAGGCTCTAAGAAGTCCCACAGAAAAGAAATTTAACCTTGTCTAACTCATGTTTTCCTTAACCTATCTTACCAGGGACCCCCAAGTATGATTCGCTAATCAAAGTCTCCCCCAACCTTAGATCCCAAGTCTGGGTTTAGCCTCTACCCAGTCTTTTTGGGGTTAAGCCATGTATTTTATTGTCTCTTCCAAGGTACTTAGTGGACCCTTCAAAAACAAACAAATAAACAAAACAAAAAACTTAAAAGTATTTTGAAACTATGAAAGCTTATATTGTTTACAACCGAAGTCTAATTAGAAATAAAGGGGAATATTCTGCAAATATCCAAAACCCATACATAGCCTCAGTCTAATTCCAACTTTCTCTATTAAAACTTGAAGAAAAGCCTAAGGCTGACCTTGCCATTCCCTCCTTAACATTCTTGACAGGCAACCCACTGCAATCTTCTTGTGGTTCACAGCCTTTGATGATCAGGGCCTTTGATTATCCATCTCCTCTCCCGCTATTCTTCCTTCTCTCCATCTCCTTTCTAACCTATTACTACTCTCTGGTCTATATGCTACCCATGCTGAACTACTTTCAATTCCATCAAATGGCCATGAGCTAAACTCTCCAGAATTTGGTCCTATTTGATGTGAACGTGAATTATGCAGCTTTGAAATAATATGATATTAAAAACATTAATATGGTCTCACATTAATTTGAATGTTAAATCCACCCAAAATGTTAAAATTCTTCAAGAATTGTAGTTTCGAGGCTGGCCCAGCCGAGGGAACGCTAAACTCTGTTTACGGAGTGGCCACAGGGTGGCGCCATATTAGCTGATAAAAGGAAATATCCACCATCTTTTGTCAGAATTATTCTTCAATTAGGGAAGTTCTGAATTTGCAAGGACTTCAGAAACACAGCTCTTCTTCTGGAAACTCTTCTTCACCTCTTAACCATACCCAAGACCAAACACACAGTGTTCATCCAGCCAAACTTCAATTCATCCTTCCTATATCAGTTGAGACAGTACTTCTTCCCTGAAACTTTCCCTGAAACCCCTAAAAACAGGTGATAACATCTTCCCATGATTGAATTTGCCTGATTTTAACATTTTTCTACTATAAATGTCTATCATTTGGTCTACTCTCCTTCATGGGAGAGATCCTAGCTTGCCTGGTTCATAGTATATGATCAACGAATATAAGATGGGTTCGTGTGTGGACAGATGGAATGGATGGATAGATGAATGGATGGATGGATGGATATATGGATGGATGGGTGGATGTATGGATGGATGGGTGGATGTATGGATGGATGGATAGATGGACAGATGTATGTATGTATGGATGGATGGATAGATGGATGGGTGGATGGATGGAGGGATGGAGAAATCAACAAACAGGATGGGCCACTGAATAAAATATGACTGATTTTTGCTGTATATTCTCTCCTTATCCCCTCCCCTGTCCAACATCAAGGAAAGATAATTACAAACACTAGGTAACAGCAGAGGAAAAAGAAAAAAAGAACGTTGATAATCTTATCCGTTGGATAAGAGAGATATTATGAATTTAGAATTAAAACACAGACTTTTTGAAGTGAGGGCACTTGTCAAAAATACAACAGACGATCAGGAAAAAAATGGTAGGACACAGTAGTGTCTTTCTTTTCCTAATCAAAGAAACTCTGCTGAAAATACACCTTTTATTTTTTGGATATAAACATTTTAACTCATTTGTTGAAAGCGAAGGACTCCCTCCAAGAACTGTGCTATGTAATGAATGTGACCTCTTCGATGGAAAAAAGAAAGATGTAGGAAGGACTTTAGAGCTCCATGGGGTCAGATTTCCTGCTTCTCATCACAAAACTCACCAGAGAAATATTTTTGTTTCTCATTCACTTTCACCTTGGACACCAAAGTTCAGTCTCTTGGTTACCGCATGAGTTGTCCTTTTCAATTAGGACAGAAATGAGTTCAAACACAGATAAGAAAATTTAAAACCAAAAAAGGTTTGTCTCTGATGTTTCTTTCTTCTCGCATGCCTTTTGACCCCAGACCAAACACCCAGTATATCTCTGGCACTTTTAGGCAGAGATAGGAAAATAGCTCTGCCATTGACTTAAACATCCTGCCAAATGACGCCAGGCAATAGCCTTAGGGAATGTCACATGGACGAACTTTGGGCTATGTGTGTGTACAGCCTCGTTCTCTAGGCTTTAATTTTATTTGAACTTTCTTTTGACCCTTTATAGACAGTGCATTTGAAAACAAGGGCTGTACAGTGTTTTCACCAGCCAGAAAAACCCCAAACAATTTTCTATGGATTGTTTTAACCCTCGAGTTAAGCAAAGGCATAATCTGCTGCTGCTGTTCTCCAGGTCGCTGTGTGTTATATTTCCCTACTGTCTGAACTCCCTTAAAAAGCCCCACCTAAAAATATAAATAAGAACCTGGCCCTTTAGTCATATCATCAACAAACCACATGAATGTTGGCAGCAGGGGACACCATCACTGGTTCTCCCAAATCTCAACCTTCAAGATGCGGTAACAGCCCAGCTTCTTGGAGCTGCTCTGTCCTTCAGAAGCTTGTTAAACTTTCAAGAATTCATTCGGGCCTCCTACAGCCTATTTTTCTGCCTGCATTCCTTGCAAAGACATATGCATCCCCTGGGAAGAGATGAAAGTGATACCAAATAAAACAAAAGCAAACTTCAGAGGGACCTCTCAAGTAAATGCTCCCAAATAAAGAACAATTTCTGCACATTGTTCTTCCCTTTCTCTCTTTAACCCCCTTCAGTCTCTCAAGGTTGTTTATTTTCTTTATTTATAAAAAGCACCCACCAGGTAACAAAATCAAGATCCCTTTTGTGGAAGGAAGCCCAGGCAGCTGTTTCCCAGAGACCACGAACCATCGTCACTAGGTCTCCCAGAGGCACAACTGAATCCACCCTATGCTTCTTGCCTATGCTGTTCCTTACTTGGCCATGAACAGTTGCAGTCAGCCCCAGCAATTTCTGCACCCTGTATAGTATAATCTCCTAAAACATCAGCTGAGAGTTTAGGGGCCAAATTTTAAAATAGCATCCAATTAATAATCCTAGTAATAATGAAAGAATTGCCAAACTGCTATGTTAATTCTGAAGCACAAGTGGAAGCTCAGCTAAATGAAGCGAAACTATTCCTCCACACCCCTCCCCACATCACCATTTAAAGGTTCCATTTAGTAATGGAAATTTCTGGAACTAGATAATGCAACATGTTAGCATTTTTACTTTTTAGGTTCTATTCACTTATTCAACATTTACTGAGTGCTGACTATCCCTGGATATGAAGATAAAAATTATTGACAGCCAATCTCAAAGATGTCACAAAAATGCCACTCGAAAAAGAAGCTTCTAACAGAATTTTGTTCATTCACCTAACAAGTGATCACTGAGTCCCTGGTGCTGTGCAGGCACTGAGGTGGCCACAGTGAGTGATACAGACAGAAATCCCTGCTGTCATGGAACCTCCCTTCTGGAGAGGCAGACTGGCACACAGATAAGTAAACAGTCTGGGTATTAGAAGACACTAAAGGCTGTGGAGGGAAAAGGGTAAAGTAGGGCAGCAAGCCCAGAGTGAAAGTCAGGGGGATGGCCATGTTAAACAGGAGGGTAAAGAAAGGCCCGACTGGCAAAGATTTGGAGGAGGCGAGGGAACAAGTCCTACAGACACTGGGAAGAAGAGTGTTCCAAGCAAAGGGAGAACGTGCAAAGGTCCTGGGGGCAGTGTGCCTATGTGTGTGAGGAGCAGCAGTTGGCAAGGGTGGCAGCACAGAGTGAGCGAGGGAAAGCAGTGACAGATGAAGGGGCTGGGCCAGGCCCCATAGGCCCTTTGAAGGGCTTCAGCTTATGTTCTGAATGAGGTAGGAAGTCACTGCAGGCCAGAAGCAGAGCCACAGGATCTGACTTACACGAAAAGGATCACCTGGGCTGCTGTGTGGAGCTGAGACTGCAGGTGGCTGAGGACATAAGCAAGACCAGCCAGATGGCCACTGCAGCACTTGGGCAGAAGACAGTGGTGAGTGGACCAGAGGTAGTGAGGAAGGTGATACAAACTGGTAAACTGGGGATGTTTTCTATACCAACAAATAACTTACTGATCGACTACACGTCTGTATTTGAAGGTTATACAAGTTCTTTATTTTCCTACTTAAGTGCCCAGTAAAACTCCAAATTTGTGTTCATTGGGTTTATTTAGTTCACCAGGTTCTGATGATGCGTTAATTTATATCCCCAGCCTTTATCTTTCTACTGACCCCCAGTTATCCACCATTGCTTTAAGATACCTCGCTCCTCTGGTCCACTCCACCTTGGCATCCATTCCCAACCTTGGTCCTGGTGATCGTGGAACTAAGTTTCCATTCACCCAGGCTTCATATCCCTTTGTTTCTTCCTTTGTCTTCTCCACTGTGAATCCAGACATGGAACTACCAGTTCTTCCTCTGAACCCTATTTTTTTGGTAAGAGTACAGTATTGTCTGTTTTTTATTTTATTGAAGTATAGTTGATTTACAATGTTTCAGGTGTACTGCAAAGTGCTTCAGTTATACATACATATATATGTGTGTATACAGATGTGTGTGTGTGTGTGTGTATATATATATATATATATATATATATATATATATATATATATATATATTCTTTTTCAGATTCTTTTCCATTGTAGGTTATTATAAGATGTTGAATATAGTTCCCTGTGCTTTACAGTAGGTCCTTGTTATCTATTTTATATATAGTAGTATACTATAGTATATATAGTATCTGCTAATCCCAAACTCCTAATTTATCCCTCTCTCCTTTTCCCCTTTGGTAACCATAAGTTTGTTTCCTATGTCTGTGAATCTGTTTCTGTTTTGTAAATAAGTTGATTTGTATCATTTTTTGTAGATTTCACATATAAGTGATATCATACAATATTTGTCTTTCTTTTTCTGACTTACTTCACTTAGTATGATAATCTCCAGGTCCATCGATATTGGTGCAAACGACATTATTTCATTCTTTTTTATGCCTGAGTAATATTCCGCTATATATATATATATGTACCACATCTTCTTTATCCATTCATCCATTGATGGGCATTTAGGTTGCTTCCATGTCTTGGCTATTGTGAATAGTGCTGCTATGAACACTAGGGTACATGTATCTTTTTGAATTAGAGTTTTCTTCTTTTCTGGATATATGCCCAGGAGTGGGATTGCTGGATCATATGGTAGCTCTATTTTTAGTTTTTTAAGGAACCTCCATACTGTTCTCCACAGTGGCTGCACCAATTTACATTCCCACCAACAGTGCAGGAGGTGAACCCTATTTTGTACACCTCCCTCCCTCTCAGTTTCTCCTGCCACCACTGTGGTGTCAGCCACTACAACCTTCCAGGCAGTCTCACTGCTTCCAACCTCTCCCTCATCAAAACCCCCTTGCTAACTGTGATCGAAATAACATTCTGAAAGCAGAGGTTTTATGATGCGACTTCCCCTGCTTGCAAGCATTCAGCGCCTGCAACCTGGCCTCCAAGGGTCTCACCCAAAGGCTAGGGGTCTCTTCATAGCCCTCCATTCTCTAACTTCTCACCCTTACCCTACAAGGCCTTCACTCCCTCTGGAGTGTGAAAAGGGCCTTCTTGCTCTTTCTCTCACTTTAACTTTCACACATGGGGCTTTCCCAGCCTGTAAAGCCCTTTCTCTCTCTCCCTTCTGTGCAAACTTTCCTAAATCAACTCATCCATGGGGGCTAGCTCAAATTATGCTCTCCCTATAAAAACACCCTGTAACTACTGCAGCCCCTATTCAGGTCCTATTATGGCCCTCTTTATCTGACTCTCTCATTATTAGGACCTCATGGCACAGGTGTATGCCATATTTCCTGGGTAGGTACAAACTTCATGGTCATGGAGCAACTTGTATTTCTTTACACCTTTCACTGAGATACAAAATTCAATACGTATTTACTGAATTAAATTATTTCAGTGAAACAGATTAACTGAAACAATGTTACCCTCCATCTTAGTCTCTGAAAGTGTGGAATTGAAAACCTCTAGAATTCAAAAGGATACAGAATCTTTGAATAAAACAGAATCTGAGTTATTTCTTACTCTATTTCTCTTCTGCCATTTTTATTCTTTGACTCACTTTGTTTTTAGATAGTGTGCAACAGAAGAATTGGACAAAAAGTTATGGCTGGGGTTATCTCGAGATTATGCTCCCGCATATCACATCCCAAATTGTAATCTAACTGATATTTGACTTACAAACAAGACACTGGCCTAATGGGAGAGTAAGCAGGAATGGAATGCACAGCTCTGGCCCCACAAAGTTTGGCCATCACTGAGATCTCTGAGTACAGAACTGGGGCCACATGGTGCTAGAAGCAAAAAGAAAAAGAAGTTGGCTTTTAACCAGGCACTTATGAATCAATTTCGAGGCAGGAATTCCTGCTACATGTCAGAAACTACCACACAGCCTCCACCAGTATGTCTTAACAATAGGACTTCACTGACTCCTAAATCACCATGGAGGGGGCGGGGGGGCACTCCCTGAGAAATGCTGTCCTTGTAGTCCCCAAAACAGACTGCTCTTAACTTCTCTCATCAAGACAAAGATTCTCTCCACTTACTCCTTCTTCAGGGCAACTACCTCCAATTTTTAATTCATGCAAACAAATAGTTGCCAGCACCTAACCTGAGCCACACACAGTCACTGATGCCCTGAGGACAGACACGTGCCTTTGCCTCTAAAGCCCACAGTGGGAGGCAGATGGTGATCAAGCAGACACACAGGCACACAATTACAAACTCTGATTAGTGTGATGAAGGAAACTGAGATGGAACAGGGCATGAGACTTAATCCAAAGAATTCCACACTCCCCTGAGGAAGTGACACTTGAGCTGAGATTTGAAGACTAAGTTAGAAGTTAAATGACAGATGGGGAGAGAGAAGAGAGGCTTCTTGTCCAGGGCCACGGAAGGACAGAGGGCAGGAGGGAGAACAGTGCACAGGAGTAACTTAAAAAATAAAACAAAGCAGGGAGGGGATGACTCAAGAAGTCAGAAGGCAGGTCAAGCAGAACTTTGTGGAACATAGAAAGAAAAGAACTCTCTAGCCTCAGAGGAACGGGCAGGACCTGAGAATTCCTTCAAATCCCCCTAATGTTCTCATATGCCATTGCCTACTCTGACCGCAGTTCCCGTGACATAACCCATCCCACCTCAGCCCTTCAAAGAAAATCCTCAGTAGCACAAGAGTTGGCCCTCTCAACCCACCAATGAGCGGACAGCCAGCAACCAATATGAGTGTCTCTTGGAAGCATCTGAACTTGGGAGCATTTGAACCTGGGAGCTCTGCAGACACAGAGGCTATAGCCAGTTGGTGATGAACACTGAACTAAAAAGCTTCCATGCAGTAGGGCCTGAGGGACACGTTGGTCATATTGAGTCCCATACAAAAGAAAAATAAAAGTATTTGTAAATTGTTCATCACTCTTCCCAAGTCTATTTCCCCTTTCTGGGAAGCTAGCCTTGTGACTGCTTTGACCAACAGAACACAGTGGGAATGGTCACCCAGGATTTCTGAGTCCTGGCCTTCAGGGCTCCAGTAACTTCTGCTTTTGCACGTATGTAATGTTCCCTCTTGTCATCCGGCCCCCAGGCTGAGAGAAGCCCAAGCCACATGGACAGGGGCCTCATGGAAGAGCACTCAGGTGTTCCATTGGCATCCCAGCTGGACTCCCATTCTACAGCCAGCATCAACTGCCTGCCATGTGGGAGTGTCAGGGTGAGTATTTGACTCATTTGAGCCCCCAGATAACTAAAGCCCCAGCAACACCATGTGAAGCAGAAGAACCACCCAGCTGAGCCCAGTCAGCCTCCTGAGGGATACTAAACAGTGGTGGTTGTTTTAAGCCAATAAGTTTTGAGGTAGTTAAAGCAAGAGACAACTAAAGCAGAAATAGAGCAAGGTAGCAAATAAAATTAGGAAAGAATAAAGCAGAGATGCAGCCCCTGAATGACAGGGGAGTTCAAGCTTAATTCTGGGCTTTCCCACTCTAGTTCCATGACACTTGATCAGACTTTGTTCCTGTCTCTCTAATCCACAAACCTCAACTTCTTGACATTAAATGGCCTTTAACATGACCAGCTTAAGGGCTTTCTGTTCATAAAGGCTTTAGCTATAATACCCCTGTATTACAGTCACCGTTTTGTTCATGCCTCTGCAGAGGAATTCTTATTTATCAGTGTCCCATGAAGTAACCAGCACTCGTTACTGGTTCACTGTCTACAACTATGGAATTGATAAAACAGTCTTCACCAATTCCCTGCCTTGGGATATCAAGATTACTAATCCTAAAGGTTTAGGAACAAGAATAATTAGAAGGAATAAGGCTCAAGTATCTCTTATGGCAGGGGTGTCTGATATGTTCTACTAAATGGGTGATCGTGAAATATGGATGCTAACATAATCATTAGTAATTGAAAAGGTAATCCACCATATTTCCATATTTTAGGTAATTCTAAAGTGATACAAGGTAATTCTGTCATGGTAAATTTGGTGTAAGGGCGCACAAATCTGAGCAAAGGTACGTATTGATAGAAGACACCAATGGCTCTATCTCCCTCCTTTGAGACGCTCATGAATTAGAAACATGCATTGCTCAGTATTTAGAACATGTGCTCCATGAGGTCTAGCAATATGCTAACACCCAAAGATTCTTAACTACATTGTTTTTGTTTTGTCTTCATACCTAGTATGTTTAGAGTATATGTGCCATCTATATTATTTTAAGTGATTAGATTACTATTCTATCCCTTGGTCTCAAGTCCAAGCACTCCTCCAAAGGCTACCAGCATTTTGGCCAAATCATCATATGCCTCACTGATTCTCCAACCCATGAGGAAATTCCACACCTTCTTCCATACCACCTCCCCTTCTCTCCCTGGGACTCTCACTGTCATGCTTCAAAACCCAACTCAATGTCACTGGTTCTATGAAGCATTATCTGACACTCCCAAGCTTAACTACACCCTCACTGAGATACACATACTTTGTAGACGCCTATACTACTTAAAATATTTATCATAATTATTTGTTTGAACGTCTATTTTCCCAACTACATTGTGATTTCCTTGAAAGCAGTGATCAAATACTATTCATTACTGACTCCATGGTGCTTAGCAAAGGGCCGGAATCACAGGAGGCCCTCTGTAAACATGTACAGAATGAGTGCTTTCTGTTGCTATAGTGCCTTACTCTACGCTGCTTGAAATGCCTTTCACACCAGCTTTAAAAAAAAATTTCCAAAAAGTGGATTATAACCCATTAGAGGGATGAGAAATAGAAGGAAGTAGGAGGAAATGACTTACTTATCTAACATTAAAATACACGAGGGGTCGCGGGGCGGAGGGAAGAGCAGGCGGGCGGGAGGCACCGTCTCCAGACGCGGAGGAAGGAGCTGCGAGCAGCCGCCGAGAGGCCGCGGAGCCCGCGACGACCGAGCCGGCCGAGTAGCCGCCGCCGCCGCGCCTATGGCGGCCCCCAAGGACACCCACGAGGACCACCACACCTCCGCCGAGAATGCCGACGAGTCCAACCGTGACCCCCAGTTTGAGCCAATAGTTTCTCTCCCCGAGCGAGAAATTAAAACGCTGGAAAAAGATGAAGAGAAACTTTTAAAAATGCGGGCCAAGCTGTTTCGGTTCGCTTCGGAGAACGACCTCCCGGGATGGAAGGAGAGGGGCACCGGGGACGTCAAACTGCTGAAGCGCAAGGAGAAGGGGACCATCCGCGTCCTCAGGCGCAGGGACGAGACTCTCAAGATCTGCGCCAACCACTACATCACGCCGATGGCGGAGCTGAAGCCGAACGCGGGCAGCGACAGCGCCTGGGTCTGGAATGCCCACGCCGACTGCGCCGACGAGTGACCCAAGCAGCAGCTGCTGGCCATTAACGCCGAGAATGCACAGAAATTCAAAACGAAGTTTGAAGAATGCAGGAAAGAGACTGAAGAGAGAAAAGAAAGGATCTGGCAAAAAATGATAGTGCCGAGAAAGTAGCTGAGAAGCTAAGAAGCCTCTTTAGGTGAAGGAGGGCAAGGAGCCCGAGAACGAGACCAAAGAGGCGGCTGAGGAGGAGCAATGAGTCGGCTCCCGTTGTGTCCTTTGTGCCTGTCTTTTCCCTTTTTTTTTTTTTTAATTTACCCTGTCCCTTCTTTTTGGTTTGTTTTTATTCTGTTTTGTTTTCACAAGGGACTTTATAGAAAGAACTGACTTCCAACAACAACAAAAATACATGAGAGAAATCTCTGAAATTTCCAGATGGGCAGATCCACTTCACCCTTCTGTTTCGATGAATTACCTATTATTCCATCTTATAGAGTCAGATGCATTAT
Source organism: Balaenoptera borealis (assembly GCF_965194805.1). NCBI lineage: Eukaryota > Metazoa > Chordata > Mammalia > Artiodactyla > Balaenopteridae > Balaenoptera > Balaenoptera borealis. The sequence continues at coordinate 36,620,532 of NC_138872.1, read as the reverse complement.
AATTAACTGCATACATGGTCATAATAAGGCAGAGCTTCTGATTTTCAAGTCACTACTCACACAAAGGAGACCAAAAAAAAAGTTCACCAATTACAACGTAAGGCAGCCCTCCAAAAAGTCTTCTTTAATAAGCACCGCTTCTTTTGTTAATGCATCCTACATGCTGAGTGTCCTTAGGGCTCAAGTACAATTTACACTTCATTATCTTATATCTTCATACCGTCTCTAGCTGTTTCATCTCATCCAATTCTGTCTGGAGAGCAAACTCTTCAAAATGGTGTCTCAGCCAAGGTCCCAGCAGGAAACAGATGGAACACACACAGGAGACAGCTGAGGGCATTTAATAAGGGATTATTTACCAGCTGTGGGCGGGGCTTGAGGAAGACAACCAGGGAATCTGAAGAGCCCTAGGCCAGAGGGGCAAGAGGACAGAGCCACGGGAACCCGGTGAAAGTGCTGTGGCTACAGGAGGGGTCGCCCGACAGACTCTGTGGCTTCCGGGAGGGCGACGGAGACAACCATCAGCCCAGTGGCAAGAAGAAACCTGGGGGAATAGAGGCTGACCTCGTGTTCCTCCTCCATCCAATCTTCTGCTATAGCCTCCCACTGCCTGAATCCGTCCAGACGCCTGAGGGCAAGGAAGCCCAGCAACGCAGCATCTAAGGCTCCATCTGCAGACATGAGCACATGCAGACGGTGGAGTGCGGATCTGGAGGGGCAAACAGAGGCTATCCAACACTGATGGTATCACAGGCAGTACCTACTTCTCAGCCCCATCTACCCCCTACTAGGGCACTAGGCGCGCAGATGGTAAGAACAGAAAAGAGCCAACACGGGACGTTTGTCGGAATCGCACTGTGTGTAGGAACCTCCACTTACACCCATTTCCATTTCCCTGTGAGCCTGCAGAAGTGACCCCTCCACAGCCCCTCGGCACTCAGCTCCCACACACACCGACGAGGCCTTACTCTAGGACCCAAGACTCTGATGGTGGGCTTTTCATCAAGTGCCTACAAGTAAGACCTCCAACAAATAGCCCAGCTCCTCACCCCTGCAGAAGACTACTGTGAAGCCTATTCTACACCGCCTCCAAAAGACAGTGCTCTGCAGACAGCACTCCGTTGCCCCCAGTGGGATCAACCTGGGGTCCACACACCCTATATTGGCTGCATTTCCTTCCTTATCTCACATCCCCACTCCCCTACTGGTGCTTCCTAGGACCGTCTGACAAGTAAGCTATTTGCACCCCAATCCTCACCTCGGGCCAGCTTTGGGAGAAGACAATCCACAACCCATGCCTCTGAAAACAGACTTATGAAGAATGTGTGAGAGTGTGGGCACGTGTGCATGTATGGTACTGGCCCTGCCTGTGGTTACTCTGCGCCCAAGGAAAAATGTACTGAACTAGAAGTCAAACAATGTGATTTCTAAGTCTCCGACTTGGCCTTGAACTTGCTCTGTGAACCTTAGCAAATAACCTCCCCAGGCCTTGATTTCCTCATCTGTCCAATGAACTCAGATAAGAGGACCTTTAAGTTTCTCATCCAGCTTTAAAGTTTGCTAAAAATTTTGAGCAGTAAAAGGGACATAAATCATACAGCCCAACAGTGGACTGACACAAAATTCCACTCTTTGGTGTGTTTTCTTAAACTTAGGTAATTCAGAAAAAGCAAAAAGCACTTTTGTATTACCATAAAAAACTTTTTTTTTAAATCTTTTTTATTGAGGTATCGCTGATTTACAATGTGTTAGTTTCTGATGTACAGCAAAGTTATTCAGTTATACATACATAAGAAAATAACTTTTAGAAATTAAGAACTGAGCCTATCAACCAAATGGCCATTAGATATTAATTTAAGTCAAATTTCCTAGCTTTGACAGCATACGTATAGTCAATTATTCTTAAACTTATAAATCTTGTATAAACATCTATTGACCACCGTCTGACTCCATTATAGGAAAAACCTATAAAAAATCAAGGCTGGAATTTTTTTATAAAGTAAGCACCTCAAGAAATGGAGACCTGCTTTGTAGTTGTGATTCTGCCAAAACTTTCTCTCACTGAGCAAATCATTTCACTTCCTCATTCCCCACACCCAGTAGCACCTCCAAGAGGGGGACCTAGGGGCCTTCCATAAACAGTGATCAACTGGTGAATTAAAGAAGGGCCCTCGGCTTTAGTTTTATTAAATGGAAAAAAAAAAGGCATAATAGGGTTACACTATCTATCTCAACAAACTCTTCCTACTCTAACGTTCCCTCTTGAAATGAAACAGAATATAGTGACCTAAAATTCTGCAGCTCAGAATGATTCTATTCTTCTCTTGAAAGCTATTGCCTCTGCCCAGAGTGGCCACCCTAGAGCAGTGCTTACCTACTTAGTGGCAGAAGCCACTGGATCCCAAATTCCATAAACTGAATATTAAGGGAAAAAACAAAAACAAAAATGCAGTGCTGGGCATGCAGTGCCATGGAATGAATGTTGTTTCTAGCTCTCATATTTAAGATAATGGCAAAAATCAGTCCAACCACTGGTCATGAGCAACACCGTTCTGACAGGTGATCAAGACCTTGTCTCACTAATATCTGGAAACATATGACAAGCAAACAAAATGCCTGGAAGCAGGGTAGAAGGGAGCAGAGGAGGACATGGAGGGAGGAAGATGATAAGACAGCATTCAAAGGCTCTTTCAGGACTTCCCTGCTGGTGCAGTGGTTGAGAATCTGCCTGCCAATGCAGGGACACGGGTTCGAGCCCTGGTCCAGGAAGATCCCACATGCCGCAGAACAACTAAGCCTGTGTGCTGCAACTACTGAGCCTGCACTCTAGAGCCAGTGAGCCACAACTACAGAGCCTGCATGCCACAACTAATGAAGCCCGTGTGCCTAGAGCCCGTGCTCCGCAACAAGAGAAGCCACTGCAATGAGAAGCCTGCACACCAGAACGAAGAGTAGCCCCCACTCACCGCAATTAGAGAAAGCCCGGGAGCAGCAACAAAGACCCAACGCAGCCAAAAATAAATAAATGAAATAAATAAAATTTTTAAAAAGAAAATATATAAGGAACTCAAATAACTCAGTAACAAAAAATAACCCAACTTTAAAAAAAAAAAAAAAAGGCTCTTTCACTTCTTTTTCTTACCCAGCATATTCATAACAAATGCACCATCTGTAATAAAATGCAGAACCTGAGAGTACAGTAAGCCTCTTAGAAGGACTATTAGGCCGATGGAGGGGTCTTCCTAGTTTTTCTCTTAGGCACAAAGAATTCAGAGTATGTGGGTATGGGAAACAGAAGAGGGAGGATACAAACCAAAAGGAAAGTTCTAATTTTGCATCTTTGTGGGCAGACTATCTAAAAAATGGTTTCCTTCCAATTTCCTCCAACACAAAGAATGGTCAACTGCTTCTCTATGATATTTCACTGAGTTTCAAGGTAAAGGAGGAAAGGAGGAGTTTCAAGAGGGAAGAGGAAAGAAGAAAATGAAGTTACACAATGTCAATTACTAAAAAGTTAGATATTAAATTATCTTACAGCAATTATAAATTTAAACAAAGTTATAAATACTAATTTATTATTTATACAAAAATTATAAAATTGTTAAGAAATATTAAATTACCAAAAAGAAAAATTTAAATTACTTTGGAAATATTAGCATGAAGAGCTATAATCTACCTAATTGTCTACATCAGTGATTCTCAAAGATAATAGATTTACCTAGAAAACTTTGAGAAATTCTGAAGCCTAGGATATACCAAAAACCAATTATATCAACATCTCTGGGGGGCTGGACAACCAACGACAGCATTTTTTGAAGCTATACAGGTGACAGTGACAGGCATACAAGTTTGAGAACAACTGGTCTACATCATGCTGAGTTAATGTTGATGTAACTTAAGGCAAAAGACAGGGGCTTGAATCAATCCTTCACTTCTCCAAAACCTTCCCTGCCCTGGTTCTTACAGGTGGGCATCTGGGGCACAAAGCTTCATCTCCCCACTCCTCACATGCCTGAGGTTACCTCTCTACTCCCTCAAGCCACCTGAAATCAGATACTGATGCCTGTTATGGGGCTTATGGGGCAAAGAAGCCTGAGGAAGACCCACAGGGAAGTGCAGTGACATTGAAATCATGTGCAGTGGGAACTGGTGACCACAGTGCCTTTGCAGGAAGGAGTCACACACGCTGGCAAAGAAAACTTGCTGAGGGTGAGCCATGTACTATTCTCAACATGTGCAGCTCCACCCTCTTTTTCACTGGTTTTATTCAAACATTCATTCATTCACCCAAATGTTTACTAGATATGTGGTTTGGTCCTAGCTCACCTTAAATTCACAGCTTAAAGGGAAAACAGATTTCAAAAAGTAACTGCAACTCAGCGTAGTTAGAAAAATGGAAGTGAGCAGAGGCATAGTGTTAAAATACACGAAGAACAAATTACCTCTGGGGAAAGGGTTTTCCAGACTGCAGGAAAGAGTCACAAGGTGAGAAGATATGAAAGCATAAATCTATTTAGTACTGCATATGGAAAATGCACAAGAGATAAAAGGTCAGAGGTCAGTGGTGAAGTCAGAAAGGGCACAACTATTTTGGCCTTACCCTAGAGCCAGTGGCCACACTACTGACATTTTGGGCTGGATAATTCCTTATTGTGGGGGCCTGTCCTGTGATTGTGGGATGTTTAGCAGCATCCCTGGCCTCTACTCACTAGATAATAGCAACACCTAACACCCCCAATACAGTCAGTAATGTCTCCAGACATTGCCAGATGTTCCCCAGAAGCAAAATCACCCCTAATTGAGACCCACCGTCCTAGAGGCAGTGTGGACCTACTGCATAGGCAGAACAAAGTCAGAAATTTGCCTTTTAGGTAAAGCAGTCTGACAGCAGCATGGAGAATGAAGTGGAGTGAGGGGACATAACAAACTATAAATCCAGCACGCGAACCTGCAGATTTGTGTGCACATTTATAACCACTTTTATAAGGATATCAGAGAGTCCACCCTCTCAATGGACCTACTTTATACAATAGACTTTCAAAGAAGAATCAAGTAAAGTTTTCTGTTATGTTAACTGTTGTTACAATATGAAAACTTCCCAAAGTTAGCCTCTGGGTGGTGGGATTCTGGGTGATGGCTCTTTTCTTTATACTTTTCAGTATCTTCCACAACCTGAATGAATAAAAGAGCAATTACTTTTCAAGGTACCTTCCTCAGGTATACCCTTCGTGGAAATAAAAATATTGCATGGCTAACACTCAGCTGCAATGGTAGAAGAAAGGATCCCACAATATCTAACTCACACACACATGCACACACACACAAACACACACACACATACACACACAAACACACACACACATACATACACACACATACATGCACATGCATGCCTACCCTTGCTCACTGTACTTCTAAAGACATCACAGCATCACAGCATTATGAAATGCAGTTTTCTACAAACCAAATGGACAAGGTATCTTTGCAGAATAATGTCCCTTTGCACACACTTTTTTGAAGTAGGGCGTAATTCCCATTATCTATTGCTATGTAACTAACCACTGCAAAACTTAGTGACTTAAAACAGCAATAATTGATTATTTCTTACAATTCACTGGCTTGGCTGGGCTCTGCTGAGCAGTTCTATTCCACGTGGTATAGCTGAGGTCACTCCATAGGCCGCATTCAGTCAGAAGCTTGACTGGGGCTGGAACATTCAAGATGGCCTCTCATCCTTCAGGGTCTCTCTCTCCACATGGCCTATCAGTTAAGAGTCTAGCCTAAGCTTTTCTATAGCACCAAGGCTGGCTTCCAAGAAGGAGCATTCCCAGAGGACAAGCCCTAATGTGCCAGTGCTTACCAAGCCTCTGCTTGCATCATGATTGCTAATGTCCCATTGACCAAAGCAAGCTGTACGGTCAAGTCTAAAGTCAATGAGGAGGGGAATATACAAGGGCATGAGTGATGGGAGGCAGAGTTCACTGGGGTCACCAAGGTATCAATCTTCCACAGTTGGAACAGGGTTTCCTTGTAGACCACGTCTTTTTTGCCCAGACCTTCTGAACATCAACAGATTTATTAAAAAACAATGATTGTAGACATGAAATGATCCATACCAAATTAAAACTGAAGCTACCACACCTTCATGCCTTCCTTAAGCCAGCTCTCAGTACAGAAATAGAAATCATTCAGTCTCATCATTTCATAATGAAAAAGGCATTTCAGAGGAAAATCCTATTTTTTTCCCTAAAGGACAGAAATACCAATGATGAAAGATTCCCTCACTAAAGATTAAGTACTAGCCTTCAGGTGAATTTGAAGATTTCATTTTTATAATACACTCACTGGACTAAAACAAACTGATCCAAATCTACTGTCAACTCCCTTCTTCCCAATTTTCCTCTTAGAGGAATCAATCTCTTCTGAAGAACTAGGTACAATCTAGGTACAAAACTTAGTTTTCATTGAAGACTAAGAAAAATCACACATCAATTGCCATATGTAAAAATTATAATGTGCTTTAAACTAGTAGAAGGTCACTTCAAGATTGTTTTAATGCATACTGTTACATTATTTTACTATTTTGGCACACAGGAATTATGAAAATGCATGCTCCAGAGGGGAAAGGCATCTCCATCATGACAACCTTCTAGTAGAGCAGTAAACACAACCCCCAAAGTGGCAGGGATGCCCAGGAAGATACTGGGTGTCCCCTGGAATGGGTTTATCTTGTGGGTGGGGGCCCTGTTTTCCAAATGACCTACCTTCAGATATGACCAATGAGGAGGGCATTTCTGATTCTAATCTCACAGAGGAAGGATGCCCATACCAGGGTGAGTGAAGACTGAACAGAGCTCCTAAATGAATCTGATGAGTTTGAAACAACAGCAAATTTGAAAGATTAGCTTCTGCCATTCATTATTAAGAGAGGTCAGAAGATGTAGAACTAGCAGAAAACCTATTTAATAAGAATTACAAATAAGTATTTGCAGGCCATTTTCAAATAGTTCTAATCAATTTTTAGTGAATTTGGTGCAAGAACAGCACGTAGAATTGTGCCAAGCTCAGTATTTGTCAAATGAATAAAATATAACCCAATGGAAAAATGGCCTTGGAAATCTAGCCCAATAGTTTTCCACATGCTCTTGTTAAAAATGGTGGAGGACAAGAGATGTGGAGGAGGCAAGGAGCTGACTACTGCTTTATACCTTGGGCTTTCACGTGAATAAAGTTACTTCTACAATTAAAAAAAAAAATTCTACTACTACTACTACTGATCTATCCCAACATCCCTCTTTTATGAATAAAAAAACAGAGAGCCAGAGTAGTGAAGCCACTAAACCAAGGTCAGACACAGAGAGTGGCAGTGTCACAACTAGACCTCAGGTCCAGAGAGAAATATTACATACATGGTCAATTCCCAATATTGCAAATTCACCTACTCGCCAAAATTTATGTGTAACTGCAAAATCAATACAGGCAGCACGTTGGTGGTCCTTAGTGGACATGTGCAGAGAGGCAAAAAATTTGACCCACTGATGCACACGATTCCAGCTGAGGTCAAACAAGGCTCTGCTCTACATTCTTGATTCAGCTCTCATACCGTAAACAAGTGTTCTTTCTACAGTCTATTTAGTGCCACAGTTTTCGAAATTTTCTGCTTTTTGTTGATGATTTCACTCTTTAAAAGGCCCCCGAGCATCGTGCTGAAGTGCTGTCTAGTGCTCCTAAGCTCAAGAAGGCTGTGATGTGCCTTACCGAGAAAATACACGTGTTAGACAAGCTTCATTCAGGCATGAGTTTTAGTGCTGCGGGCCGTGAATTCAATGTCAATGAATCAACAATACATAGTAAGTAGGATTTTTTTTTTTAAACAAGGTTATATATTGATCAGCTGATCAAAATGTGACCAGAGGCTCACGGGAACCTATCCCCACAAGTCCACTAAGAGCAATGGCTCAGTATTCACTAAGTCAACGTTCATGGAGACTTTATGGAACCTAACTATTGTAAATGAGATCAACTGCGCAACCAACACCTCTTTAGTTGTTGTTACCGAGGGCCTTGAACAATGGCTACTAGCACTCTTGGACCAGACACCGGTAAAATACCATAGATAAAAGTTCCCCCTGTGTCCCCTGAGCACTTTGGTTTTTCTCATAACCAATGACGTGAGCTTTACCAATTATATGGGAATCTTAACATTTTTCACTTATTTGGAAATTGAGTATTATGCAGATTATCACATCATTTGATAGCCAAAGAATCAGCAAAGGAAATATCCTAGAAGTCATCTAGTCCAAGGATCACTAACTTGAGTTCCATGGACCACTCAACAGGTCCACAGATATAACCCGAGGCTCCATAAACTGGGATGGGAAAAATAATTACATGATTATTTTCACTCAACTCTAACTGAAGTATGGCATTTCCTCTAATTATAAATATAAATCACAAACCACACTGGTATTAACAACACCTATGACTTGGTTTTCAATATAAATTCCAGATATTTTTTTAACACATTAGAATTATTTCAGATATTACAAAATATCATTTGTGTTCATCAATAATTCAAAATTACAGTAGCTATTATGCCACTTAATGTGTTAATAAGATGTACATATATTATCATGCCACAGATGTATTTACTATTTTTATATCTTTATTTCAATGTAATGGTTTCCTTTGTAGTTCTGTGTATTTTATTTGATGCATTTAAAAAGTTATTTAGAGAAGTGGCTCCTAGAGGCTTCACCGAACTGCCAAAGGGGTGCATAAGAACCCCCAAAGCACTTCTCTTATCCAACAGATAAAGAAACATGACCTAGAGAAGGAAAGTGGCTTTTAAGGTCCCACCACTGGTTAGAAGCAAATCCAGGCCTGAAGCCTCACAATACCCAACGTGGGGCTCTGTGCTATGCTGAGCTGCTTAGCTATTAAATCAGTAGCGTAAAAACTGGGGCTCATTATCCCCCAAAGTTTGGCCAATGGATAAGTGAGCCCTGAGATTATATTACATCAGTGTGAAGAAAAAGAGAAGCATGTATCCCCAGGGGGAAAATAGTGAGGGGTTCATAATGCATACATGAGTTTCTCACGGCCTCTCCAAGATTCAGACCCCACCCCTTGGGGAATCACGGGTGCCCCACCCCAACGGAGGGGAATCACTGTGGTGGAGAGCCAGTGTCTCTGGTGGGACTGTGTGTCCCTCTGTATGTTGATGCAGGATCACATTTCCCTCCATCACCCCACAAGCATCCTCCACGCCAGCCACAACTGAGCGCTATACACCAAGCCTGCTGAGTTCTTTCCCACCTCCTAACACAGTTCCCTCTGCCCACGATGGCCCCCTGTCTTCTCTCCCTGGCAAACCCCTTCTCATCCTCTAATACCCAATTACAGGTCATCTTCTTCCTCTGTTTTTGCCAGGTAATTACACTTGTCTCAATACTAGACGATGAGCTTTGTGAAGATGGACAGGAGAAGAAAACTGGGAGACAGGAAAGGAGGTCGAGCATCTATGGTACACAAACAAGAGAGATAATGGTAGTAATGATAACAAGGTTAATGTTTGTTGAGCATTTAATATGCACCACACACTGTTCTAAGCAATTTACACAGATCACCTCATTTGATCTTCCAAACAGCTGGTAAGTAAAATTAGGATCCTAATTTCACAGATGAGGAAACTGAGGCACAGTAAGATTAAATAAATTGCCCAAGGTCACACAGACAGGAAGTGGTAAAGCCGGGACCAAAACAGAGGCAGATCCAGAAGCTACAAATGCCCGAAACTGCCAACTGCACTGGAAGGCACTGATCTCAGCCCTTCATTCAATAGGTGAGGAAGTTTCAGGTCACAGAGAGCAGGTGTTATCTTATCAGTCAGGACCCAAGGTAAGATTAGAATTCGGAGCTCAACTGCCGGGAGACTGCCTGATTCTAGCTTTGTTTAGATTTTAGTTTGGAAGAAGAGAGGTCAGGAAGGGAGGGAGGGAGGGCAGGCGGGCAGGAAGGAAAGAAGATCAACAGATCATTTAGTTGATTGGTTGATACATCAAATGATTGGTCAACAGATGGATAGAAAGATTAACAGACAGATAGAAAGAACTGCTCCAGCACAAAGCAGATCTGGCTTACAGTAGATAATCAGTTATTGCTCCTTGAGCCATGAAAAAATGTCAAGACATGCTATTAATACCACCTGAGTGTTCTCTAATTTAATGTAATTTCACGAGATTCTGTTATGTGCCAGCCCAGAGGCCCACAGTGAAGGAAAGGCAAGAGGCTTAGAGGGGATGAGCTGCCTTGCCAGGAAACCCTTAGAGGAGGGTTGACTTTATTTTTTCAGTCTCAATTAGCCCTCCTATATTTTGATGGGCATAATGAATATAATGTTCTATGTTAATACAGAGAAACTAGTTTGCTTTGCTTGTGCTTGATGTTAATTTCTTGCTGACATGACCACAACTTCAATTTATCCCACTAAGAAAAAGACGATTTCTTTCCAAATAGCTGCCACTGTGCAAAGTCAACACAGAAGATGTCAAGTCTCCAACACATGAGATCAGATAAGTTTGCTCCTGACCTAGGGAACTGCGCTGTCACGTGCAAACATCATTCATGGGTTTCCCAGGAAAACAATCCAAACACAGAAAACATCTGCTAAGGGACTCAACGACTTTAAGGGGAAACACTTGCAGTGAAAATACCATCTATTTTCTGTGGCTGAAACTGCTTTCTACTTTGAAAGTGATTTATGTGCTAGAAACTGGCTAGACGACACATCAATTAAAGTAATTTATCTTTTAAATTCAAAAAAGGAGGATGCAAGCAGACGTTCTGAAGTATGCGTGTATCTCCCACCAAATCCACTGCATTGTCATACAGATGGTTAGAGATTTATTGTTGATTTGAGGCAGGTGCTAGGTAGCTGCAGTCTTCAAAAAGATGCGCATTTTCCCTCTGTAATCGCAAGTCTAGGACTCACTCTCTGTGGTTTTGCGGTAACTGCCTAAATAGGGTTGGCCTGTAAGTGCTCTAACGAGGTATGACATTAACAAGTCCCAAGGATCAGTGAAAGTTCAAACCTCCTCACCTCACTAGAAGCCTCAATCCCCAAAGACAATGAAGCAGGGCTCTGACTGACTTACACCCCTGGCTGCATTTTTTTCATTTTGAGCAGCAACTCTGGTACGAGAAACTTCTCAATCTGTTTCCAAGCTTGTCACTAATTTTATATTAAAAATACAATACACAGAGAATGTCAAAATGAGCCAAAAACAACGGGGTTTAGAGCTGCTAACCCTCTAGTACCTTGGTGTTAAAGTTTCCACTTTCTCTTGTGCAAAATAATCCCCCTGAAAAATATCATATGACATCACTCATATGTGAAATCTAATATAAAAAATGATATAAATGAACTTATTTACAAAACAGAAACAGACTCATAGATTTCTAAAACAAATTTACGGTTACCAAAGGGGAAACATGGCGGGGAGGGATAAATTAGGAGCTTGGGATTAACACACACACACTCCACTATATATAAGATAGATAACCAACAAGGACCTACTGTAGAGCACAGGGAATGACTCAATATTCTATAATAACCTATATGGGAAAAGAATCTGAAAAAGAATGAATATATGTATATGTATAACTGAATCACTATGTTGTATACCTGCAACTAACAACATTATGAATCAACTGTACTCCAATAAAATTAATACAAAAAAAGAAAAGAAAAGAAAAGAATCCCTCTATCTAGCTTTAAAATGAGGTAATCCAGTATTTGGCACAGAGTAGATGCTATGTGGGCGTACGCCAATATTGTTAGCATTAGTATTACATAGATGGTCACCTGAAAGAAAACCAGTGGAAGGTGATGGTAAATTAGAAATTTTCATCTAAAATAATAAATTTTATTTTATTGTGATAAAAAAACTATCCTAAGGCTAGTTGAAAAAAAATAAAATGGTCTTCTCCCAAGACTGAATGCTTCTTTTGTAATGCAGTTCAATATTCTTAGAATTTCATCAGACCTTAAAAAAAAAAGCAAATGAAATGACATGTTGAAACTTGCACTGACCCTCTTGCATTTCCAAAGCTGCTGGCTTGTTGTGCTTAACATTTTTTTCTCTTTGTTTCATACCAACTTTGTAAGCAACAAATAGGACTTCGTTAGCTTGTGCAATGATGCAATTATACGTACACTAGCCTTCCCACCCACAATACGAATCTGATTTCAGAAACAAAAAAATTCACCATTAAAGTAGTATGTTATCACAGTACCAAGTTCTTTAAGTTCTTTAAATCCTTTGCTTGGATTTGAAACTTTGAAAATGTGGAGGGAAGAGTGAAGAGGAAAGGAAAACGAATTACGAAGTAGCCATATAATATTTTTAATCATACTGGGCACATAACCAAAGTCTTAACAAAAGATTATTCTTTGACCCAATAATTCTGCTATTAGGAATTTATCCTAAGAGTGTGCAAAAAAGCTTATCTTCAGGAAATAATATTTCTTATAGCCTTGCTCATAAAAAGCAAATTTTTAAAAAAGCAAAAACTGTTGTATAATATTGGGCAACCAGTTAAATAAAACTCATTCATTCATATCAGTAGAGTATGCCATTCAGAATAATGCTTATTTAGAAGTATGTCTACTGACACAGAAAATGTTCATGTTGTATTTTTAATTTCAAAATGCAAGTTACAAAAGTGCATGGGTAGTATAACCCTTACCATGTTTACTCTAACCCTTACACATACACACACAACCTAGACCTTCTTTGTCCCTCTTCCTGTTCTTAATGTTCTTCACATCACACACCATCACCAGATACACAGTAACCTGTTGGTTATGGCCTATCTCCCCCAACTAGAACAAAGTGAACTTCAGGAAAAGAGGGGATTGTTCTGTTCACCTCTGTGCCCACAATGCCTCACACTGTGTCAGGCATATGGTAGACAAGTAACAAATAGGACCAAAGAAATAAATATAAGTATATGTGCATATGTGTATAGAGAGAGACACAAGATACTGAAAGGTATTCCCAAAATTATTAATAGAGGTTATGGCTGGGTAGTATTCCCAAAATTATTAATAGCGGTTATGGCTGGGTAGTAAAAATACACACACTTTTATATTCTTCTTTACACTGATGTATAGTTTCTCACTTTTATACAAAGAACTTCAAAAATATATATATATATAAAACCCCTTTTCATATATGCTTGTGTGCATTTGTATGCATGTATGTGTGTGTATTTTGACACCTGTATTTGGTTATCTAGTAAGAATATCCTTCATTCCTCAAATTGCCAAATTAGACAATAGAAAAAAATGAAACACTATTTTATTCTCTACTTCAGATGAACTAAATGAAATACGGGACAAGTGGTTTAAAAAAAAAAAACACACACAATAAATTTATTTTTACTTTTTACCACACACTTTCATTAAACCACATACCAAGCATATAAAATCAGATAGTATAAATCCTTAATCAACTGTTCCTTATTTCATGATAAAAAGTTTTTGTTTTATGAATTACATGTTGTATTTTGCAATTATGGTGGAAAATAACAATTTCACAGGTATCACAATAGGTGTCCTATTGTTTTATTTTACAATGTGAAAACTAGCAATTACTCCACAAGGCAGCAAAACTGGATCACAGTGTTCTCATTGGTGTGAAAGCAGAATTGCCATCAAGAGACACACCTGGTAAATGGATCAAATCAAGAGCATCAGAGGCATTTGGAGAGCATCCTTGAAATAAATTAATGGGACGGCCTTAACATTATAAAGCATCTATTTGGGGAGGCTTAAAAGGTAACATATTTCCTGGGTAACCTTCAGTGTTTCTATTTTACATTCTTATAAGTAATACAAAACTTCATAATTAATAAACTTTTAAGAATCCACTGCAGGGTGTGTAAAAAAAATTGTCAATTACAAAGATGATACTTGTCAACTAACACTACAAAACAAAGTTCATATAAAAAGATGATACAGGCAAATACAGGTTTCCATGTGAAGCAGAAGTTCATACTAATGCTGTGCTTCAAAAACAGGATTGGGGATACCTCTCCCTGGGGAAGTGCTGAGGGAGTTTGTGAATTGGTCATAACACCAAAACCCCCTTTGACCCTCCAGCACTTGAGGCCCCACGTAAGTCTGCTCTCAGCCCTTCTTCTCTCATTTGCTTGCTTCTTAAATACTTCCTTTCATTCACTATCTGTAAAGTGTCAGGTGAGTATTCTATAAAAGAAGTGTTTTCTTTGTTTATTTGCCTTTATTAATCTCACTATGATATTTAACTCTGAAAAAAAAGTATGATTTAATTTTGTAAATGAATTTATCTTTTTTTTTACTCTAGACCAAAGGTTGGCAAAGTACAGCCCATGGACCAATCTGGCCTGCCATCCATCTGCTTTTATAGAGCCCATGAGCTAAGTTTGGTTTCTACACTTTCAAATGGTTGAACAAAATCAAAAGGATAATATTTCATGACACATGATAATTATGTGAAATCCAACTTTTGGTGTTCATGAATACAGTTTTGTTAGGACACAGCCACCACACCCATTCATTTAGGTATTGTCTGTGGCTATTTTGTGCTACAACACTGAAGAGTCACAATAAAAAGTGTGGAGCCCATAGTCAAAAATACCTTCTGGCCTTTTTCAGTAAAAGTATGCTGACCTCTATTCTAATCTGTATGATATCAACACATAACATAGATCGTAGACTCCTATTAGATCACTTTATGTATACTATTTGAAAGAACTGGGTAATTTACATAGGAAAATCTGCATATCATCTGTGTATCATCATCTCTCTACCGACCTAGCTTGGTGAAAACTTAGATGAAAAGTCTGGAAGAAAACTCACCAAACTGCTAATGATGGTCACTTCTAATGAAGAGAGAGAGTGGAATTGAATAAAATCTTTGCTTTTTACTCACCTATATTGTTTTATTCTAACAAGGAGGTACTACTTTTGTGTTAAAAAAAGTAAAAGAAAGAAACAAATTTCAAGGGGAACTTTTCACATACCAAATATTGACCTTTCAAAACAGGATAAAATTAAACAGTTGAAATGTCAAAAGAAAAAAAAATTTTTTCAAGCGTTTCTTAACTGTGTGATCATTTAGAATTTGTACACTCAAAGCAAAGGGCATCTTAACCATGAAAAAAATGTGAAATGTAATCCAGTTATGCCATACTAACTTTTAAAAGTGGAGTAGCTACTTTTAAAGTGCACAGATTTTGAAAAGGCAAACATTGTTCAGAAACAAATGATAAAACAGGTAACACAGAATATACATTATTAGAGACTATAGCTTTATTGAGTCACCTATAAAGAAAAAGTACATTTAATTATTTCCAATTTCCATCTTTCTCACTCCAAACTATCAGCTGAAACTAATTCATCGCATGCCTAATAAAGAAATACTGATTCATAACTCTTGATTAATTTTTTTTTCCCAAAATATATCATAAGGAACATAAAAATCATGTAGCCATATGCTCAAGTGCACAATATTTTCACTGTTTCTTATTTTTAAATGAACACAAAATCTTCCAGAGACCAGACAATGCATCCAGACGGGCATGATGCAGTAGAGCCTCACTTGAACCACCACATTTATAATTCAATTCCTGCACATTTATAAACGCTGGCTTTTAAAGTGCAAGCCCAACGGTCCCTTTAACTACACTTAGATGCACAACAATTGACAGCTCATTATGACAAGTGGTCTCAAGAGTGAACTATTACTGTTAATGGTCTGTAAATGCTTTAGTCTCCAAACCTGGGCCAACATTAAAGCAAGCAAAACTGGGCCTTTCCTTAAACGCATCTGGTTTTTAAATGCCTGTATGATATAACATTACTCAAAATTAATCTCCTTATTTCTAATTCCTGAAATACTACACATTTAAATCAAGAGTACACACCTAATTAATCTTATGGGGTTTTTTTTTTAAAGAAATACACTATACACTATAATATGCCAATTTGTAAGTATCTGCATCTTGAAGAGGAATAGAAATGATTTTAAAGCAATGGAACAAAAATACCTAACTATCCAGTAATAGAATATTCCTGAAATGCTATAGTCCTTCGTGATTTAAAAGTATACAACCATTACAGCTATGTTTAATACAAAATTATGTAGGAAGTAATCACAATGCAATGTTAAGAGAAAACAGGATAAAAATCATATGTCCAATATAATCCTAATTTTATAAAAAACAGAATAGATGTTATATGGGACATATAACATTAAGAGTTATAGTGATTGTTTTTTTGCGGGTGGTAGAATAATGATGATCTTCATTTTTATGTTTTCTTGAATTTTTGAATTTATCTACAATAAGCACCATTTTTACAACTAGAAAAAATTTTTTTAATAAAAATAATGTTCCTTTGTGTCTATTCCTATTAGTATACATGAAAAATTACCACTAGAGATTAATCTGGTTAGTCTGCGAATCTGGGAGATTCAAGAATATATTTCATGTTTAATTTTACCTTCAAGGGCAAACACTGGCCCCAAAATGAAATATTTAAATAAGTAACATTTCTATACGATAGCCCTGAGGAAAACAAAGTGGACAGGAATGCTGCCAGTAATAATTAAAATTGAAAACTGTAATATTTTGTAACTATTCTTGTCAAGTTTTAGACCTAACAGACATAAATTCTGTCAGGAATAAACCTTAAATATGATCAACTTAATATAAGTAACTGGAAAAAACTGAAATAATTAGCATCATTACAAACATGGCTTTTCTAAGACTGATGTCCTTTAACCTCATTGGTCAGAGCTGCCTGTTTTGGACACATTTCATTCAAAACTCTGCATTAAAGTGCTGTTTCCACTGACGACATCTTTGCTTTTCACAGGAAAACAACTCTCCAGAAAGAATTTCAGAACATTCTAGCAGCAGACTCTGTAACAGTGTGTTCAACACCAGCCGACTTGTCCTAGGAAATTATAAACAAACCACTTCCTACACTTCCACCAGATAGTAGCTGCCCGGCCTTTGGAAACAGGCATCATGACGGGCACGATTAAAACTAAAGGGAACAGAACCAGCAGGAACCGTTCACGGAAATGATGAGAAACTAGGCCAAAAACCAGGGAGCAGGTGGAGGGACGCATGAGAGCAGCCCAGAGCCCTGTGGAGAAGCCAGAAGCCGGGAGAGAATCTGATAATTGCGGGTGGTGGTTACTAAGCAAAAACAAACAAACAGCGAAGCGCATTTACGGAGGAAGGGGGGAAATGGATGCAAAGGTCCAAGCCAGGGAGTATGGAAGCTGAAGAAGCTTTGTTCACTAGTTAAAAGAATGCCAAGCGCTCAGTAGATGCTTCGCAGGGAGTGGGGACAAAAAGGTAGGCTGATGCCACGCTGCCTTCTGGAAACTGACAGGCAGGGTCTCAGATGATGAGTGGATGAATCACCACAAAGAGAAAAGCTTCGAGGACTTTCAGGGAGAGAGAGAGAGAGAGAGAGGCAGGGGCTGCACAGGTGGGGGGCCCTGGTGCGGGGGGTGCTCCTTCTGCTTAGGGTTTGGGGGAGGCAGACAAGGTGAGGAAGGGTGGAGGCATCCCCCCTCGCAGGAGCCTGGCTCTCAGTGAGGACTTTATTCCCAGGCAATGGGAAACCACGGAAGACGTCAGCGGAGAGCTGTGGGATCCGTCCCCAGGAGAAGGGTGAGTGAGATGAGCTTGGGATGAGGGAGGGCAGGAGAATGGGGGAGGGCAGGAGAATGGGGGGAACCAGTAAGGGATCAAACGACACTCTGCAGGTGAGAAATAACACTGACTCTGAAAATGGAGCCAAGAGGATGGAGGTGAGAGAGATTTGGGAACTGGAATGGGGAGCCCCTGGCAATTACTGGCTTTGAGGAGGGACAGAAAGGCAGATGGCAAGTGGATGCTGAGAGAGAGAAAGGAAGAGCTTAGAAAAGGAGCATGTTAAGGGAGTTCAGATGAAATGGGATTGAAACAAGATGTTCAAAGGGGGTCCTGAATCCCTCCTAAGGCCTCCCTTTTTAATCTAAGTTCTGCATTATCGATCGATAACAGAGGCTGCACACAGTAGGTCTGCTCGCTCGCATCCATTGTGCACGTCAGCCTTCACAAAAGGAGAGCATGGAGGGCATCCTTCTTGGGGCAGTGCCCACAGCTCTGCGGCCGAGGCAAGAATAATTAGCACAGATACCAGCGGCAGACAGACTTCCAAAGTACATTGCTGAAGGGAAGAGGAGCCGCCAGGTCATGTGTCTGCCCATCTGGCATCATCCCACTCTCAACAGTGTCTGCAAACACACCCTGGACTTCTTAGAGGTACATCATCTGATCTCCCTAACAGGCTGTCATGTGCTGAAAGATTAAGGAACAGAATTCTTACATTGCCTAAGGCAGCAGCATGGTTTGAGTTTTAAAAATTGGTTCCATGGCAAAGAAATCTCCTTTGGAAGCATGACAAGAAGAGCTATAAAACTTACTACAGTGAGTAAACACTAACAGATGGATGCTAGCGAATCTTTATCTTCAACTCATTATGCAGACATTAACCTTGACAAATTAATAAAGGTGAATTAATAACCTTGTGGGCTTACATACTTTAAATAGTTCCAAATCACAGGGAATGTATAGAGATAGATGTTGATAAAAGCATTTAAATAAGCTCTTTTTCTTCCTTCTTAAAACTATACAGTAAAAGAGCTATTGAGTGAATAGGTTTGTTTTTTTTTTTCTCTCCTTTTTACTCTGTCAGGGAGACTAAGATAGGTTCCAAGCTATTAAACTCTCCGTGATGTACAAGTCATCATCATAATTGGGGGCACACTTTCTTTTGACCTTTACAAAACTTTCATTTCCCAAATGTGACAGATAAGGAGTGCTTTTATAGCACCAATAATGATTTTTTCCTATGGGAACTTGCCAATTATAAGCTGAAAACGAAGGAAAGACCATACTAGATACACATTTAGAATCTCAATATGCCCAAAATATAGCTGAAATACTTAAGAATCATGCTTAGAGGTCAGTTCAGGTGAGTTAAGAATCCAGCCTAGAGAAATACATGTTGAAACAGTGCAAGGGCAAAGACACACTCCCTGAGCACCTTACCATAATGCTAAGTATCCTGAAATGTGTTCAATAAAAAGTGGCTGGATGATCCACAATTATGTCTGCAACTATAAAGTCTGAATCTAAGTTTTTAAATATTAATAAAACTTAGAGCGGGGAAATGTAATCCATGATACACTTATCTGTTTCATCCACACACACAACCTACAAGAGCATCAATAGAATCAAGTTCTTACCAACTCACCAGACATCAGACATCTTAAGGACCTTGTCTTATTCACCTCAGGATCCCAGTGCCTAGTACGATGCTTAGCGGGTGACACAACTGAAATTGTTTGGGTACCACAATAGTGTTTCAGTAAGGGACATGTGCTTTCCTTTAACAATAAATCACCCTTTATGGAAACTTGATTTTACTTTTAATTTGACTCAGGTTTTCATTACTTACACACACTGAAGTTAAATTCATTCATTCATTCACTTGTTCATCCATTCAGCAAATATTTATTGATTTCTTCCTGTGTGTCAGGCACTGTTCTACCCTCCACTATTCCACATGGTAGCCACCAGCCACATGTGGCCAGTGAGCATTGGAAATGTGGCCAGCCCAATCTGAGATGTGCTTATGTGTAAGTTACATCTTAACCCAAAAAAACAAAGAGAATGTAAAATATCTCATTGATAATTTTTATACTGATTACATGCAGAAATATATTTTAGATATACTGGGTTAAAAAAGCATTATGAATATTAAATTGACCTTTTTCCTTTTGCTTTTTTAATATGCTACTAGAAATTTTGGTATATGATGAGAATCAAGACTTTAGACAAAGCCCTATTTCCAAGGACCTGATATTCTAGTGGAAGAAATCCATGGTAAACAAAAAAAATAACTAATAAGCAATATTATGTAATTTCAGATAATGAAAAATATATGAAGAAAATAGGGCAGAGTAAGAGGAAAGAGTGATTAAGAAAGGATATTTTAGACAGGGTGGCCATGGAGGTCTCTGGGGAGGTGACATTTGAGCAGGAAACATGAATGAGAAGAAGAGGTAGTCATACAAAGATCCAGGGAGTGTCCTCGGCAGGGGGAACAGCAAGTGCAAAGGCCCTGAGGCAGAATGAGGTATGAAAGTCTGAACAACAGCACCAAGACTGGTGTGGCTGGGGCACAGTGGGAACAACGGGAGAGGAGGGTAGACGGGAGCAAGGGGCCAGGGTACAGAAGTCCAGCGACAAGTTTACACCCACAGAACCATTATATTCCACGTGATTCAAGTCAAAAATTTCTTTCAGATTTTTCATGGAACTGGACAAGCTGTTTCTTTAAATTCATTCGATAAGTAAAGGGACCAAGAATAGGCAAGATTTTAACCTACCAAATACCCAGTTACTATGAAACTATAGTGAGGGATGAGATAGAGTGAGGCAAGTGAGGTACAGCCTAAGGGTAAATGTCCCCATAAATCCTGTGACCTGGGTGCCTTGTGTGCCTCACCCTCTTCTTAGCAATGTGACACTGGCTTTAGGATAGATGAAACAAAAAATAACAGAGTGGAACTGAGCAGCCAAAACACATCCAGACGTGTAAATTTCTAGAATATACAACAGTACTGTATGTGTGCATATATACACACATATATAATTATACATATACACACTATGTATATGTATGTGTGTATGTATGTGTATCCATGTGTGTATATGTATATGTATAACGTATATATGTATTTGTATGTGTATCTGTATAACATGTCTGTATGTGTATACACACATCCCATACATACCCACATATGTACATGAGTCAAGAGTACAAAAATATAAATGGAAAAGAAAAATAGCACCCTAAGGAGAGGAGTTACTTCTAGGAAGTGAGAGAAACAGAGTGGACTGAGGGGAATTGGGCACTGATCTATTCACAATTTTTAATTCTCTTTCATAAAAGATTTGAAGCCCTACAAAAACACACACACAAGTGGAGCACAACATTGGAAATGCTAATTTTGTAATTTTGAGTGAGGAAGGATACAAAATTGTATATATAGTCACATTTTTAACTATAAATATGCATGGTCCACATGGGGGATTGGAAATGCACAAAAATGATATTGGTTATTGTTAATAGGAGTTCCAAACTCCTGTTACATTACTTTACAAGTCGTATTTAATATTTAGTAAAGAAAACATACTCTAAATCAGAAAAAGACCAGATTTAGAGCTTAAAATTATACTTACAATACATAATTCAGGGTAAATTTTATCAATGCAGAACAGCAATATGTGTCTGCAAGTATTACCTAGGATGAAGGAGAGTACAGCCAATAATTCAAATAACTGAATAAATTCATGTTAATTACACTACAGTTACATATTAATTATACTGTAAGTTTTGAAATTCTTCTATTATTCATATAGCACTAGGGTATGAAGGTGTTTTTATTATTAAATAAGTTGTAATTTGGGGGGGATTGTATATGTATTATGCCTGGAAATACCAATTTACCTAATTTTTTACAAGAATGTTCACACTTCGATTTCTCTGAGAACCATCAGGCACTGTTGTGGTTTTGATTTATTACTTGAAGATTTAAAAAATGCATAAAATAAGATTTATGGAAATTTTAAAGTAGTCCATAGACTCATTGCCTCTGCATAGGAACTAATGTTTAGAATAAGGTTCACTACTCAAAATAAAAAAGGAACTAGAGCAGAAAAATACATAAAGTCCTTCACCTTTCTTCAAACAAAATAAGGTCCACATAGGATACTATTTGCAGAAGGAATGCCTCAGCAAGTATGAGAGTAAGGAAGAGGCCAGTGAGACCAGTATTGTGTGAAGTTCACAGTCAATCGGGGTGAATTTGTGGCCAAACATCAGCAACCAAAGGCTGGTGTCACAGCTCACCTTCTCCAGGTAACCGTCCCTTGAATGTGAGGTCAATCAAGGCCATCAGAAGGAATCCAGTCCTTTCACAGCAGCGTGCTTGGACAGGAAGAAATGTCATTACTCGGGCACCTCAGGAAACTATGTTCATTCTCCCCGAGTGCCACAAAATGGTTCCAGAAAGCGGCCTTTAACTGGGGAAGCAGGCAGCCGAAACATGCAGTGAGGATTCCGGCTGACATCAGGAGAAGGCCTGTGCCACCCAGGCCTGTGAAAATCTCCACCGGCCACTGCTCTAAGCTGCTCCTCTGTGATGCACAAACAGAACTTGATACTCTTCCTCCCCTGGCTCAGCTCGCCTGAAAGCCATCACTCGTTCATTTCCTCGCTGAATAGTAGAGGGAGAAAGGGGAAGGCTGAGAGTCTGCAACCAGCTTCAGTTTTAGTATTTACCGCCTCCTCGTAGTGCAGTGAGCTCAGACTAAGTGATCATTACCCTCCCTGACACGGTCAATACGCACCCTCACCTCTGACCCTCCAGCTGTACTGTTTCTTTCATTTTCTAACTTCACCTTCAAATGCTACACCAGTCAGTCACTGCTTAGCTCAAAACTCAACAATCCGGTTATCCCCTGTTCCCTTCTCTGCCCCCAGCATCTGCACTACCCATCTGAACATCTTATGAAGCACGGTCCTCGGTCAAGCCCAGATCATCAGAAATCTGAGCCTGCAACAGGACTAAGCCCTCCAGATAAGGAAGACATCACATCTTGAGCAAAAGTCACGTTGTGAGCTTGATTCCAGCCCTCCCCCTAGTCACCTGCCACAGGCCACACGATGCAATGCTGCTAAATCCCCCCACTCCATCTGTCTGGCATTCTATTAACAGGGACCCCCAACTACTAGAATTCTACATTAATACCATACTGATAATGACCCAGGGACACAAATTTATTCAGAATCAAATGAAAGTTTAATTATTTGGGTAGTACTTTAGCAGTCTGGTGTGTTAGATTATTTAGCAATTTCACAACTTGGGTTATTAGAAAACAAATAAAATTTAATATTTTAACAATTTTGGCTATTAGAAAGCAAATTATCCACAAAGGTAATTAAAGTGTCTCTAGTAATATGTGATTTTCCCCAATACACCAATTCCCTGACTTTCCTGACCAAGATACAGCTGTTTATAATGATGTCCCACCTCGGGCATATCTGAAGAAAATAATAAAATTATACACTTTACACGGACGACAACAAGCAACCTTAGAATGGAGACTACACACCCTGCCTGCACTCTGCACAGCCAGAACGTGAAGTTCCCTTTCCCAATTGCCAGTGAGGTCCTCAAAGAATGTTCTCCTGGAGGGCTGCCAGGGTTTTGTATCGCTATCTGAGGGAGCATTCTGGGAGGCGCCCATGAGCTAAAGCAGCAGAGAATTCCAACTCGCAAACATTTCAGGCATTTTAATTTTTATTACAATTTAAACTATGTAAGCACAGCCCTCAGGAAAAGGAAAACTTGATGACCAAACCTTTTTTTCCCCTTTAATGACTCCATTAATTTATTCTTCCAACTACAAACGATCAGACGGCACCTTGCATGCACACATATATATGATGTTCAAGGCACACGGGACCAAGACTCTCTGTCCCCCACACTGTGCATTTCAAACCTTATGATGTCTCATTTTAGCTACTTTAGGGAGCTGGCATGAGGCTTTTCAGCAGCCAGTGTCTGCAGCAAGACGTGTCTTGGTGGGAAGGAGAAAACCTTATACTTAGCATGCTGAGAAGCTGATTTAAAAAAAAGAGGAAATTGTTATAATTACAGTGAGAACTTTTGCATGCAAATTTAGTTTTCCTTGGGGGAAATTTGCATACTCTACAAGGAATCCCCATGCCAAAAGTAAATGCGACGCTTTTTAGCTCCAGTCTTTAAAAGCGATGCACATGCCCAGGAATTGCATAGTCTGTGAATGTGTTCCAGGCCTGGCCCAGATATGCTGTTTATAAAAGAAAGGACTTTACAATGAAGTTTATAATATTTAAAAGGTACAACATTTATGCTGGAAGAAGTGACAGTTATCAATCAGGCTGAGACAACCAATAAAGAGTAGGACAGTGTTTCAACAGGGCTCCAAAACTTACCTAAACCCTTTTTCATAAAGATAAATACATTTTAAAAGATTCATTTCTCCTCTGATTCTTTTTTTTTAACATCTTTATTGGAGTATAGTTGCTTTACAACGGTGTGCTAGTTTCTGCTGCAGAACAAAGTGAATCAGCTATACATATACATATATCCCCATATCTCCTCCCTCGTGCGTCTCCCTCCCACCCTCCCTATCCCACCCCTCTAGGTGGTCACAAAGCACTGAGCTGATCTCCCTGTGCTATGCGGCTGCTTCCCACTAGCTATCTATTTTACATTTGGTAGTGTATATGTGTCCATGACACTCTCTCACTTGGTCCCAGCTTACCCTTCCCCCTCCCCATGTCCTCAAGTGCATTCTCTACATCTGCGTGTTTATTCCTATGCTGGTCCTAGGTTCTTCAGAACCCTTTTTTTTTTTTTTTTAGATTCCATATATATGTGTTAGCATACGGTATTTGTTTTTCTCTTCCTGACTTACTTCACTCTGTATGACAGTCTCAAGGTCCATCCACTTCACTACAAAAAACTCAATTTCATTTCTTTTTATGGCTAAGTAATATTCCATTGTAAATATGTGCCACATCTTCTTTATCCATTCATCTGTTGATGGACACTTAGGTTGCTTCCATGTCCTGGCTATTGTAAATAGAGCTGCAATGAACATTGTGGTACATGACTCTTTTTGAATTATGGTTTTCTCAGGGTATATGCCCAGTAGTGGGGTTGCTGGGTCGTATGGTAGTTCTATTTTTAGTTTTTTAAGGAATCTCCATACTGTTCTCCATAGTGGCTCTATCAATTTATATTCCCACCAACAGTGCAAAAGAGTTCCCTTTTCTCCACACCCTCTCCAGCATTTAGTCTTTGTAGATTTTTTGATGATGGCCATTCTGATCGGTGTGAGGTGATATCTCATTGTAGTTTTGATTTGCATTTCTCTAATGATTAGTGATGTTGAGCATCCTTTCATGTGTTTGTTGGCAATGTGTATATCTTCTTTGGAGAAATGTCTATTTAGGTCTTCCACCCATTTTTGGATTGGGTTGTTTGTTTTTTTGATATTGAGCTGCATGAGCTGCTTGTATATTTTGGAGATTAATCCTTTGTCAGTTGCTTCATTTGTAAATATTTTCTCCCATTCTGAGGGTTGTCTTTTCATTTTGTTTATGGTTTCCTTGGCTGTGCAAAAGCTTTTAAATTTCATTAGGTCCCATTTGTTTATTTTTGTTTTTATTTTCATTTCTCTAGGAGGTGGGTCAAAAAGGATCTTGCTGTGATTTATGTCATAGAGTGTTCTGCCTATGTTTTCCTCTAAGAGTTTTATAGTGTCCGATCTTACATTTATGTCTCTAATCCATTTTGAGTTTATTTTTGTGTATGGTGTTAGGGAGTGTTCTAATTTCATTCTTGTACATGTAGCTGGCTAGTTTTCCCAGCACCACTTATTGAAGAGGCTGTCTTTTCTCCACTGTATATACTTGCTTTCTTTATCAAAGATAAGGTAACCATATGTGCATGGGTTTATCTCTGGGCTTTCTATCCTGTTCCATTGATCTATATTTCTGTTTTTGTGCCAGTACCATACTGTCTTGATTACTGTAGCTTTGTAGTATAGTCTGAAGTCAGTCTCCTCTGATTCTTAACACTTCCAACTACACAATAAAAAAAATGGTCACAGTTGTTGTTAAATGCTAAGATTCAAGGATATTTTTGTGATAAAGGAAATAAAGAATGGGTGAAGGGAACAAATGGAAACCCATTTGTATTGATAATTTGGGCTAAACTAGAGGCAAATACATGTCTCCCTATAACTATAGAAAAATATTTTAGATAATCAACCATGGAGGAAAGGTACTAGTAATACTAGTAAAGGTACTGGTGACCTTTAAGAAACATTAAATACACATTACTATTTTGTAGTGGAAAAAAGACTTGGGGAAGGCAATAAACTACTCTAAATCAAAGCAGTCATTTCTATATGGAAGAAAAGCCAATCTGGGAGAATTACCCAGAACCATCTATTCTTCTAGGCTATTTTTACAATACAGTAAATAAGACGCTATTCTTAAATGAACTGCCCACCAACAGGAGAAAATGAGCCATTTGCATTAAAAGCAGCCTATTTTCATCAGGACTTCCCAAAGCAAACAAGTTAGTCTTGGCTTTGGGAACTGTGAATCCACACTCTTCAACAGCAGTAGTCCAAAATTAAAGGTTTGTTCAGAGCGGTGGGTGGAAGGCAAAACCAAAAGGAGTATAAACACTTTATACCTCAGAACCTTTCAAGACAATCACCAAGGGCTGAAATGATCTGTCACCTGGGTTAGGCCCCAGCTTTCTACACAGAATCTTTATACATGAACATTTTGAAAAATCACAAGGAGGGAAAGCAATCTGGAGGAAAAAAAAAATTTTAAGTGCAAAACATTCATACTATGTTAAGTGCGAAAAGCAGGTTACAAAAACATGAGAACTCAATTTTACAAAACGAACAGAAACAAAAGGTGCTGCTCAGTACCGGCTGCAGGACACACCTGTGTAGTGTTAGCAGGTGCATTGCCAACTCGGGGCTGTGCCCAGTTAGTACTTCCAGGGTTGTCCCCGCCATTCCTCCCAGGTGGAGGAGAGTCCTGAGGGGGTCCACCCTGGGGAGGGCATGTATGACAAAGCTAAGTCTAACATGATTCAACCTGACATTTTCCAAACACATGTGACCATGGAAAGCATTTTTTTTTTCCCCAGAACATCTATTAACATTCTTGCCAGCTCCCCTTGGAAACAGTTTGTTAAACACAGAAGAACTTATTATTTAATAAATACAGGTAGATCTAGAGAAAAAGACTAAAATACCAAGCGTGGTGACCTGTGGGTTGTGAGATTTCAGGTTATAATACTTCCCCAAATTTTCTACAACAAACATGTATTACCATCATCGTTCAAAAAAAAAAAAAAATGCAATGCCTTAGGATGATGAAAGTGCTACACTGTTGCACTTTATTTTAAACCATTCACTGATGAAAAGTACATTTGATCCTTCGGATGCCAATATACTAACTTGGAGAAAAGGAGAAAGATCGGGCAATCTGTAGATTGCCATGTGTACACCAGCTATAAAAGAACTGTGGTCAGCTTAAACACCACTCTCAGGTTTCTGCTGTTCTATGAAAATAAATGAAGCAGGGAGTCCAGCCCTGGCGGGAGATGAAGGGGAACGTTTGTGCCTCTAATTTCCTGTTTATTCTCTCAGATGCCAACCATTACACGCAGCCATTGGGAGAA
Source organism: Balaenoptera borealis (assembly GCF_965194805.1). Taxonomy (NCBI): domain Eukaryota; kingdom Metazoa; phylum Chordata; class Mammalia; order Artiodactyla; family Balaenopteridae; genus Balaenoptera; species Balaenoptera borealis. The sequence goes on along the minus strand of NC_138872.1, from coordinate 36,593,086 downwards.
ATTTTAAACGTGTAGCGATAATCTAAACACTGTTCTGTTTATTTCCCCCCCACAAAAAATAGTGTAAATAGAAGGGAAATCACAGCTTGAGAGACATTTCTATGTATGTGTGACAATAATGCCTATATTAGTAACAATGGAAAGACATTTAAATCCCATATTTTAGAGACCCAAGTTTTGTTGAAATAAATGCTCACTGGTGTAAATAATCTTTTCAATCAAAAAAACATTTTTTTTGCCTATCTTCAACTATAATGTTTACTGAAAAACTTTTTAAAAATACCACAATTCCAAGCAAAATAGTTGAAAAGTGTACATTAGCCTTGATAGTGAACTCACTTTTTAGGCTGGGTTTCAAAATGTTCTATATATCAACACACAGCAAAAATTAGTTAAGTGCTATTGAGTAAAATATCCATTTATTAAAAATAGAAATGCTGCTAAGCTTCTCTGTTGAAAATTGTCCATAAACTTGAATAACGGATGCACAGAACATAAAACCTGGAAGCAAGAGGTGAGCCTGCCCCTCCACACTCATCACTCCCAATACTGAGGCCTACACTGGTTGAATGGCCCATTGAAGGTCACACTGATAGGGCAACATGAAGCCAGAGGACGCTTTCCAGAAGACTAAGGTCTTGGAGCCATAGCTGATAACTCTCTGGGTTAATTAAGACAATAACTGCATCTCAGCTCTGACAAGAACAAAGAGATAATATTTATGTGAGAAAGAACTAAGTGCATCTGTGGCTGGCACACAAATCTTTCCCTTCACTTTAACTTGTTCTGCCTGTTTTCCAAATAACTCTTGGCTAAGGCCAAAAAAATCCTCCTGCTATTTTATCTGAACCCAGCTTTCACAATTTGATAAGCACTAGAATATGTGTATTGTGTGTGTGCTGCAGTGGGGGTGCGGGTGGGTAGGGGAGGTTTCAAAATGTTTATTATATCAGGAAGCAATCATTTTTGTCTGTTACCAAAAAAAAAAAAAAAAATCATTCTATTTCCCAAACTTATACAGTCAGACCCCACATGAATTCCCTACCAGTGAAAATGGTCAGATTTCCCCTTCCAAGTCGTAACGTATATTTTATTGAAATATGATTGATTTACAATTAAAATTACATTTTAAAGTTTTATTTTAAGATTTTATCAATATTTTCTAGAGAAAGTAACCAAAAATGTGGTCATTTTTTAATCAAATCAATGCCTAGAGAAGAAAATCTGGCACAACTACTGTCACTTTTTTAGTAGCATAATTTTATGAACTTCTATTGTATTCAGTGTCAGAGACATGAATTCACACCTCTTTCCCTGAAGGAGATCACGGCATATTGTTTTAAGTACCAGGAAAACTATTCATCTATGACAAATGTACACCTTTCAAATCTATCCAAGCTAAAGCTATTGTTAAAGGCAGCTAACATTTTTCTGGTGTCATATTTCTGGAGACTCAACAAAGTTTACCAGGCAACTGGTTTCTATTCCCTATACATCATACATCTCCCACAACCAGCAGCTTCAAGCACTCTTTCCGATCCTCCTAGGTTGGTTTTCCATTTCTAACTTCTCCTTTCTTTCTTTCTCTCTCTCTCTCTCTCTCTCTCTCTCTCTCTCTTTCTCCCCCAATTCACTTTCTCAGCAGGCTTTTCCCCCAGGGATGTTCCCTGCCAATGTGTAATCCAAGTTTGGGCAGCTGCATCTGCATTAACCAGCTTTATAATTAGTTCAAACAATCTGACAGGACATGGAAAACCTGTCTTTCAGTAATTTTAGTTTCTTTCTCTTTCCTTTTTGGCTGCAATATCCAATTTTAATGGTAGGGTATATATTTGACATTCCTGACAAAGAAACAAGAAGACACTGTTCCTTTTGAATTCTCAAAATAACAATAATTAGTATCATCATCATCATCTCCATGCTTCACAATTCACACATCAATAAGGAAATTCACGCTGATGCTTTCTGTTGGTTGGACTTTCATCGCAGCATCCTGTTCGGTCAAGTCACGGTCTCTTCCTTGCAGCCCTCTGATTATTCCTCCCTCCTTATGACACTTGTTGGTTGGCCTCCAAGACACCCCATGCCCTTGGTGTTCCTCCTACTTCATTAGCTCTCTCTTATCCCTGATCTCAATATTAATTCTTCCTGATCTCCCTGCCCTTTAAGGGTGAGCGCCCTTGGGCTTAGTGCTCAGATCTCTTAGTTTTCCATACGCATTTACCTCTTTATTGACCTCACCCAGACTCACACTCGCACACTTACACACCTTCAGCCCAGACTGCTCCCTGAATTCCAGACCCTTCTATCCAACCATCTGCTAGTCATCTTCTCTTGGATGTCTAATGGGAATCTCAAATTTAACATATCCAAAGCCACCTTCTGATCTTCCCCATTCAAACCTCATGTAATGCAGTCTTCTTCATTCTAGTAAACAGCAACTCCATCCTTCTAGGAGCCCAGGTCCAAAACCTCAGAATCACCATTACCACCTGCCTCTCCCTTTCTCATACCTACATGGAATCCATGAGCAGATCCTAGTGATTCAAAGCAGATCAAGACCCTGACCCCTTCAAACCACCTCTACCCTTCCCACTCTCATCCAAGTTAATATCATCCAGGTCTTCCCTGGTTATCACAATAACCTGGTATCTGATTTTTTCCCTTCTGGACTTGTCCCCTTATAGTCTATTCTGAATTCAGCAGTTGAAAGATGTAGGAGAATTTTACACAGTAATTTTATAGCTGATGAACAGTTTATAGAAATACATAAGATACATATAAATATATATTCTATACACATAGAATACATATGTAAATATATAGAAAGCAATGTATAAATACATAGAAATGCATTTGAGATTTTATTTTGAATATTTTTCATTTTCTTTTCCTGACTATTTATTTTTATTGTATTTCATAAGTGTTTCAGTCACAGACTGGGAAAAAATGGTCCTTCACCAGATATATTTTTTTTATTTTTATCATTTCAATTATTAAGATATACCCATGTTGGTTTAATTGGCACTTTGATTGCATACTTTTTCATGTGTTTGCTGGCTCCATATTCATTATCTTATGAATTACCTGTTAATATTTTTCCCCACAATTCTATAAAGATGTTCTATCTTATTGAAAAAATCATAATAACTGTTTGTACATTAAAGATATCAGCCCTTTGTTGATCATATACTATGCAAATATTTCCCCAGAACATTGTCTCTGCAACAAGTTTAGATGGTTTTCCACTACACTAAAATAAAATAATAAAGACTTAAAATGTGGTATGTAGTTTCATTTTCTTTATCCTTTCCTTCATGGTTTCTACTTAGAGATGCCTGTCCTACCACAAGATTGTAAAAGTAATCATCCATATATTTTGCTCATACATTTATAGCTTACCTTGTTCCATGTATTATTTTTGTCCCCTAGAATTATTTTTGCATGAATTGTTTGGTAGGGATTCTGCTTTATTTTTCCAGATGACTAGGCAGGTGTCCCAACACCTTTTATTGAATAATTCATCTTTTTCCTTCCAATCAGAAATACCAACCTTATGACATACTAAATTACCATATATACTAATCCAAAAATAGACTCTCTGTATTTTATTCATTGAAGTATTCTTTTACCAATACCACTGTTCAATCATCACTGACATAGTATTCTTTAATATTTGAGACGGCAAGTACCCCTGATAAATATTTCTTATAATTTTGGAAGTATTTTATAGGTTCATTCTTCCAGAAGAACTTCAGAATTTTTTTAGCAAGTTCCCCAGTTTTGATAAGGATGGTATTATGTAGTTTAATTGAACAAGAGTGAAATGTATGCATTATTGTAGTGAATCTTACTTTACAAGAACAAAGTATCTCTCTCCACTTATTTTAAACTTATTTTATGTCCTACAATTGAGTTTTATAGCTTTCCTCACTTAGTTACTACACATTTCTAAGTAAGTTACTTCCAACATTGTACAGCTGGATTGTTATTGTAAATGGAATCTCTTTTTAACAATATTTTCTAACATTCATGTTGGTGGTTAAGTCATCAATCTATTTTTACTTATTTACTTTATACCCAACCAGCAACCGTAGTCAACAACCACAGTGCTTCTAATAGGTTTTCAAGTGAGTCTAAACATATTCTGTTAATTCTAGTCACACTTTCATTTGTTAAAAAAAAAAATTCAAAAAAAAAAAAAAATTCAGGCACTTATTACATGTATCTCAAGGTATCACTGCAATTGAATATTAATATTGTATAAAAAATATGGACCCCTCCAAGGGACATAAAATCTACTAGAGATTATAAAACACATATATATGCATATATTATTGTCTAAGAAACTGGGAGGTCTTTAAATGGGATACAGTTAAAACGTACTATGGGAGACTACAGAAGGATACATTACAGTAGGATGGAGAGTTTAAGGAAATCTTCATGAGAGGCTAACATTTATTTTAAGCACAGAATGTCAAGATGCGAAAAGATCAGAGGGATAATATTCTAGAAAGAGAAAAAAATACATATGATCAAAGGCAAAAGAAGAAATATCCCCAACTTTGGCCAGAGCACAGGGTATGCTAAAAAGAGATTAGAGTAACTTGCTTCTTGTTCGGTAGAAAATGGGGAACTACTGGATGAATACAGCTATGCTTTTAGGAAGATGAATCTGGGGCAGGATGCAAACATGGGCAATTTTGGGGAGAGAAGCACTGACACAGAGTATGCTGGTTTTAAAATACAGGTCCAAAATCCTTTGACACCCCTTCCATTGAGAGGTGGGGTCTATGTCCCCTCCCCCTAAATCTGGACTTTGTGACTGCTTGACTGATATAATCCAGTAAAAGTGACACTGGGCTAGTTCCCAGGCCCACACCTTAAGAAACTGGCAACTTTCACATCCTATCTCTTGGGACACTAACTCTTGCAACTCAGCCACCATGCTATGAGGAAGCCCAAGCAGTCTGTGGAGAACCCACATGGAGATAAACTCAAGTTCCTGGTCTTTAGAACGAACTTAGCAGGCATGTGAGTGAATTATCTCAGAAGTGGATCCTCTAGCACCCAGTCAAAATACTCCAGCTGATGCCACAAGGAACAGAGACAAACCCTCTCTGCTGGACCCTGCCCTAACTGCGGATTCAAGATTGCTGTTGTTTTAAGCACTTAATTTTGGGGTGGTTTGTTGCATAGCAATCGTAACAGGACAGAGACCAATTTAGAGGCTCTCACAATAGTTCAGATCAATAAGATTAAGAAACAACTTGAAAAGCAGTGTGAGAATGGGGGAATAGAGCTAGACACCAGCAATATTCTGAAGATACAAACAATAGAAGGACTGCAGCCTAAAATTACAATTAAAATCTAGCCCCTTAATTATTCACTGAACAAGAATTAAGTAAGTAGACACTATTCTTTACTAATATTTTGCAATTGCACATTGTGGTAGATTAGAGTATTTTAAAGCCAAAAGCCACTCCCTCTCCCCACCCACCCCAACACTCCCCAATGGAAGAGTATACTTTCCTGCCACATTGATATCAAGCTTAGCCATGTAACTTGCTTTATTTATCAATGGTATGTGAGCTGAAATGACAGTGGGTCAGGTCCAAGTAGAGGCCTTAAGAGACACTGCAAGTTTCTGCTTGATCTTTACACTTCTGCCATCACAGAGGAACATGTCCCATGCAAGTCTTGGAGAGATACATGCAGAGCAATCCTGAACCCAACCCATGGTCTGGAGCCCAGCCCAGGTAAGTCAAATCCCAGCCAAGCTACAGATGCACAAGCAAGAAACACTTATTGTCACACATAAGTAACAAAATATAAATAAGTAATTGTAATAGATAAATAATTGAGTATTGTTGTATGCCACTGGTTTATCATATAGAAATCACTGTGTCTGACAAATATACTTACTAATCTTTGGGAATTGCCCACTGCCACCAACTTATCAGAAATGTATAAGATCATAATCCTAATTACCAACACTTAGAGATATGCCCTCACTTAGAGAAATATGTATAGATATATATACACTGATATTTTAAATGCTTCCATTTGGTTGAATTAAGAGGCAAAGCTTTCTGTAGATGGAACCAAACGAGAATTTTTTAATAAAGTATGCAATTTTTTTTTCTAATCTTTGATTTCTTACTATAACCACCCACTCACTGGATGGGAAGGGGATTTTCTGGTACAAAGTAGTAAATGTGGCAAAATGGAGATACTCTAAAAACAACCTTTTTGGGTTAGTATACACAGCAGTTCTCGAAGTGTGGTACCCAAAGGGATCTGGGAGGTCAAAAGTATTTTCATAATGATACAAGGACATGATTTGCCTTTTTCACTCTCATTCTCTCACAAGCTGGAGTTTTCCAGGGGCCTCAGCATGTTTTATATCTCAACAGACTGACTGCAGAAGCAAATAAGAGAATCCAGCTATCTTCTATTAAGCCAGAAATTAGAGATTTGCAAAAATTAAAATTTTTTTTTAAAAAACAGTGCCATTCTTCTCACCAAGCTTGTTTTGAAAAATATAGCAATTTTTTATTTAAAAATTGTTTTTATGTTAGCATAAAATGAGTTTATTATTAATTAAAATTAATTAATAAAGATAAATTTTTAAGTGTCCCAAAATGGGGACATTTCCTTTCTAATATAGCAAATATTTATGATATAAGCCACATGAACTAAAGCTGTTCAGAACCCTGAAAAATTTTTAAGAGTATAAGGGGCCTGAGACCAAAAAGTTCAAGATACATGCTATACTATGGCCCAGAGTACACACCAATGTGTTAAAAAGTACAATGGAAAAGCAGACTTTAAGAAGAGCTTTGGGGGCTCCTATAAGAACAAGTCCTAGACTTAAATATCATCACCTTCATAATTTAGACAGAAGTGACAGCCATGTGGCTCCTTTGTGCAAACTTTTTACTTTGTTCATAATAATCCTGCTGAATTGTGCCTTTAAATGTTAAAGAGTATGTCAAGGGTTACAGAGTGTTGACACTAAATAGTCTTATTTTTGCTCAAGCTGCTACACAGAGCTTATAAGATGCTCTGGCATTATTATGGGGGGAAAATGGAAGTGTATTAAGTAAACAGAAATGAACTGTTAATAGAGTAGTTATTTGTGTTTATTAAGTACTTTTCCCCCAAAGGACTCAAAACATTTCAAATATATGAGCATACATAAAATCTCTGTTAATAACCTCACAGGTACACAGTTGCTTTTACCACATTTTAGAAGAGGAAAATGTTATTAGTTCATATACAGTAAACTACAAAGCAGAAACATCAAATCCCTAACACCTCCTCTCTGCCAAGCAGTCATTTATACATCATGGCAAATGCAAAATGGATAATCTCTTGAACCACCACATTTGAGACTTCTGAATGAGCATCAAATAATTTTTCCCTCTGTTTTAATATAAGATGATTTCATAGCATCCTTTCCACCTTCGTTGTCTGCCTATACAGCCTACATGAACCCATTAAGCCTGGAAAACGTTTTCTAATAAGCCTATCAAAGATTTTCTATACATTTCTATATATGAAGTGAAAATTAGCCACTGAACTTGGATACTAAGGCACCACAATCTTCATGATGATCCAAGAAGATTAAAAAGTCACTCAGGGCTTCCCTGGTGGCACAGTGGTTGAGAGTCTGCCTGCTAATGCAGGGGACACGGGTTCGAGCCCTGGTCCGGGAAGATCCCACATGCCGCGGAGCAACTGGGCCCATGAGCCACAACTACTGAGCCTGCGCATCTGGAGCCTGTGCTCTGCAACAAGAGAGGCCACGATAGTGAGAGGCCCGCGCACCATGATGAAGAGTGGCTCCCGCTTGCCACAACTAGAGAAAGCCCTCGCACAGAAACAAAGACCCGACACAGCCAAAAATAAATAAATAAATAAATTAATTAATTATTTTTAAAAAAGCGTGTATTCACTAACCACACCCTTACTACAGCTGCAAGTTAGCCTTTAAAAAAAAAAAAAAAAAGTCACTCAAAATGCTAAATCTACATTTTACAAAACTAGCAAATTGTTTTTCCATGAGTCATTAAGCTCTCCTTTATCTTAGGCCTATCTGTAAACAATATGAGGTAATATAGTGTAATATGTGCGCCAGCTTTTCCAATAGTTTCATCATAATTCTGTATAACTCATACTACTATTCAGTGAGGAAAAAGGTTCCAGATAATCAGCAACTAAAAAAAGAAAAATGTCAGCTACCACCTGTTAAGAAGAAATGATGAGTTTATATGGTTGAATGAGGGTGTACAAGAGTAATGTCAGCTTCTGGAACAAATAGGTCCAAAAATATATAAGGCCTCAACACAACAGAAATTTATTTCTCTCTCTCTCTCGTGTTCATATCTTTTTTTCATTGCATAGTTATTACTGGGAAAGACTGCAAATATTGATCAAAGATTTTCTCTTCAGGAATATGTGGGTGTTCTGGCTAGTGAAGAGCCCTCTTTCACACAATGATGGAGACCCAGGTGTCTTCAATCCTGTCTCCCCACCATCCACTATTGGCTTCACAGCCATCTACATCCAACCAGAGGAAGAAGGGAGACAGAGCACAGAATCCTTGTCCCAGATTTGACACACATGATGACACAATGGTTACACAGCTGCTATGTGTGCCAAAGTAGGGAAGCAGCACACAGGAAGAACAGACAATGTGTTTAAACATAATGTAAAACAATATGCCAGAAGATTGGTTCAAGATGGCAGAGTAGAAGGACGTGCGCTCACACCCTCTTGCGAGAGCACTGGAATCACAACTAACTGCTGAACAGTCATTGACAGGAAGACACTGGAACTCACCAAAAAAGATAACCCACATCCAAAGACAAAGGAGAAACCACAATGAGACAGTAGGAGGGGCACAATCACAATAAAATCAAATCCCATAACTGCTGGGTGGGTGACTCACAAACTTGAGAACAAGTATACCACAGAAGTCCACCCACTGGAGTGAAGGTTCTGAGCCCCATGTCAGGCTTCCCAACGTGGGGGGGTGCGGCAACGGGAGGAGGAATTCCTAGACAATCAGACTTTGAAGCCTAGCGGGATTTGACTGCAGGACTTTGATAGGACTGGGGGAAACAGAGACTCCACTCTTGGAGGGCATACACAAAGTAGTGTGTGCATCGGGACCCAGGGGAAGGAGCAGTGACCCCACAGAAGACTGAACCGGACTTACCTGCTAGTGTTGGAGGGTCTCCTGCAGAGGCGGGGGATGGCTGTGGCTCACCGTGAGGACAAGGACACAAGCAACAGAAGTTCTGGGAAGTACTCCTTGGCATAAGCCCTCCCAGAGTCTGCCATTAGCCCCACCAAACAGCCAGGTAGGCTCCAGTGTTGGGTTGCCTCAGGCCAAACAAGCAACAGGGAGGGAACCCAGCCCCACCCATCAGTAGACAAGCAGATTAAAGTTTTACTGAGCTCTGCCCACCAGAGCAACACCCAGATCTACCCACCACCAATCCCTCCCATCAGGAAACTTGCACAAGCCTCTTAGACAGCCTAATCCACTAGAGGGCAAACAGCAGAAGCAAGAAGAACTACAATCCTGCAGCCTGTGGAACAAAAACCACATTCACAGAAAGATAGAGAAGATGAAAAGGCAGAGGGTTATGTACCAGATGAAGGAACAAGATAAAAGCCCAGAAAAACAACTAAATGAAGTGGAGAGAGGCAACCTTCCAGAAAAAGAATTCAGAATAATGATACTGAAGATGATCCAGGACCTCGGAAAGAGAATGGAGGCAAAGATCAACAAGATGCAAGAAATGTTTAACAAAGAGCTAGAAGAATTAAAGAACAAACAGACAGAGATGAACAATACAATAACTGAAATGAAAACTACACTAGAAGGAATCAGTAGCAGAATAACTGAGGCAGAAGAACGGATAAGAAGACAGAATGGTGAAGTTCACTGCTGCAGAACAGAATAAAGAAAAAAAGAATAAAAAGAAATGAAGACAGCCTAAGAGACCTCTGGGACAACATTAAACACAACAACATTCACATTATAGGAGTCTGAGAAGGAGAAGAGAGAAAGGACCTGAGAAAATACTGGAAGAGATTATAGTCAAAAACTTCCCTAATATGGGAAAGGAAATAGCCACCCAAGTCCAGGAAACGCAGAGAGTCCCATACAGGATAAACCCAAGGAGAAACATGCCAAGACACATAGTAATCAAAGTGGCAAAAATTAAAAACAAAGAAAAATTATTAAAAGCAGCAAGGGAAAAACGACAAATAACATACAAGGGAACTCCCATAATGTTAAGAGCTGATTTCTCAGCAGAAACTCTACAAGCCAGAAGGAAGTGCCATGACATATTTAAAGTAATGAAAGGGAAGAACCTACAGCCAAGATTACTCTACCTGGCAAGGATCTCATTCAGATTCCATGGAGAAATCAAAAGCTTTACAGACAAGCAGAAGCTAAGAGAATTCAGCACCACCAAACCAGCTCTACAACAAATGCTAAAGGAACTTCTCTAAGTGGGAAACACAAGAGAAGAAAAGGACCTACAAAAACAAACCCAAAACAATTAAGAAAATGGTAATAAGAACATACATATTGATAATTATCTTAAATGAAAATGGATTAAATGCTCCAAGCCAGAGACACAGGATCGCTGAATGGATACAGAAACAAGACCCATATATATGCTGTCTACAAGAGACCCACTTCAGACCTCGGGACACATACAGACTGAAAGTGAGGGGATGGAAAAAGATATTCCATGCAAATGGAAATCAAAAGAAAGCTGGAGGAGCAATACTCATAGATAAAAAAGACTTTAAAATAAAGAACGTTACAAGAGACAAGGAAGGACACTACATAATGATCAAGGGATCAATCCAAGAAGAAGACATAACAATTATAAATATATATGCACCCAACATAAGAGCACCTCAATACATAAGGCAACTGCTAACAGCTATACAAGAGGAAATTGACAGTAACACAATAATAGTGGGGGACTTTAACACCTCACTTACACCAATGGACAGATCATTCAAACAGAAAATTAATAAGGAAACACAAGCTTTGAATGACACAATAGATCAGATAGACTTAATTGATATTTATAGGACATTCCATCCGAAAACAGCAGATTAAGTGCACACGGAACATTCTCCAGGATAGATCACATCTTGGGTCACAAATCAAGCCTCAGTAAATTTAAGAAAATTGAAATCATATCAAGCATCTTTTCTGACCACAACACTATGAGATTAGAAATCAATTACAGGGAAAAACGTAAAAAACACAAACACATGTAAGCTAAACAATACGTTACTAAATAACCAAGCGACAACTGCAGAAATCAAAGAGGAAATCAAAAAATACCTAGAGACAAATGACAATGAAAACACGACAATCCAAAGCCTATGGGATGCAGCAAAAGCGGTTCTAAGAGGGAAGTTTAGAGCAATACAAGCCTACCTCAAGAAACAAGAAAAATCTCAAATAAACAATCTAACCTTACACCTAAAGGAACTAGAGAAAGAAGAACAAACAAAACCCAAAATTAGTACAAGGAAAGAAATTATAAAGATCAGTGCAGAAATAAATGAAATGGAAACAAATAAAACAATAGCAAAGATCAACACAACTAAAAGGTGGTTCTTTGAGAAGATAAACAAAATTGATAAACCATTAGCCAGACTCATCAAGAAAAGGGGGAGAGGACTCAAATCAATAAAATTAGAAATGAAAAAGGAGAAGTTACAACAGACACTGCAGAAATACAAAGCATCCTAAGAGACTACTACAAGCAACTCTATGCCAAAAAAATGGACAACCTGGAAGAAATGGACAAATTCTTAGAAAGGCATAACCTTCTAAGACTGAAGAAGGAAGAAATAGAAAATATGAACAGACCAATCACAAGTAATGAAATTGAAACTGTGATTAAAAATCTTCCAACAAACTAAAGTCCAGGACCAGATGGCTTCACAGGTGAATTCTATCAAACATTTAGAGAAGAGCTGACACCCATCCTTCTCATACTCTTCCAAAATTTGCAGAGGAAGGAACACACCCAAACTCATTCTATGAGGCCACCATCACCTTGATACCAAAACCAGGCAGAGATACTACAAAAAAAGAAAATTACAGACCAATATCACTGATGAATAGAGATGCAAAAATCTCAATGAAATACTAGCAAACAGAATCCAACAACACATTAAAAAGATCATACACCATGATCAAGTGAGATTTATCCCAGGAATGCAAGGATTCTTCAATATACACAAATCAATCAGTGTGATACACCATATTAACAAATTGAAGAAGAAAAACCATATGATCATCTCAATAGATGCAGAAAAAGCTTTTGACAAAATTCAACACCCATTTATGATAAAAACTCTCCAGAACGTGGACATAGAGGGAAGCTACCTCAACATAATAAAGGCCATATATGACAAACCCACAGAAAACCTCATTTTCAATGGTGAAACACTGAAAGCATTTCCTCTAAGATCAGGAACAAGACAAGAATGTCCACTCTCACCACTATTATTCAACATAGTTTTGGAATTCCTAGCCACAGCAATCAGAGAAGAAAAAGAAATAAAAGGAATCCAAACTGGAAAAGAAGAAGTAAAACTGTCATTGTTTGCAGATGACATGATACCATACGTATAGAATCCTAAAGATGCCACCAGAAAACTACTAGAGCTAATCAATGAATTTGGTAAAGTTGCAGGATAAAAAATTATTGCACAGAAATCTCTTGCATTCCTATACACTAATGATGAAAAATCTGAAAGAGAAATTAAGGAAACACACCTATTTACCACTGCAACAAAAATAATAAAATACCTAGGAATAAACCTACTTAGGGAGACAAAAGACCTGTATGCAGAAAAGTATAAGACACTGATGAAAGAAATTAAAGATGACACAAACAGATGGAGAGACACACCATGTTCTTGGATTGGAAGAATTAATATTGTGAAAATGACTATACTACCCAAAGCAACCTACAGATTCAATGCAATCACTATCAAATTACCAATGGCATCTTTTACAGAACTAGAAGAAAAAAATCTTAAAATTTGTATGGAGACACAAAAGACCCCAAATAGCCAAAGCAGTCTTGAGGGAAAAAAACAGAGCTGGAGGAATCAGACTCCCTGACTTCAGACTATACTACAAAACTACAGTAATCAAGACAATATGGTACTGGCACAAAAATAGAAATATAGATCAATGGAACAGGATGGAAAGCCCGGAGATAAACCCACACACCTATGGTCAACTAATCTATGACAAAGGAGGCAGGGATATACAATGGAGACAAGACAGCCTCTTCAATAAGTGGTGCTGGGAAAACTGGCCAGCTACATGTACAAGAATGAAATTAGAACACTCCTTAACACCATACAGAAAAATAAACTCAAAATGGATTAGAGACCTAAATGTAAGATCAGACACTATAAAACTCTTAGAGGAAAACATAGGAAGAACACTCTTTGACATAAATCACAGCAAGATCTTTTTTGATTCACCTCCTAGAGTAATGGAAATAAAAACAAAAATAAACAAATGGGACCTAATGAACTTAAAACCTTTTGTAAAGCAAAGGAAACTACAAACAAGACAAAAAGACAACCCTCAGAATGGGAGAAAATATTTGCAAACGAATCAATGGACAAAGGATTAATCTCCAAAATATATAAACAGCTCATGCAGCTCAATTTAAAAAAAACAAACAACCCAATCAAAAAATGTGCAGAAGACCTAAATAGACATTTCTTCGAAGAAGACATACAGATGGTTAAAAACACATGAAAAGATGCTCAACATCACTAATTATTTGAGAAATGCAAATCAAAGCTACAATGAGGTATCACCTCACACCACTTAGAATGGGCATCATCAGAAAATCTTCAAACAATAGATGCTGGAGAGGGTGTGGAGAAAAGGGAACTCTCTTGCACTGTTGGTGGGAATGTAAATTGATACAGCCACTATGGAAAACAGTATGGAGGTTCCTTAAAAAACTAAAAATAGAATTACCATATGACCCAGCAATCCCACTACTGGGCATATACCCAGAGAAAACCATAATTCAAAAAGACACATGTACCCCAATGTTCATTGCAGTACTATTTTTAATAGCCAGGTCATGGAAGCAACCTAAATGCCCATCGACAGACGAATGGATAAAGAAGATGTGGTACATATGTACAATGGAATATTACTCAGCCATAAAAAGGAATGAAATTGGGTCATTTGTAGAGACGTGGATGGATCTAGAGACTGTCATACAGAGTGAAGTAAGTCAGAAAGAGAAAAACAAATATTGTATATTAACACATATATGTGGAACCTAGAAAAATGGTACAGTTGAACCAGTTATAGAGAAATAACAGAAATAACAGAAATAGAGACACAGATGTAGAGAACAAACGTGTGGACACCAAGGGGGGAAAGTGGCAGGGGGGGTGGTGGTGTGATGAATTGGGAGATTGGGATTGACATATATACACTAATATGTATAAAATGGATAACTAATAAGAACATGCTGTATAAAAAAATAAAGTAAAATTCAAAAATTCAAAAAAACAACAATATGCCACAGTCTACTTGTTCTAGAAAACAAATAAAACTGCCTAATCCATCTAGCTGGTAGGAATCAGATATGGTATAATTGTTCACAGTCAACAGTTTTGATTAGACTCTGAGTGTAAGAAACAGAATTATAAACACCAATCTCTAAAAAAAAAACAGAGTCATTCCATTATTAACCAAAGTGGGATGTTTATAATTCTGAGATATGTATTCTTTCATTAAAGGATAATGAGAGGCTTTCTTTCCATTACAGAATATTGGGATATCTTACTTGTGTTATGACTAATTTAAGGGAACACTGATGTCTGGTTCTCTTGATGTTCTTTAATTATCCTGTTATTATTACTCCACGTAGAGGAGGATGTCAGTAAGAATACGCAAAGCTAGTCTGGGCTCCTTACATACTTAGAAAGGCTGATTTCCTTAGTATTTCTCTTTTGTTCTCAACAGCTGACTCAACGGGTATAGACACAGACCTGCTATCAAAGCTGCCGGCCCTGGTAACACAGCTGGCTCCTGTCCATGGCCACTGATGCTGCTTTGTGCACCAGTGATGGGCAGAATTCTAAACCATCTTCTGCATCTCTGAGTCCTCACTCCAGAGGCACAGTCCCAGCTTTGGCAGGCCTGAAGTCCTGTGCTCCTTCTAGCAGGCAGAACTCAGGGAAAACAAAAGTAGGCATTTCTACTTGGAAATCTAAGAGGAACAGGGCTGTCTCACCCACCCACCTTCAAAAATGATGGATTCCCCCAAATTCAGGAGAAGGATCCAGATGCTAGACAGCCCAAATTGTGACAAATGTCTACTACAGACATGATAAAATGTTAACAACTTTAATAGACACAGACTCCTGCCACCTGTCATGAGATGTGGGCTGTTATCAGAGGGAGAAAACCTGGAAGAAGATTATGGGGGAAACGATTTTCTACTCATGCCCTAGGGTTTCAAGTCCATAAAATCCCCGAAGACTCTACCAGGCAAACCAGGCTTTGTCTTCTCCATTCAATGCCAAGACCTCAGGATAAAGCTACTAAAAGTGGTAGGGAATAGTCCTAGTGATGACAGTCATTCCCAGCACTGTCTAAAAGAACTTTCTGTGATGATGAAAATGTTCTATGTGTTGTCCGGTATGCGGCCTCTAGCCACATGTGGCCATTGAGCACTGAAATTGTTGCTAGTGTGAATGATAAACTCAATTTTTAATTTTCTTAATTTAAATTTAGATTTCAATAACCACATGTGACTAATGGCTATCACAGTGGACAGTGCAGGTCTACCCTTCCTGGTGGTACTGAACCAACCCAGTGTATAAGAAAGGAGACTGAAGTCTTTTAGAAGGAAGTTGCTTCATTGCCCTCAGCAACCCAATCTAATATCGTAGAAAAATATATGTGGGTATTTCTTTCCTGAAACTGTTTAAATACATTCTGGCTCTGTTTTGGCTGGATCATGGGTTCAGTCCTAACCTGATTTAAATATCCTCACAAAGTTCTAGAGCAACAATTCTAAACTTCTCTGATTATGAGAACCCATAATTTTATTTCATTGAAGTAGAGTTGATTTACAATGTTGTGTTAATTTCTGCTGTACAGCAAAGTGATTCAGTTACACATATATATATTCTTTTTCATATTCTTTTCCATTATGGTTTATCACAGGATATTGAATATAGTTCCCTGTGCTATACAGTAGGACCTTGTTGTTTATCCATCCTATATGTAATAGTTTGCATCTGCTAATCCCAAACCCCCAATACTTCCTTCCCCCTCCCCTCCTCCCCCTTGGCAACCACAAGTCTGTTCTCTATGTCTGTCAGTCTGTTCCTCTTTTGTAGATATGTTCATTTGTATTGTATTTTAGATTGTACATATAAATGATATAGTATTTGTCTTTCTCTTTCTGACTTACTTTGCTTGGTATGATAATCTCTAGGTCCATCCACATTGCTGCAAATGGCATTATTTCATTCTTTTTTATGGCTGAATAATATTCTATTGTATATATGTACCACATCTTCTTTACCCATTCATCTATCGATGGACATGTAGGTTGTCTTAGCTATTGTAAATAGTGCTGCTATGAACACAGGGGTGCACGTATCTTTTCAAATTATAGTTTTGTCTGGGTATATGCCCAGGAGTGGGGTTGCTGGATCATATGGCAACTCTATTTTTAGTTTTTTGGGGAACCTCCATACTGTTTTCCATAGTGGCTGTATCAACTTACATTCCCATCAACAGTGCAAGAGGGTTCACTTTTTTCCACACCTTCTCCAGCATTTATTATTTGTAGACTTTTTAATGATGACCATTCTAACCTGTGTGAGGTGGTGAGGACCCATTTTTAAAGTCAAAATGAGTTATTAACTGTTTGTAGTAGTTGTACTTTACCTCCTGTTAAGAAAATCTATTATAGTAAAGAGCTCCTCTTAATTCAATAGCACTTATATTCATGTATATTTCCTCATAACAGCAGCAACTATATAGGGTTTTCAAATAGTCATACACATAAACACAGGATACATTATTTATTTAATATACGAGCAATCCTTGATATTACCATGGATTCTAGGACCTCTTACAATCTCCCACTGTCTCCTGGGCTCTGTGCACACAGGTTAGGAGCCCTCTTTTAAAGACCATGTTCCCAAGTATCCACCAGATATGTGATATATGTTGTACAGATGTAGGTCTTTGTTCACAAGAGGGAGTTTGGATTGGTATTAGAGAAATGAGAAAATGCAACTTTTCTAATGCTTGGAAGTCAAATTTTTTCAATGTATATCTGGTAGCAGATGTACAATATAAATTATTTATGCTGCAGTGAAGCTCAATTATCATTCTAGCTGCAAAGAAGATCAAGGTCTAACAATTTGGATTTCCTAAAAGTGTACTTTTATAACTCAACTTTTATATAATGTTCATCAGCTCTCTGCCTGTGATTAACTCATGTTTCTCTGTGTCATCTTTGAAGACAAAAACCTGAAGAAATAATTTCTGGAAAAAATAAAATAAAGCAAATATTTACTTAGTAATTCTGCAGTCACTTCACTGTAAGTAATCTGCATAGAGCAGATTTCTGAAGTCCATTTGTGCAGCAAATTAGCTGCAATTTCTCCATTTAATATCTCTATTTACAAATACACTCCTGTAGTATTTATGTCCAAATGCTAAGTGTACACTGGTGTTTCAATTTATCTTAAATAGGACAAATATTTCATCTCAGTTTCACCTCCTCTATTTCCAATTCAGAGATAAGAAAGCATGTTTGTTCTCCACCCCACATTTCCAAAGATCTAGTCCATGTCATAATTCTCCCTTTTTGCTATCTAGAGGTAGGTGATGTTTTATAAGTGATATATGGGTAACTAAATTTGGGAGCTCTGGCAGAGAGGAGAACTGAGCCATCCCCTGGCTGGAGATGGCCATGAGCTGGACAAGGTCCTTGAAAGCTGGAGGTGAAAAGCCACTTTTATGAAGCTGACAGAAGAATGAAGACAGACCCCATCAGCTTCACAAATCTGTGATTATAAAATAGGGAAAAATGTTTCCACACCATAACTTCTTTGCCCAAAGATCTAAGAGCTAATCTCCTAAAATCTGAGAGGAGACTGGAGGGACACATTGAAGGATAGTGGTCCAAGGTCAAGTTTGACTGCTGGGATCTTGGAACATCCCAAAATCTCAGAGGTAATCCTGTGGTTTGGGGTGATGGCCACATCAGACCCATCACAGCACTTGTGTCTACAGCTTTCCCAGCATCTATACAGACTTCTGGACACACCACTCTCATCAGAATCAAAGTCCCCAAGCATATCTTTCAGAACAGAAGAGCCAACAGATGTTGGTCCATATGACAGAGTAAAGGTTACCAGGAAAACAAAGCAACTGCTAGGCTAGGAGCTCCATCCATGAAATTTAGTAACCTCTTGGAGACTCTGTATAGATTACCAAAAGGCTCCATATACCTAGAGTGGCCACGACCTTGTTATAGCTGATAAAGTATCAAGCAAATCACAATCCATGCTCTGAGAAAGAAATCTCATAGAAAAAATGGAAGATGTGACAACTTTGGCCACAGACCATTGTTTATTTCCAAACTCTCTGGGCTTCCCAGAATGATGTCACCCACTGAAAAAATAGGAACATATTTCATCCACATAGGTTGAAATTGTCTATTTCAATAAAAAATGTGCCTAGTGAGAGACATTCACTTATTACACATCACATGCATTGACTACTGTAGATAACAGCTATTCACTCAAAATAGTCGTTCTTTAAAAAGCCTGGAAAACTCAATATTGAATTTAGAAAGCTGAATCTGAGGTTTTAATTCAACTTACAATGGCATGCATTAGCTGCCTAAAATTGGTTCCTCAGTTAAATAGCTTGGGTTGTAATTTATTCAAGATAACAAATTTTTTTAAAAGTCATAATAAGTTAATTTTAAAAGCACAGACACCTACCTTTTTAAGAAAGATCATGTTTCAGGATTCCATAGCATAGAGAAACCATCTTTTCCTGTGGGGAAAAAGAAGAAAGACTATCCACTAATAACAGAAAGTAGCAAAGGTGAACTTTTAAGACCGGCTATAATTTCCTCATGTTACGGTTTCAGTTACAACATTCACAACTGCAATCTATCATCTTAGACTTAAAATATTTCTCAATTTCTACCTAAATGAAATATGTTAAAGATTTTGATTCCAAAGACTTGATTTCTGGGAATTCCTGGTGCTCCAGTGGTTAAGATTCCACACTTTCACTGCCTTGGGCCCGGGTTCAATCCCTGGTGGGAGAACTAAGATTCTGCAAGCCACGCAAAAAAAAAAAAAAAAAAAAAGATGATTTCTTAGGAGCAAATGGGAAAAATAAATGGGAATTTTTCAAAATTAGAATTTGAATATTCACTTCACATCTATCCCAATGTCATATCCTCAAACATTTTAATTTCACGAAGTAAATGTATAAATGAAGAAGTAAATGTATAAAACTCCACTCCTATTTCAATATTCCCAGTGGGAAATGATGTGAGGAGATTGTAATAGCCTGTGCAGGTAACGTAATGTAACAGAATCATAAGCTACTATCTCCTTCTGTTAAAGCATTTTTTATTGTCCAGACCAATAAGCCATTTAAGGGCTCTGTTTTTCTTAGCTTAGACTTTTGGATTAAGAAAAACATATAAAGGAAAGTAAAGCAAAATAGGATCCCTCAACCTAAAATATGACACAAATGAACTTTTATGAAACAGAAACAGACTCACAGTCATAGAGAACAGAGTTGTGGTTGCCAAGAGGGAGGGTAGGATGGGGGGTGGATTGGGAGTTTGGGATTAGCAGATGCAAACTATTATATATACAATGGATAAACAACAAGGTCCTACTGTAGAGCACAGGGAACTAAATTCAGTATCCTGTGGTAAACCATAATGGAAAAGAATATGAAAAAGAATGTATATATATATATGTGTGTGTGTGTGTGTGTGTGTGTGTGTATAACTGAATCACCTTGCTGTATAGTAGAAATTAACACAACATTGTACATCAACTATACTTCAATAAATTTTTTAAAAGGATACCTCTAGTTTTATTTTACATTTACTATTTACAATAAATAGTTGACATAAAAACCTATTAGTCACTAATAAATACTAACTTTTCTATTCAAAATTACTTTTTGTTGTACATTAAATTATTCTAATATTTTGACCTTATACACTCAAGCCCAAATAAGGAAGGGAATGGTTTAATTTAATGCAAGTTAATCATCTACTACTATTAACAATTTCCACCAAATCTAAGTAAAACAGCTAATGGAATAATGTTCACAAGAATGTAATTCTGACTCTGACCCTGATGCGTTAGGTTCCATGTGAAAAGTAATTTAACTTCCAGTGGGGGATGTGTAGATTCAGAAACAATGACCACGATTTCTGAACCAAAAGAGCTCCAACGATTTGAAATGACCACCAAGTCATAAATTCAAGGCAATCACAGCCCAGAGGACTCATACACACACACACACGCACACACACACACACACACGCTCACACACACACACACAAACATCCAATGGGGACTCCTAGATTAGCCTGTGCTTTTTTAGGCTGCCCCTTCTTTTCAGACAATCAAAATCCTTTCTAAACTTTAAATAAGAAATTCTCCCAACATCTTACCTTAAGGAGCATGAATCCTGCAACCACACCCATGCCTGCAAAGAGCCAAGGCTGAATACGACCCTCTTGGCTACATTTAGCTCCAGAACCTCTTTGCTTTAAAGCAACACCAATTCCCCACATGGAATCCCTAGATTAAACGAGCATCTGGGACCTCTTCTCTCCTGCTTCCTTAACTTAGACATCAGCCAGCATTACTCTCTCACTGCCAGTGTAGTATTAAGTGTCATAGCTGCCCATTCTATTTTCTGAAATCGCAGATACAGATAAGTCCTGCTAACAAAAGAAAGCCAAGACAGACTGATGACTAATCTAGAAACATGGGTCAACATGCACACACTGAGCCAAACCCTAATCTCTGGCTTAGTAACCACTGGGATGGGGCTCCTTGCAGATCTTTAATTCATAACTGGCTGTCCAGAAAAAAATATGATATCTAGGATTTGTCTCCAAACAATCCAGTTGGGGTCGTAGATGGGAAGTGAGAGATGAAACAAAAGCGACCATGAGTTTGCTGTAGTTTGACGATGAACACATGAAGGTTCATTATAATATTTGTTCTACTTTTAAATTTAAAATTTTCCATGACAAAAAGTTAAAACGAATGATCACCCAACGAAACTCATGTGTGAAAATATGAGAAAGAGAGGAATACACAGACCATAAATACCATAACCTTGTTTTCCAAACACCCTTCACCAAAAATGGAAAATCTAGGGAAATAAGCAAAAACATTTTTAATTGAATATCACACTAGGAAAAATGAACAGCCTGCAGTTATGGTTTTATAAATGAAGTAATAATGGCCTTAAAGCTTCCTTTCAATATTTCAAAAGCCAAATTAGAGGTATGTATTTAACTATAATAAAGCTTCTTTTTTTTTTTATTTTAAGTATCTCTGATTTGAAATAAGTGATATCAACATAGAAACACTGGTTATCTCATGCTTGTCAGAAATTGTTGGTAGTTAATATGCCTTTGATTAATATAAGTGGGAAAATGGATGACCTACAACTAATATCAACATGATCTGTGTCATGAACAAATATCCTATTAAACAAGAGATCTGAGAGGACACCATTAAAAAAAAAAAAAAAAGCGTCCTTTATTGGTGCAAACTTCGGGACCACAGATATAAACCATCATATCTCCAAACCACTTATGCTACCTGAGAGATCTGTCACTGGGAATCAGCCAAAACATGGGCACTTTATATATGAAAACCACTGATTTGGCCAGAATTTGGAAGAAACTAGAAGGGGTTATACAAGGCCAGAGTCCAGTTTCCACAATAAACGGGGAAAGTCACATACCAAGTAAAATCATCCTCACAGCCTTGGAATTTGACTGACTGACCCTTCCAGACACCACTACTGGAAATCTAATTCTGGACATAAGTTAAAAAGCAGATTTATGTCATGGTTTTGGGAAAGACCATGTGTCAAGATGTGCCACGCCTGCTTCAAAGATGAACCGGGACAAGAACAAACTTTGGTTCCCTCTGACCAGAGTATGCACAAGACCCAACACTGAAAATCCTAACATGGGATTTGATGATTTGGAAAAAAAAAAAAAAAAAAGTAGTTGACGGTTTTCTTTTTCAAGTTTTCCAGGCCTAAAACAACCTGTTTCCTTTCCAGTAAAGAAACAATGCCAAATTCTGAAAAGGAAATTTGTCTGACTTAATGGATAAGCACATAAAAGCTGGAAAAGGGAGTATTAGGGGAAAACCAGTGCAACTTGGCCTTAGGAGACAGACCTCCAAATTTATTGGTATAAACGGACTGAGGGTCAGAGAAGGGAGTGTGGGGGTAATAATTATGAACGAGTTGCGCGATGGAGGTCAGCTAAACAAAACTGAGTTTTTGTCAATTTGAAAATCATGGTTCCAGCAATTTACTACATGAGCTAAGAGAAACTTCCATTAGCTTACACCCATACTCACGTATTTTTCATTCAAGCAGCCATAATTCGAGGCCTAGTTTTATTAAATTTGGAATAGTATAATACAAAGTCTTATGCATTTAATAAATATTTGTCAGATAAAAGAATTAATGAGGTGGTTACTTATACCACACCATGAAATCTAAATCAAAGGTCATTAGAAATGACAAAAATAAAATCCCCAGGTACAGTGGTCATGGCTATTTGTCTAACCAACATTCATAACCTTAATTTTCTTCTGGAGGGGGAGGCAATATGTCAGGCTAAAATGGTCTGTTCCCCAGACACCCTTAGGAAAATGAAGGGGAAGCCATGTGACACAGTTTTGACCAATGAGATGCAAGAAAGAAGGCTCTGAGAAAGTCTGCAATCAAGATATGAAGACATCCCCTTCCCACTTTCTTGGGAATAGCTTCTGGACGGTGCAGAGCCATCTCATCACCATGGGGACAAAAGCCAGATGATAAAGAGTGAAAGACAGAAAGAGCCTGGTTCTCAGTGGCATTGCTGAGATGCTGCCCCTCCCAAAATGTCTGGATTCCTAACCTCACACTTCATGTTAGGTGTGACTTCTTTGAGTTTAAGCTGCTGTTTTCTATAATTCACAGGCAGAAATATTCTAACAAACACCAGATATAATTTACCTTCCCCCCTGTGTTCTCAGAAGCTGCTTCTACTTCCAGTGGCTGTGATGCTCCAAATAACTGTCCAATAACAGGGTTATGTAATCATCGCTGACCTCATCAACAGCTCCCACTTGTCAAGAGGATCCCTCACACTAAAATGCCAACAAGCTTAAGGGCAGGCAGCCATCAGGAAAAGAGAGTAGTACTATCCCAATGATCAAGAAATGGAGGATCTTCTAACTTAAGACAGTCTTCAAAACATGTATGTCTCAACAAAGAAGGAAAGGGAATATTTAGAGGTCTGGCTAAACTAAACATCAGAAATGAAACATCTCTGAAAAACAGAAAACAAGAACAGGAGGGCACCTCTTGAGGGCTTGAAGGGTATCCTGGTTCAGAGGCCCCTACTTCGGGCTTCTACGGGGCCTCAGCAATGTACCTCCTGTGGAACGTAAAATTCTACAGTCATTTCTCTCTTAATTGTTGATGTCTCTTGATGGAACATAAAATCCTAGAGCTCAGGAAAGCTGGCGTGTAACAAGTACTGACAACCGCTGAATGAAGAAATGAGCAAAGCAACGTACAGATTCCTTTTCCAAGAGATTTTATGAAAAGCATGCAATCCCCAAAAAATAAAATCAAATCTGGGATCATGATTTTTCTAGAAATATAATGAGTTGTATGAACTGTTCAAGTGACCCAACATAACATATTTAATTCAAATGTCTACGAGAAGAAAAGAAAAGAAAGGGGGAAAGACCTACACTTAGGAAGAAACTATTTTAAGCCAGGTGATGTGTTAGGGACTTTACGTCCAGTATTTCATTAATCTCCACAACACACCCCCACATCCCAGTTAGTCACTAGGGTCTCCCCTTTCAGACCAGGACAAGTTCAGAGGGTGCTAGGGAGCTAAACCAGGGTCACATACACGCTAAAAGGCAGACCTGATATTCAAACCCAGGAATGTCAGCTCTCACTTTTCTGCTTCATCACGCTGACTCCTCACTTTGGTCTTTACTAAAATATTGTTTATAAACTGTATACGTTAGCTGATATAACATTCACGAGAACCTTCAGTTTATGGCCTCAAAATCATATATGCAGGGTAAGGGTCCACTGTAACCTCAAGAACAATTACTGTTTGCCCATGTCACTAATCAGACATGGTTTGGCATGACACATACACTAACCTCTAGCTCATTTGACAGCTGTAAGGAATTACAAAGGAGCTACATACCTACAGCATGTTTCCCCCCCCCAAAAAAAGTCACTGTGTACTTATATGACCTAGAAATGATGCAAAATAAACCTATGTGCCAAGGGCTTCAGTTTCTCTTAGAAATCAACAGCCCTCCCCGCCCCGTCCATGTATAGTAAACACACGCATGGCAGCTTGCATGTATGTGCCTTGGAGATGTCGGTGGGTGGGCTTACAATAAAACCCACGGCTTCTGTGCACACAAGATACCAGATCTATTGAAGCAGTTTAAAGTAAGAGACTCATTTGAACCAAATGGGGAAAAACTCCACTGTTGAGGAAAAAAAAAAAAAAAAGGATGTATTTTGCAACAGACTGCTAACACTTTTCATTGAATAAATAATACCTCTTCGAAACTGATGAAAATTTAGTGGAAATATTTATCCAGTAAACATCTTAATGAAATAAATTGTTATGACTCCGAAGAAACCTAATTTAACAACTTCATAAATTCTCATGGAGAAGAAATAGACTCACCACCCCTGAAACATTTGGTAATCATTTTGACACAATACGTGCACAGTCTGTGAGATATGCGCAAAGATGAAAAACATAACTGTATTAGCCTAATCACAAGCTTCTTTGCTCTGCTATTTCAGGTTAACTCTTCCACCAATTTTTAAACAATACAGAGTATTTTGCAAGTCACCATTTCTATCAGGACAGCTATCTAATATCCATTTTTTTTTAAACCTAAAAAATGTGTTAGGAGCCAAACTTACTGTGGGATGGTTCTTATGTGATAAAACATGTTTCCATTTTTTCCTCCCCCTTTTATTAGTTATCTATCATTTTCAAATGTTCCATACACAGATCTTTGGTGAAAAAAAAAATCATTAGTATAAGGACCTGGGGTCTTCTTCTAAATAATGACTGAATTATCTTTAGGAAGGTAAACTACTCTTTTTTTTTCAGCTAACCCATTTCAATACTTTCCCATGATAAAGAAAAAGTGTATTCTCAGTTAAATACCACTATTGCACACACAGTTTTTCCTCTACAAAATTATTTTTCAAAGTGTTCAATCTTCACCAAAGGCTAATCATTTTCAAAGACGGGCCTTATAATAAAAGAAACAGGGTAAAGATACTTTTACCCCTTTGCTTAAAGATGCTTAAAGTAGATCTCTGTACAAAACTTCTCCTTTTAAATCTCTTGCCCAAAACTCCAAGCTTTCTAGCAAATTGACTCCCTTCACAATTGCTTACTTTGCTTAAAGTACACCCAGAAAAATAGGCCAAAAGCATTCATATTCCCCCTTGCATTTGACCCCACCAGCAGCCAGACACTGCCCCATTTACAGAAAAAAAAAAATATCGAGGTTCACATTAAATTAACTGCCATAAGAAGTTCCAGAGCTTGAACTAAAAAAAGGCTTAAACATTAAAATACCTCTTTTCTTAGGCACCAGCTCACTTTCCTTACTTCTTTTTTTTTGCACCTTAAAGTAATTCATAACAACTGACTAAGGCTCAAAAATTTACATGAAAATCTACTCTACAAATAAAGTTTGAGAAGTTATATTTAGCAGATTTCTGATGATACTGGACACAATCTTGGTGCAGCTTCCTGGCCATGAAAGGGAATTCTTATTAGTCTTTAACAGAAAAATAATTGAGCTGATTAAATATAGATCAAAGGAAGTTCTGCCATGAAAAGGCCAATTTTATATAACTTGTGGAAAAAAATGTATCAATAAACAAGAAGCAATCTGGTGTTTCTCATTCTGGCCTATAATGGTTGTCTGTTTATGATTAGATTAAAAGCAAGCACTTTTGATGCCTTTTTTGTGTTCTTCAGTTATTCTCCAATATTTTTAGCATGATCATGTATTATTGTTACAAGCTCCAAAGTTACTTCTTTAATCTTAGACACTACTGATATATAATCTCCTTTTTATTCACATAAATCACTACTGTGAAATAAATAATGCAAGTTAATATATTTAGAAAATATATTGATAATTAATTTTATACCTTTAAAATAACTTCTTATCATATTGTCACCTATAGATTCTAGTACAAAACCATATTAAATGTTTTAAGGTTATTTTCTACTTCAAAATAAGCTAACTAATGAACTGATAAATACATTTTTATATTTATCTGTATCTGCTCCAAAAATTTAGAAAATTACCTGTTTCCTGTTCCAACCATTCTCCTTCAACTGTGCTATTTATTCTTTGCCAACTCTTAAAATCTATTTGGGGTGACCCCACCATATGTCAACTCTTTCTCTGACAGCTTTATCAGGACTATAAAAATATATATCTATGTTATATACATATGCTATATACATGTTATATACATATACAGTATATAAACATATACACTTATATACACATATTACATTTACATACATCTTTTATATATACATATATGTATAAATATATATATGAACTGCACGGTTTAAAGATTTCCACCAGAGAAGCCTGTCAACCCAGTTTCAGGTTTTAGCTACCTTAGCCAACCTGACCAACTAGTTTGATTGAGCTAACAATAGTTTTGATTTATTTTTTCCACTTAAGTGACCAACTGTTTAACCAAATTAGTAAAGAGCGTTGCAGATTAGAAACCTCATTCCTCTTATTATACTGGTCACCCTTACCTTCCCCAGAGACCAATAACCCCAAATCACCATGAGTCGATTCATTAAGCATTTATTTTGTACTTAGTATTTCTCATTACTGTGAAGGGAAAAGATTAGAGTGTGGTAGTTCACAAGTTCTAAACGTAACTGAAGGTATAACGCTTCTCTGTGTATCTTGCCAGTTAAGCCAATAATTTTAAATTCTTTTCAACAGAAGTTGGATGGAAAGTTTCCTATCATTTCAAATTTTCATCTAAAGTCTCAATGCTAAAGACAATAGGTGATGAGTTCTGGTCACAGGACCAGACCACAGGACTTGCTACACATGGTCAAACCAGTCCAGAGGTCACCCCCAGAGTCTATGTATGAGAACTTGCATTGCAGAAGTCACTTCTTCAAAGAAAATTCTCGGGAGCAGACAGTGGTTCCTTTTTTCCCTCTCGACCTGCTCAGATCAAGTGCCCAAAACAACCCTTATACCTTGGGGTTCTCTGCAATGAGGGAGGTTGATCATCTATTCCCTGGCTGGAAGCTTGCCTCAGTGCAGAAACTCACAGCCTGCTCGGTGGCACATGTGTGAGGATGGAGCCCTCAAGCCTGGCGGATGCTGCCTGCAATCGTAGGGCAAGGCAACAGAGCCTCAGAGAAAGCGGAACTGAGTTTGATGGTGCTAACATGTGAGTTTTCCTGTGGACCAAGTGGATCCCATGGAGGTAATGAGGTTTGAGTGATCCTGATAGGTCTCTACCCAAGTGGGCTGCCTAGACAGGCACTCAGGGATACTCCAGTGATACCACTGGAGGACAGGAGCTGCACGGCATAAGTGGTCACTCAGGAGCTGCACTGCCCACATCCAAAAATGGCATGGTAGAGATGGACCCTGCATAAGCTCTCCCAAGGACACATTAGACTGCATATGAGAAAGCACTGGCCATGAAAACAATAGCACCAGCTAACTGCAACAGCCTTGGCCCCTTTTCTGCCCCTGCCAACTCTGGAGGAGCCAGAGACAGTGGGCAGAAAGAAGTACAGAAGGAGAAATGACCCTTCTTCCTTGTTGATGATCATCACCAAGCTGGGGTTCAGGCCTGAGTATGGAAAAGGGGAGAAGCTATAAACTGGACAAGAAAATGGAAATTTTATTTACATTGTACTACATTTTCTAATATTTTACATTAGATTTTCCAACACTTTTAAAAGAAGAATAAAGCTATTTTCTGTTTGTGTCTTATTAAGAGTGACACATTCGACAAACCAGCTACACTAATAAGTATTCAACCTACTAAAGATTATTTTTCATAAAGTTAAAAGAGAAAGAAAAGTAAGACTATATAGAAAACCAAAATGTAAATTTAATATAACTCTTAAGACTTTAACTCAAGAATATAACCATATTAATAACAACTTTAAGTGTAAATGGAGGGGCTTCCCTGGTGGCACAGTAGTTAAGAATCTGCCTGCCAATTCAGGGGACACGGGTTTGAGTCCTGGTCCGGGTATATCCCACATGCCTTGGAGCAACTAAGCCCGTGCACCACAACTACTGAGCCTGTGCTCTAGAGCCCGCGAGCCACACTACTGAAGCTTGCATGCCACAACTACTGAAGCCCGGGCGCCTAGAGCCCGTGCTCCGCAACAAGAGAAGCCACTGCAATGAGAAGCCCGCGCACCATAACGAAGAGTAGTCCCCGCTCACCGCAACTAAAGAAAGCTCGCATACGGCAATGAAGACCCAAAGCAGCCATAAATAAATAAATAAATTTATAAAAAAATTAAAAATATATATAAATGGACTAAACATTCCATTCAAATGGCAAAGGTTGTCAGAATGGATAAAATAATAATAATAATAATAATAATAAAGCTAGAATCAACTATACATCAACTATGCACTCTCTGCAAAGAAACAGTTTAAACAGAAACACAGATAGATTAGAAAAAAAAAGTTATACCATGCATGCAAACACTGAGCATAAAACAGCTGAACCAGCTATATTAATATAAGACAGACTTCAACACAAGGGGGTATTACTAGAGACAAAGACTAACACTTCATGATGATAAAACAGTAAATCTGAAAGAATGGTACAAGAGATAAGAAAACTGAGACAGACGACTTGCTCAAGGTCACTTAGCTAAGAGAATGGTCACCCACAAGTCACTTCTCCCAATTTCTTTTTCAGAGTCTTTTTCATATAACCAGTGCCCCAAATCTGAGCTCATTTGACATGAAAGCAACCAGCCTACTTGGTCAAAACCATTAACTCATTAGCTACCCAGAAACAGCCTTAGTGGGGGGAGGGGGGAAGGGTAGAGGGGTGGGGGGGTGCCTGAGCTGGGTCTGGCTCCAGATTCAAGCACTGCAACTTGCTAGTTGTGTAGCCCTGAACAAATTACTTAAATGGGCCTCAGTCTCCTTATCTACAGAATGGGAATACCGTCACCTCTCTCACAGGATTTATGGAAAAGATGACGATGAGGAAGAAGAGGACAGTAACTTACCCAGCTAGTCAGTGACAAAGCTAGGACCCCACAATACACACTCACAACCATTTTGTTAAGCTGTCTCCCAGATGCGTTATGCCCAATTGTAAGTACCTGGTGGAAAGCGTGACCTTTACTAAGCACTTGAAAAATGTTGGTTCCCTTCCCAATACACTGATGCTATCTACACTTGAGAGTAAGTCTAGGAAGGTATTTTCTGTATGGGATCCTCAACTATAAAACACATTCTTTTCAATCTAGATAAAATGTGTTTCAGATAATCACTTTTTCTTCTGCCATGTTAGCTTTGCCTGACTCTGTAAGGTCATATTGTCTAAGTGAGTAAAGCAGACAGGGTAGAAATTTCAATGATAATTTTATTCATATCATTTTTTACACTACAAAATGAGTCATCCAATGGACACAATTTAACACATTACTCCAAAAAAAAAAACCAAAATGTTTAAACATATCATCTTGTTCAAAGAAGAAAGAGACATTCCTCCAGATGACCAGAGAGTCACAGCCTCAGGACTGTAAGGCCAACCTTCAGTTTGGTGAAAGATTATTCAGAAAAGGAACTCTTTCTCATGGGTAAGTCTGTACTGTATAAGGTGAATCCCTGTATATAATGTTCAAGAAACTTGACAACTTTCTGGATTATTTTTATTACATAATTGAGCATGTTATAGGAGTAGGCATTTACAATCACACTGGGCTTCATGTTTTCAGAGTCTAGGCAACTCTCCTAAACTCTCTTATAGTCAAGGTTATAGTCAAGGTCAACATATTTTCAACCCAGGAAAGTGGGTGTCAGCAAGGTAAACAGTTGCCCACAGTGCCGCCTCACAAACCACATGAAATTTAAAAGTAAGACAAAACTTGATAATTAATGTTAAAAAATGCATTGCTTGGCTACCAATTTTAGAAATAGCAGAATGCATACAAATCCAAAATAAGACGTACAAAACCATCAAATAAGGAAGAGAAGTGGAAAAACAGTATGCAGTCAATGTCCGCATCTTTCATACTAATTTTAGGAGACACTTAAGAGCCTACTGTGTGTTAGGTCCTGCACAAATCTAATTTTAAAATTGAGAATAATTATGAACACTTGAAAGCACCAAAGGGCTCAAAATTAGTTTATTCAAATAAATTCAAATGAATTCATGTGGTCACTGAAACTTAATGCACATAAATGAGTCAAGACATCATATTATCTTGACCCCATTCTATGTTGTAGCTATGTCAGGTTCTGGGTAGAGTATTTTAAACAAAATATTGAATATATCATATGTAAACTACGAAATTTCTGCATGATTTAAGAAAATAGCACTAGATACTGTTTAAAAAGTACCAAATCCAGCAAAATACTACATTACACTTACTGAAAGTTCACATAATTTATTCTCCACAAAAGAATATTAGAAAAGAAAAGCACCAACTACCTAAAGAGAAATTAAAATATTTCCTGGACTACTCAAAAGTTAAGTTAGAAGAAGCAAACCACTTTTATTTTGCTTAAAAAAACTTACCCCAGGACTGAGATTGATAGCAGAGAAATTCCATAATTACACATTACCTATCAAATTGTAAGTTAGGCAATGATTCAAGTTCCTAATTATGGAAAGTTTAACGTGAAAGGTTTCAACCCTAAGATACCTTAAAGAAGGATGGGAAATTCACAGAGGAAAAATAGATGATGGATAGATATATAGGTAAACAGACTAAAGGAAATACATGATTTATGTAATACTTTCCCGTAAAGAAACTGACTTATGAAAGTTCAGGGAAAGCAAACACCCTGTAAACTAAGCCAAGTCGAGACAAAAATCACCTTTTGAAATTAGGAATATATGTTCCAATACCAAAATTATTATTTTGAAATGATAAAAGAGCAGATGTGTTTTTTATCATTATTCTAATTTGATCATTCTGTTTTCCTAAATATTATCAAGTTCATTGTTTTAAATAATTTATTTAACAGACTATGTGAGGGCTAAACATTGTGCTAGGTGAATGAGGAAACAGAAATAGGCAACCTCAGCCTAAGGAAGCTCTGTGTGTGTGTGTACGCGCATGCGCGCGCATGTGTGTGTGTGCGCGTGCGCGTGCGTGTGTGTGCGTGTGTGTGTAGGGCTGGGACGCTGGAAGTTAAACAAGTAAACAGACAGAGCATAGTGCCATGAGTGCTATGGAGACAGCATTCATAAAAAAGAAAGAGTGGAATAATTCAAATCAGTTATATTATTTTGGTCTGTAATACTTTATTTGTTTGGTTTCTATATCAGTAGGACTGCTTTCAGCTGCATGTAAAAGAAACCCCACTGTATTCCTTTGCTAGGGCTGCCATAACAACAAAATACCAGACTAGGTGGATTAAACAACAGAAATTATTTTTTTAACAGTTCTGAAGGCTGGAGGTCTAAGATCGAGGGTTGTTTTCTGGGAACGTTCCTTGGCGTGAAGACAGCCACATCCTCACCGCGTCCTCACATGGCCTTCCCTCTGTAGGCATGCACACACCCCTGCCTTCTCTCCTGCGTCCTAACATCTCTGCTTATAAGGATACCAGTCAGATTGGATTAGGTCTAACAGCTTCATTTTAACCTTATTTATCTCTTTTAAGGCCTTATCTCCAAATACAGTCACATTCTGAGGTACTGAGGGGTAGGGCTTCAACCTATGAATTTTGGAGGGACACAGTTCAGTCCACAACAGCCGTCAAAGTGACTTAACCAAAGAGTCACTTACTTTCCTCAGTTAACAGGAAATTCATAGGGAAGTTGATCAGGGTTGATAAAGCCACTCAAGTAAGGCATCCAGAAACTGGACACCTCCATTTCCTGTCCTGCCAACCTCAGTGTATGGTTCTTACTGTCACAACCACAAGACAGCAGCTACAAGTGTCCAGGAAGGAAAGGAAAGAATCAGGAGGAAGAAGCCTATGTCTCCCTGGTCAGAACTGGGTGAGCCCTCCTGGCTGCAGGGAGGCCAAGGAGAGGAGTATTTTCAAGTGGACACATTGCTACCCTGAAACAAAAAAACAGCTCCATCAGAAAGAAGGGAGAGAGAACTGTGTCCCATGCACCTCACTGACTACAGATGTACCATGTAGACTTGGGTCTATACTACTGATCAACCTTGTGACCTTAAGTAAATGCTTTCATCATTCCGTTCTCTGAGTATGGAGGGGTGGGAATGGTACCCAGCCTGCAAAATCGCTGAGAGAATGAAATAGGGTTGCATGAATCAGAAAGCCCAGGGCACACTACCTAAGCCCTAATGGACCTGGGTCTGAGGCCTGGTCTTTAGGTGTCCTGGGGAGTCACAAGATTCTAAAATATCACAGAGCACCCAGTCAAGACTCAAAAACACCAAAGAACTGACTATTTCTTTACTGTGTGACTTTTCATGTATTCCAGTCCACAGCGTGGCCAGAGAGCCTGCAGTCTCTGAGTCTCGTGTGTGTGTGTGTGTGTGTGTGTGTGTGTGTGTGTGAACGCACACACGCGTTTGCTGGGGGGAAGGGGGGGACTTCCTTTCTGATGGTCTTACACCTTTCGTGAGGGTAGGAAGCACCGATTTACTAGTACTTGTGTTCCTTGCATCACATCCTTCCTCATCCTTTCGCAATCAAAAGGCTGCTTTCAGGAATTTCTCTTGAGATATTCTAGACCAGAAACCTATTTAGCAGTGAGGTATACCTTCCAGGGAATTTATGCCTTCATCTCTCCAACAAAGCTGGGAGAGCCTTACACGGAGGGGATGAAGAAGGAAAGGAAAGTTGTGCGTGTGTGGGTGTGTGAGAGATGACATACTTTAACTTCTGTAACAGGAGGTGTTTAGAAAATATTTAACATAGATCAAGAAACAGCAGTACAGTCCTTTAAAAATATGTCAATAATTACTAGTAGAAATAGCAAAAAAGTTGAAAGTGGTTCCCACTGGAGTTGGGGTGGGGGAACAGGACTGCAGACCAGGCAAGGGAGTGTAGTTTTTACTAAAGCCTTTTAGTATTAGTTGAATATTTAAAACTTACATGCAAATATTGGATACAAATCAGGTATACATTATAACTTTTCAAAATATATTGTACATATACTTCAATTAAAAAACTAAAAAAAAAAAAAAAAAAAAAAAAAAAAAAGCTGGGACGGCTTTGGTTTGATAAAAAGTGAAACTTTTCCAGGAGGTTTTTCAAACGCATTTGCTGCTCTGAATTGAGGAGTGGATTCCTTCTGGTTGTTAACCTTGATGTAAAACCTGTTGGTCTGTCATGTTTATAAATTCAAGCTGAGAAAATAAAAATTAACATGTGACAGAACGGTTCAAGAGAGCTTGGTTCAAGCAGAGTCACTTTCAGGACAGGTATTAATACCCAAATCATCTGTGATTTTAAATTTCCTCCTTTTCCTCTGATAGCTGTACAAAAAAATCTCTGTGTGTTACTTATGACAGATGGGAGAGGAACTTTACCCAGTTACTTTGAAATTCTTTCAAAGGGAATGAAAAATGGACAGAATGAGGCCAGACTTGAGATTCTCGGAGGGCCTCACAGGTCCAAAAAGGCTCTAAATAAAAGGAAATATTCATCTGTATTTCCACAAGGCTATCGTGAAAAAATTTTCCCAGCAGCTGCAATAACTAAACTGTCACCCTTCTACATGTTGTCTCCATTCAAATCTGAAAAGTCATATATCTAATAATTAACATACTTAGCCAGCACTTTTTCAACACAAAGCTAAAAGAAACTTGCTAAATCCCAAAACGATGCCAATTGTGAAAAAGGAACCTCATAAACGCTACTGACACCACAGGCTTGGGGAGGGGAGAAGGTGAAGACTGTCAAAGCCACACTTTTCATAAGATTCAAACCGATGTCCTGAATAATGAGTTCCCTCCTGATTTGGAAAAGATGCTCTCCTAAAAACAACATTCAGCAGAATATTTTCCTTCAATTAAGTAATAGCTCTCCTGCTTTCTCTCTTTCGCACTGGTTCGTTCACAGGTCATTTGGAAAATAAAATGCTACAAGAAAATAAATACAAAGCATTTTAGATTACCAAGAGTCCCACTTAATAAAAATAATCTGATTAAATAAATGTTTTTTCCTCTAAGTTTTCAGCCAAGTTTGAAATAAGAGAACTTCTCTGATTTGGGGTTTAACACACTGTAAGAAAATTAAGCATAACTTGATTAAAATCGAACCCATAAAATAGAAAAAAACTATATGAGAGTGTACTCACAAGGAATAAGTGATAAACTATCTTCAGGGAAGTGTCTCCTCTGGTTCTAGTATACTAAGAAATTGAAATATCCGAATCCCTGTTAGCAGAAATCATGAATATAGACTTTTCAAGTTACTGATCATCTTTCCAAAGGAATCGTTGTGGTACTTCTCAGCCACCAGTGTAAACAATAATGGAATACTTTTTACCCTCTGTAATAAGTCTGCAGATGACTTCAATTTATTAAACATGGCACCTCTTCTGCTTATTCATCAGATCGGTCTCCTAACTTGGCAATAATGTCAGTTCATTATTCATTCATTGAAGAGACGCTGAATTAGTCTCTAATATGCAGATTCTTCCCTTCCCCAAGAAAGTCATGCTGTGGCTAAAATTTGCAAACCATTCAACAGAAGAACTGAGGGCGGGCACCAACCTAGAGCTGAAATCAATGAAGGCTTTGTGGGAAAGATGGCAACTGTGCGAGGTGTGTAAGGGCCTGTAGGATTCGCCAGTTGAAGAAGGGGGTTTAGTGCAAAGTCAGCACAAGCACTGTGGCCACAGACTTTATGTTCCTGGGATTTTAATATAGTTCAGTATTGTTGACCCAAACAAAGGTGTTAAAACTTCACTGCAGAGGTTTAGCCATGGATGGTTTGTATTTGGCAAATTAGGGGAATAAAGTTAAGTCCTGAAAGCAACAGGGCACTGTAAAAGCATTTTAGAGGTAATGCTATAATAAGATTTGCTGTGTGCAAATGAATTTAGCTGAGTATAGAGAGTGGAGTAAAGGGGTAAAAATGTAAACTTATAAAGTAGTTGTTTATTTGTCTCTCTCCTCCAGGGAACTGCAAACCCCTGAGGGCAGGAGCTGCAGCTTGCTCACTGTTACAGTACCTGCTACTCACTTAATAGCTAATAGAAAACATGAAAGATTGAATGAATGAGAGAGAAGGCAATAGGAAATTGATTGAAAGGTTATTGGAACAACCAAGGCATGAAAGCTGAGGACAGAAACTTAGGCAGCATCAATAAGAGTGGAGGAATGGACAGAAATGCAAGATATTAATGGTAAACTCAAACAATTGGTGACTGTTGGATTCACGAAGATTTAGAACCTAAGATGAGACATAGATCTGGAGTGAAGTTGAGGACTTCTGTTTTGGGCACACTGATTTGAAAGTAGCCGTTAAGACTTCAATGTCAAGATCTCCAGCAGACAACGGGATATAATTGAAGCTCAGACAAGTCAGGGATATGGGAGTCATCAGTGAATAAGTGGTTGTAAAAAAGGTAGAAGTGGGTGAGTTGTCTTGTACTGAAAGAATCTGTACCATAAGAAGAGTCGAGAGCAATGCAGAGACCTCCAGAGAATACCATTTTAAGGGCTGGGTGGTGGAAGAGGTGCTCAAGAAGGCCTGCCTCTGATATATGAAAACAGTATCGAATGGCCAAGCAAGGCCTAGGAATCAGGAACTTCAGGAATCTACAAGGGTAACAGCAAAAATGAATTCATCTAGTGCAATTCCTTCAGAGTGAAGGGATGCGACTTCCCCAGTCACCAACTTGGGGAATTTGCACAGCAGCAGTTGTTAAAAGTGTCTTGGTTTTTTGTATCATAAAATGTGGAGAGAAGAAGAGATGAATTCTGTCATTCCTTCCAGCAGTCTGACTTTATGATTCTAACCAATTCATTGCTTGTTCATTCAGGACAAGTACACAAACTAAACAGAGTCCAGAGCCCAGAGTCTTCACCTTTTCAAACAACGGCACCAAGAAAACAAGGGAACAGATGAGCCTGAAATCTCAGAGTCTTACTGTCATGCTGAACAAATGGGAAAATACAGCTTGTTCATTTCTCCTCGCTGATGCTAATGATTCAGTTACATTGACTTCTTTGAAGGAAAATTACTGTTAATAACCTTAATTTCCTCCTCATCTCTTTCCCCAGGTACCTGACATTTTAGATAAAATGTTTTCATAAAATATTAAAAGCAGAGGAATTATATCCTAGGTATCTAACTCCATGTTGTTTATGGACTTTATGAATCCCTTCTGTCTCTTCTTTCTAGAGCCTACACTTTTGGTTCTTCAGGTAAATACATAAAGTTTCCCATTCTGTTCATTTCCCAAGAAGCACAATCCATTCCAAGTGAACTAAAAAAAAAAAAAAATTTTAAGTGTTACTCTAAGGCCCACCACAAATCTTAGTGATATCAGCCATGTGACGTTATGGGACATTTCCCGACTTCCATTTAAATTTAGTCCTTGTGGCTACAGTTTTCTTTTCTTTGGCCACAAAACCAGACCACAGGCTTCCCAGCCTGGCCTGACCCACGCACACCTCTGCTCTAGAACAGCAGGCATGTAGAGCATGCAGTTTGCCAGCCCAGACCCATTCACCATCCTTGTTCACCCCTGCCTCTTCGCTTCTGCCCTCTAGTTTCTAGCTGAATCAGCTAATGGAAGGCACCAGCCAGAGTCTGGGGGACAAGAGGAGAGTGATGTAGGCATATTTATGCCCCCGCCGTCTTCTCGCAGGGACATTACAGGTTGACTGTGTCCCTCTACAACAGGACACATCTCTTGTAGGACAGCTTTTCTTGCCCCTTTACTTAGAGTAGGAAAGCTCCCCATCGTTGCTAAGTCCGTCTTCAGTCCTCACCCTGGTCGTGGTTTTGTTCCCTACACCTGCCCATACCTCCTAAAGGGTCTCCTTATGAAGCCTTCTTCAAAGGACTCAGTCTACACCCACCATCTGTTCCCCGGCAGGCCCTGAATGACACAAGATTAAAGAGTGACCAGGTGGGGCCCTCCACTGAGGTTTTCACAGATATTATCAAAGGAAATTGTCTGTAAATTGTAAAACGCTATAACATTTCCATGAACAAAACCTAGTACAGACTTTCCTGAATATGCAAGGTTTTAATGCCAAGGAAACATGACTGAATCCTACCATATTTCTACAATTCACTGTGTGTTATAAAAATAAACACGCAGAAAGCATACAATCAGAATCCAAATATCATTGCCAACCTCGCCAGAATTTTTCTTAAAAATGGGTATCTGGAGAAACAGATGAAAGAACTGAATCCATCTTTGAAAACAGAAACAATATTTCATTTCCTGCTATTTATCCACATCCAGATTTACTAACTCTGATAATATGATACTTTAGGGTGATTCCAAGTCTTTCAAGGGATGTCATAAAATTCTAAAAATAAACTAACAATTCACTTCATATTATTGAAAACAACTATAATTACTGAAGTTAACTTCTGAAAGAAGTTGAGAATCAGTGACCTAGATTTTCTGTATTTTTCCTAATGTCTCTAAATGAAAATACAGTGTAGTTTCTAATTTATACAGCCCTTTGTCTATATATCACTTCTAAATAGCATGGAAATTAACTTCAGGTATCTATTAAATAATAAAACTCAATAAAATAAATTTATCTCTGAATCTTCTAATTCTCAAAGTAGAAAGCAGAAGGTAAAAGAGATTCTTAAATAATTAAGTACTTGAAAGTCTAAAGCTATAAATACACCTGGATAGAATTTTTAGCAATGAAATTAATTTGATTTTCCCAGGGCAATATCAACCTCTGTTGTCTGTGCAGAACCTCACTTTTTTGACCATATATTCAAGGGTGTTTATGACATGTCCCTGGTCTGAGGAATTTAGAGTTTCACAGCTAACCAAATTGATCAGAATATAGATTTTCAACTCGGATTCTACTCAATATCTCTTTACTAACAACTTTTTTAATTGGCCTATTAATTGGTAAATTCTTTTTGATTAAGTATTGTATTTTAAAGGAATTTTAAGGACATAGACTATTTCTAAAGTCATTTCCTGGTGTACTGTATATAACTGAGATCCGACTGAACTAGTAAAGCAATGAAACAATGTGGGGCATGCTTCAATTACAGACCATATTCATAATTTGAGGTTCCACGAGATAGAAATTCCATGCGGACCTTTGTTAAAGGTAATGTGGCAGTGCTCCCTCAAAATGTAAAATGTGCATACCTTTTTGACCAAATAGTTCTATTTCTAGGAATTTATCTACAAGAAATTCTCACACATGTGCATGAAGACATAGGTACAAAGATCTTCCGTCTTTCAGTTTGCAACAGTGATAACAGGAGAATGGTTAAAATAAAACATGGTACACCCATAGTTTATTTATGGTACTACTAGAGTTTACGTAATGTTAGAAAGAAAAATATAACTAGTATATGGACATGGAAAGATCACCACAACATACACTTAAGTGGCAAGTAAGCAAGTTGCAGAAAAACATACACAGTACGATCCAGTTTATGTAGTAAGAAAAAGGCATGTATATGTACTTATATATGTAAACGCATAGAAAAAGGAGAGGAGAGAGGTGCTCTAAACTGTTGCCAATGGTTATATCCGGGTATGGGTGTAGGTGGGAAAGGTTGTTTTACATTTTGTTTCTGTGCTTCTGCATTATCACTGCAATTGGAACGTATTAATGTATCACATCCATCATTTTAAAAACCAATGAAAACAAAAAATTAATAGAAATTCTAGAGGGGGCTCTGGCGATTTATCCAATGATAGTGCATCAGCAGACATCCTATCTCAAAAGACTTCAGTTTCGTTTGATCCACTGGGATTCCTCCTTTAAGAGCCAAAAGGAAAATGAGGGCTGTTAAGTAGATTGCACGTTGAAACACTGACCTGCAGAAACAGATCTACATTCTGTATGTCCAGGACAAATCCAGCAACTACGAAATAGCAGGGGGGACATTTTGTCACTGGTTAGAGTTCAGATCAGTGATGTACACAAGAGACCCTCCACGTCCCCATAAATGGAGTCACGCATTTCTCCACACTTAGGTGGTCTTATTTCAAAGAAGCCTGCAAAATAGGAGAGAAAGCCCTGGCCTTCCTCCTTCAACTCTGCAGACTTGCTAACATCTTAGAAAAATGAGGGAGGGGAAAAACAGGCAGAAATTCAGACTCTGAAACTAATGTCCACTGGAAACAAATGGCCATAACCACCTTTGTAAGAAATTTAACAGGGGGTAAAAAAGAAAAGCATGAATAAAGAAGCCACCATGCTTACTTAATCAAGACAACACTAGTTCACAAGGTTTCCAAGCACTTACAGTTGACAAAAGCTCAAAGTGGGAGCTCATGAGCCGAATATGTTCCACAAACGTGTTTTGTTAGGCCAGCCCATGGGCTGACATGTTTGTTTCTACTGTAATTATTTCTAAAGTTTTTGCAATGATATCTCACGCTTTAAAGAAATCTGTATTTCATGCTTCTCTTGAAAATGGAGAGGTGTTGGCAACCCTGAGCCCCACGCCCACCTGGCAGAAATCTAATAGACCTGCCCCCCAGGAAGGGTCAGGGCAGAGCTCCCGATGCACACGGCCTCCCCATCCCCTAAGGGGGCTGACACCTGGGCAGCCCCATGATGCTTACCTGGCCCTCAGAGGAATCAGAGTGGGTCACACCTGATTGAAGCCATGAGGACCCTCACCCAGGAAGAGCTGGCCCTTCAGAAAACTAAATTAGTTGTTAGGCTACCCTGGAGCAGCATTTAGTAACCTCCCTCTCAGACTTCTGGCCCATGTATCTGCAGAAACAAAAGCATCTAGGATTAGATAAGGGCACGTGGCTTTATCTTCAACTTCCCATTTCAATTCCGTGGTCAAGGCCGGGTTGCCAGAAGCTTCTCTGTCATACCTCAGCCCCGTCACTTAAAATAATGGTCTCAAAAGTTTTCACTGTAGCAAACCTCTTGGCAGCATGTACCTGAGTGGCAGGTAACACAGCACAGTGGTTAGAAGTTGGAGTTCTGGTGTCAGCCTACATGGGTTTGACTTCCCATCTCTAACTTTCACTCCCTGAAGAGAATAACTTCACCTTTCCCAGCCTTAGTTTCCCCATATGTAAAATGGAGATACTATTAGGAACCGCCAAGAAAAGCTATAGGGAGAGTTAAATAAGGTGGCACATTTTAAGTGCTTAACCAACATCTGTGGTTTTGTTACTGTTGTTGCCATCAGCGTGCCCGCGGAAGCCCGTGGGGAAACAGGAGTCACGACACCTCCCCGTAAACATCACAGATCCCCAAATTATTCTGGCAGATGCCCCTCTCCTTCCAGGTCTAACTGGCTTCATATGGTCTTCTTTCAAAGCCTGGCTGGGAGACACAGACGCCCTGGGGATAGCTTCTGGCTCACTGAGTTCTTCGAAACCCCCCAGTCACAGAACTTCTAGGCAGTTAGGGCTGAGTTAACATGAGGCCCCTCTGTCCAACTGCAGTCACAGAGTCAGGCAAGTCCAGAGGAAGATCTGGCATTCACAGTGGCCCTAAAAGGTAACTAGAACTTCTGTGCTAGTAGAGGGGCAGGGCAAGTGTCCCTTATTAAAAGTTTTATAGGAATTGGCACAGCCTGCTTTGTATGGATAGGCCACTGGCCTTTGCCCCCTATGGAGGAGGAGAACAAGGGGGTGAATAGTCATACTAGTAACCAAGAGCATTTGTAGCAATAGCAGCAGTAACACAACAGCTGGCATCATTCACACTACACTGCAGGGCACTTTTGCCTTATAGGGTTATCCTCCTCATTTACAGATGGGGCAACGGACACTCAAGAGCCACACACTAACACATGACATAGTCAGGATTCAAGCTTGGGTCCGCCTGATTCCAATACCCGAAGGCCACAGCAACTTTACACTGTTGAAAGCAAACCCCAATTTACCGCTCCCTGCCGCCACCAGCTGCCTCCAAGAGGAAGCATCTCGAGAGCAGTGGTCCTTTAACTTGAGTGGGTCGCAGACCCCCTTTCAATGTGATGAATCCTACAGACCCTTCTCAGCAAAATATTTTGAAATGTATAAAGTTAAGTCCAGAAGAAACCAATTATATTGAAATATACTTACCAAAAAAAAA
The DNA here is from genome assembly GCF_965194805.1 of Balaenoptera borealis. NCBI lineage: Eukaryota > Metazoa > Chordata > Mammalia > Artiodactyla > Balaenopteridae > Balaenoptera > Balaenoptera borealis. The sequence goes on along the minus strand of NC_138872.1, from coordinate 36,551,198 downwards.
AAGTTTAAGGCACACATAGTAATGTACGTGCTTCTTTTTTCAACCCATTAAATGCCGAGACTCATCAGTGACTCTAATACCTGCCCTAATTGTCATTTGGAAGTAAGTGAAAATAAAGATGTATTTGCCAGCTAGATGGACCTACCAAATGCCATCATTAGGCCATTAGAGGGTGGTCCTGAGGTGAAGAGCTCCTTTCCTGGGGAAGACAGCAAAGATGTCAAGCGTAAATCTAGTGGTCTGTGCTCTCTTCTCTCTGGACAAGCTGCTTATAATTAGTTCCTTCAAGTTACTGCCTTCCTCCTGTTCTGAGGAAATGGCTACTTCATTCATATCAGGGAGCCAACCACCTCCTCTAATTGTTCAGGAGGAGAAGAGTGCCATAAGAAGGGCACTGTATCTTAAAGCAATGATTTGACTGCCCCCAGGGTGGCTCGGTGGCCAGAGGTGGAATTTCCCAGCCCTCTGAACACCAAAGGATTAGGGGACAAGGGCCCTAAAGGAGACTCCTGGTCAAGGGGATAAGATAACACTATCTTGCAGTCACATGGTATGCGACCTTCTCACTGAAGGTTTTCTAGGTAGTAGGCAAAGGGGTGTGCAGAGAAAAACCGTCTTCTGATTTGTGTCCCTTTCATCTATTTTTGATTCCACAAAGAAAAGGAAAGTAGACGGAGTTCACACAGAGAAAACAAAACCTCTGCTGGCCTTTCATCCTCTTGAACATAAGGATCTCCCAGTGACTCTGGGGTAATTTTTAAAAGCAGGCTTCATGCCAGTAAGGACAATGCAAACTTCTCACTCATCTATTTGGTGATGCATTTTCACCCAGCTCTCCTTCCCCGGGGGTGAAGTAAACCCATTTATAAATCTGGTGAGCTAAAGAGTCCCAGCCTATGAATGCGCAAAAACTTATCTCTTTCTAAGGCATAACTAGATAAGTAATATTACACCTTGAGGAAGTATTTCTACTTCCAAGGAGGAGGCTTGATCAAAAGAAAAACTATGAAACAGAAAAGCAAATATTGAGGAATGAAAGAATGACCTACACAGGGTTATTATAGTTCCTAAATATTACAGAGAAATAGAAAAGTGCAGAATGGACAGTACTGAGAATTACTGAGTGTCCTCACAGATAGTAAAACCACAGAAACTCAGCGATGAAGAGCTGCATTGATTTCCTGATAGGTGGGTAAGTCTTTTTGGCAGGCACTAATAAGACCCACAAGTTCACATTACATGGTGAACAGCAACTATTTTAGAAACTTCAGTCTGGACATGAAATATACTAACTGTGATCATTAAAGCGTCTCCATTAGTCCTTGACCTCATTCTGCATATCAAACACATGAGTTCTTGGTTTTGCAGGACTCACTGTGATAGATGGCTTATTAAAGACCTGGGTCCTTCGTGCTAATAAACACGCTGTTTCATCCTTACTTTACGAGTGGTCAAAAACGACGAAAATTCAGTCACGGTCTGCAAAATAACTTTAAGTTTCAAAGAATATTTTTACCTCCCCCAAAATACTTGAGCTCACTATTAAAGACATTTGTGGAGAACATAAGAAATACATAACCTTTCTTTCCTGTGACTATATTACATAAGGGCTGTGATCCACAAAGATCAAATTTATTCTCAACACAAGGTTTTTAAAGTAAAAAATAAACTCGGCAGCTAATTACTAATGTATTTTTAAAAAAATAATCCACAGAAATAATTGATAGAATGAAGGAATTAGATAATTTAAGTTTGCCAGCTACATCTGAAAGTTTGGGGAAAGAAATGCAGACACAAAATCCAGAAGCAGACTTATCTATCACATCTTTTCACGAATTGGCATGCCATCTGATGGGTTCAAGGAAAACAACACAAGAGCACTAAAGCTCAATTTTACCTCAATTTTAACTTGGAAGATGGGTTATGGCTGAATATTAGGCAAGCCTTAGACATCATTTCAATTCTTAACAAATCAAACCCCAAAGTGAATTTACTAGTATCCTAGGAAAATACCATGTTCATTTGGATTGCCAAATATAACTGTCCCACGTTGCCAAAATCAGCAGTACGCATTAATCTAAAGATGTTGGATTTGTTCTTAAGAAAGACAAAATAGCAGGGCCAAAAGCACTGGCTAAGTCTCTGCTGGGGATGAAATATTTCAAAGAGGTGATACAGATTTAAAAATCCATTTCTGCAAAACCATTCTGGTAACCCTTAACACTTTTTAAACTTCCCTATTTCACTATCTCATTAGGCAAAAACACACCTCCTCAAGATTCCAGGGCGTAGAAGTAGTTTAACATCAATCACATTTTTCAGGCACACCAATTTTAAACTTGCAAAAGAGTATTTTAGAACAAATCTCTCTGTGTGGGTGTACATTTGTAAAATAAAGGTAGCATTATCCCAACACATATCAATGTGTACCCAGTGATCAAATGGAGTCTTAGAAATTCTGTTTTGACAGTTACGTGTAGAATAGCATTTTCACCAGCGATTAATTCAGAGCTAGGTAGTGATATCAAAGCTAAATCAAAACTAAGTTGGGATGGTTGAATAATATTATAGTTGGAGGAAAGTGTAATCAGTAATCTAATATGGGCTACCGTAGATGTGTTATAATAAGTTACACTCAAAGGGTTACTAGTTATGGCAGCAAAGTCTCCTGTTCATAAAAATGCCAATAAAAAATGTTATTCTCCTTAAATAGTGAATTTTTATGAAAACAGGTGTTCTTTCAAGATGGCCATCATTTATTAAACTTCAAAAGGAAGATGACATAATAGATAAAAACACCAGCTGAAAAATATGCAAGACTGTCCTATCAAAACACAGTACTCTAGATTACATAACACGGATAAGGGCAGATTAAATCACATGCCCCTGCCCAGCTAAATTTTTATTCTTCTGCATGATTCTAATAACTTAGGCCACTGAAGTTTGAAGAACACAAAATATTGGGTTCTTGGTTCAAGCATGTATTTTTGAAACCAAGAGTTTTGAAAAAACAAAAAGGATAAAGTTAAAAGTTTACACACACACACACACACACACACACGTGTTTTTTTCTGAAGAATACAGTTCCTCAGACACCTTATTAACCTTGTAGATAGACTGCACAGATAAAGTCACTAGTTGCTTTTACTGGTCAGTCTACTTTATGAACCTGATTTCTCTTCAAAGGGGAAATAACTCTATTTTAGATGTTATATAGCTAAAGTTTGAATGACGTTATTGCCAACGAAACAGAATTATTAAACAGCTATCTCCACACACTCATAACTTAATTTACAGGCCACCACGTATCACATTTACGGTAAAAATGGTGACCTTCCATGGACGTTTTGGCCAGAATTAAATTTCAAACATGTGCTTTAGAACAATAGGTAGAATCACCTAAAGAGTCATAAAGAAAAAAAAAAGTCAGAGGGTCATCTCCCAAACACATGCACATTTATGAAACTATAATGTGCATTTGCATTTTTCTCTAGAAAAAAAATGCTACTTTTATGATTCTAGATAAAGTTGCACTGAGACACACTGGGAAATTGAAGAACTCCGTATTTCCATACTTCTGTAACAGTACTGCCTACAAAGTCTACAGTCAGAAGTATTGTACTATGTAGACAGGGTCTAATTAGTTAAGGAAAAGGCAACTTCAAAATTCTGAAAATAAGACAACCTTTAGTCTCCATCATTTGTATGCTCTTAGGAGGCTGGAACACTGCCCCCAAAGAGTGCCGGCCTGTCAGTGTTGTCTTAAGTGGAAATGGTCAATCATTTCTATTATTTCCCCAAAAGAGGTAAGAAGAGTCACACGCATACACATTTACATGCGTTGCACGGTGCCAACTACTTCCAACCAAAATAATCATATTCACGTCGAGCCGAGCTATTTCTAGCCAGAAGCGGCGAACGTCTGGACTGAGTCTAAGGAAACCCAGCGGGCGATGACTACAGGGGAAGGGGGTGGCGGCGGGGACCCCCGCCTCCCACGCGCGCCGGGCGCCTGGCACCGGCACCTGCACCGGCTCCGGGGCTGGGCATCTGGGTGCGCGCGCGCGCGGGCGCGCGTCCGGGACGCACCCGCCGGGAGCAAACAAGCCCAGCGGGCCCGGGCGGGCCGGAGCATCCTCGGGCGGGACCCGGAAAGCCTTCTCCTACCTGTCACTTTGCCTGGAGCTGCTGCCGCGGATGCGGCCACGGCCGCCGCCTGGAGACCCAGTGGGTGCGCGCGCGACTGTGCGCGCGCGTGTGTGTGTGTGAGCTCTTGTTTGCGGTGCGGCTCACTAACTGCTCCCGGCGCCACCAACCCCCTCCCCCCAAGAAAGCGCCGGCCGCCGAGCCCCCTCCTGGCGCGCGGACCCGCCCCCCGCCCCGCCCCCGCCCCGCCCCCGCCCCTGCCCCTTGCCTCCAGGGCGCTAGGTTCTCACCTCAGCCCCCGGCGGGGGTCTCCGCGGGCGCGTCTTGGACAAGCAGCGGGGCACCGCCGGCCCGCTGCGCCCGCCCGCCCGCCGGGCTCGGCGTGTCCCGGCTCCGGGCCTCGCGGCCGGCCGCTCCCTCCTTCCCAGCCCCCGAGTCTCCCTCCTCGTTCTCGCCTCCCGGCTCTGGAGCCCGAGCTGTCGCCTCGCAGCCCCAACCTGCCCGGGCTACGGAGCATGCCCAGTGCGGCGCGCCCGGCCGGGCTGGGGGTGGGCAGGGGCCGGGCCGGCCGCGAGCCAGCGTGGCGGGGAGGGGGCGCCAGGGGTGGCGGCCGGGCTGTGTGGAGGGCTGCGCCGGGAAATGGTAGGTGGGGCGCCCGGGGAAGCCGCCCCGCAGCGCGCTCCTCGGGGGTCTCTCCGGCCGCCCCCTGGGGTCCCGGCGCCCCCGCGCGTGGCTCGCGCCTGGGGTCGGAGGACGCACAGCGTGGCGCCTCGCGAGCAGCACCTGTAAGGGGTGGGGGACACCCCCCCTCCGATGCGAGACGCTCAGCCGGCTGTGGGCCCTGGGGCGAGGGTGGGGGATAAAGAGTGGAGAGGGGTCAGGACTGGCGAAAGCTGACAACCCAAAGCCTCTGGTGGGGGTGGGGTGTTTATTAGTTTATATTTTGTTTAATAAACACATAAAGCGCTTACAGTGCTTCAGGCACTGTCATAAACGCTTTTTATTCCTTTAATCCTTAAAACAGTCTTCCAAAGCAGGTACTACTATCTCCCCCCTCCAGCCCCGGAGGCTTAAACTGAGCCACAGAAAGATTAAGTGGTTCCAAAAAGTCTTCCCCCATGTGCAACCTAAGAGACGCAAACCCCCCAGACTCTGGTCCCTGGGATGCTGGGGCGCAGCTCCAGCCAGTTTTCGGCCCTAACTCGCCCCCAGATGACTCCGAGTCACCCACGCATTTAGACCCTAATGGTGTTCCCTTTAGCATCACCCTTTGTGTGGACCCTCATAACGTGAGGCTCCAGGACTCCCTCCAGGGAGGGGTCCCTCCTCCCCGAAGCCACTCCGCCTCCTCCTCCGGGCCGGCGGCCACCAAAACCCGGAGACGTGGCACCTGCGCATTGGGGACTGGGGCCACGCTAGCAGCTGAACTGGGCATGCTCAGCCACAGGAGCTGGTCCGGCTGGCCAGGAGGAAAGAGCGAGCCTGGCCGCTACTGAGCGGTGGGGAGTGGAGGGGGGAAGTGGGCGCAAACAATAGCCAGGCCCCGAGGACTAGAGGCAGATGTAGATGCAAAAGGCTCATTCTCCTGACACATCCTGGCCTTTTTCAGGCAGAGCAAAGAGGAGGGTGATCAAAAGTTTACCAACTGGTCATCCTTCCGTGGGAGGGGGCTGAGAGCCCGCTGACAACTCCTCAGCTAAATCGCTAAACTGCAATCTTCACTGACCCCTAAGAAAAGCTGGAAGCCACCGAGCCTTTTGAAGAAGCCAGGAAAAAGAGCCTAGACTGAGTTTCCCTGCAAGATCCCAGGGAAAAGCTGTGGGGCTCTTCACTGTTGGAGTCTTCAAGATGTGGTGATCTTCAGTGATGACAGGGTACTATGACCGCTCTCCTCAAACTGTAATGTGCACACAACTCACCTGGAGATCTTGTTAAAGTGCAGATTTTGATTCAGCAGGTCTGGGGTGGGACCTGAGATTCTGCATTTCTGACAAGCTCGAGTGCCATGCATCAGCATGGTCCTCAGATCAGACTTTGAGGTTGGGTCAGTATTTTAGGCCTGTTCTCTATTTTATATTTAACTAAGGTTTAGAAGGGCTAAGCAGTTTGCCCCAGCCAACTGCTCACACAGCCAATAAGTAATGTAGCTAGTTTCAAACCCAGTTCTGGAGGACTTCCTGTGTAAGTTCCTGTATTCTCTGCATACCACCCATAGACAGATGAGCTAGAAGCCGTCGTCTATGCCTCTTGACTGTTTTAACAGTGGAACTTAATTTAGTACATAGTACTTCCAAATATAGTATATCAGTTAGCCCTTGCTGTGTAAAAACTACACCAAACTTAGTGGCCTAAAGCAACAACTATTCGTGCAATCAGCAGAGCAGTTGTCTGCTGTTTTCTGCTGGCTCCACTCATGCAGATGGACACGTGGAGTTTGGATCCTTCATCCCGATGGCTAGGATGACAGGGTGTTTTCTCCATATGGCTTTTTTATATGGTGAGCTCCTGGCTCCCAAGAGCAAAGGAAGGCAAGCCCTAGTTTAAAACAGCATTTCATACCTCCGTTTGCTAATGTCCTATTGACCAAAGAAAGCCACATGGTCATGTCCAGACTCAAAGTATGGAAAAATAGTGAACTTCAATTTCTGATGGGAGGAGAACAAAATAGAGAGGTTTTATTTTTTGGTGTTTGGTTTCTTTTTCCCCCAATCTACTACATACACCAACTTCCATAAAAGTAACCCCACTGCCCTAGGGTTCACTCAGAGTGTTATAGATTAAGCCTATCTTTAGTTTTACATATTGATAAACCAAATCACAGCAGTCATTTTCTGTTTTGCTAGGTCTTTAATATTGAGTTTATTAAGGAATCTCAATTTAGAGGGTTTAAATAGTTAAATGTTATTTTGAAGTACAAAGTTCAATTCGATTCTTTTGAAGTTGTCTTTTCTTCCCTTTAATAACATTTCAGACAGTCATTCACTCAACAAACATTTTTGAAACCTTTTATGTGCCAGGCTCTTTTTTTTTGCCCAGGATACTGAGATAAACAAAAGAGACAAAATCATTGCCCCTATCAAGCTAGATATTATAAGCGGAGACAAACAATAAATAGCATATTAAAAGTGTATGCCATCAAGTAGTGCTGAGAACTATGACAGAAAGGAAAAGCAAAAGGATTTTTGAGGTGGGACGGGGGACTGCTGTTTTAGACAGGGATCAGAGACGGCCTCTCTGAGGACACAGCATTTGAGCAGAGATGGGAATAAAGAGAGAGATGTGCATATCTGGGGAACAGTGTTTCCAGCAGAGGGAACAGCAAAAGCCCTGAGACACGAATGTATTCAGCATGCTCAAGAAACAGAAAAGAGGCCAGACTGGCAGAGCGAGGCACAGAGTGGGTGGAATTGGGGTCACAGAGGCAGCAGGGAGCCAGACCGTGGAAGGCCATAGAAAGGACTTTGGGCTTTAGTCTAAGTGTGATGGAAGGCCATTGGAAGGTGTAGAGCAGAGTGGGGACGTGATCTGGTTGACAGTATAGAGCTTGCATTGAGAATGCCCATGGGGACAAGAGTACAAAAAGGGAACCCATTAAAAGGACACAGCAGTGGTTCTACATGGGCAGATTTTATCATTTTCAGTTCTAAAACTTAGACTTTTAAATCTTCAACCTCAGACTCGACTTAAATCCAATCTAGTCCCCATTGCAGGCTCTAGCTGGATCCTTTACTCCTTGAAGTGGAAGGCTGGTGGCACAGGATCTAGCCCTTAAACACTTTCTCTTCTGCCCCTTGCCCTTGCCACCTGACCTTCAAGGCCTAGTTCCTCCAGCGTGTTGGGCAGGAAAGAGGAAGGAAAGGGATGAGTGTCTATCCTTGTGGCCATCGTGGTCCTTGCTTGGCTCACTGTGGCTTCTTCTCTGGCTAAGAGACCAGTGACACTGGGGCAGGTGTCCCCAGAGCCAGCTTTCTGCTGTGGAGGACATAGTGAGGCCCTGGGAGAGTCCTTCTGGACCTCCCACAAGTCCCCTCCCTCTAGCTCTGCTCCTTTTATTCCAAGCCCCATTGTTCTCTCCATGGCAGTTGAGCCCAGTGCATCTTACTGCTGGGGCTCACATGCCAGGCAGGCCACTGTAGGGTGGGGCACCCACAGGAAAGTTAGCCCAGCAGCCTTCCACAGTGTCCACTGGAAGTACAGAGAAACTAGAGAAAATTGCCCATTCCGGCCAGGCTAAAAAGTTGGTAGGGAAGGAGGCAGATAAGATGGAGCTATTTCTGTCACAAGGGGATGCCTAGACCCAGTTCTTTCTCAAGAATGTGGATCCCGGAACATGTCTTTGTACCTAACAGGCTCTAGTTTTCAGTTCTGGGGCAACATCTTGTTACGAGAATTAACATTCATCACAAGAAAGGCCAAAGCAAAACATCAGTGCAACCAGGTCCTTATTTCGATTTTTATAAAACCTATGTGCTATTGTTGCTTTATATGAAACAACATATAGAGGATATGAGAAAATGAGGACCTTTAAGTTAATAGTCACACCTGTGTTTGCAAAAGATCACATTGCATTCTTTCCAGAGAAAGGGCAGTACATCTCTTGTCCTGATTTAAAGTGGTACATTAATCGCAGCTTCCACCTAGCCCTTTACATGCGGTCTTTGGAAATGAAAAAATCACCACTGGCCCATTTGTCCAGTTTGCCTTAATTAAGGACATAATCTTTGAAAAGTGGGCAGCGCACAAAACAACCTGACATGGGCTGTCTCTGCCCCAGGGTGTCTCCTCCCTAATGTTGTGTGTCTTGTTCCACTAAAACTTGTTAGGGGCACTGAGAACCAAAAAGAATGATAATCAAGAAGATTGCCTAAGGATTCAGTTTATGTAGAATACAATGGCAGTTGGAAAAAAAAAGTTAAACTTTCTGTTAAATTAATTTTTTACACTTTTTAAAAATTAATTAATTAATTAATTAACTTATTTATTTTTGGCGGCATTGGGTCTTCCTGGCTGCGTGCGGGCTTTCTCTAGTTGTGGCGAGTGAGGCTACTTTTTATTGCAGTGTGCAGGCTTCTCATTGTGGTGGCTTTTGTTGCAGAGCACGGGCTCTAGTTGTGCAGGCTTCAGTAGTTGCAGCACGTGGGCTCAGTAGTTGTGGCTCACGGGCTCTAGAGCGCAGGCTCAGTAGTTGTGGTGCACGGGCTTAGTTGCTCCATAGCATGTGGGATCTTCCTGGACCAGGGTTCAAACCCGTGTCCCCTGCATTGGCAGGCGGATTCTTAACCACTGCACCGCCAGGGAAGTCCCAAATCAATTGTTGATTGGAGTGTAAAGGGAAGATAGGAAGAAAAGTAGAGAAGAGCGTTTAAGTCCATTCCAAACAACTTGACTTGAGAATAGAATTTTCCATGTGTGATCTAGTCTTAGAATTTGACTAGAATGTAGAGGTTCAAACCCACTGTGTGATGACGATGGTAGTGATGATGGTGATGATGATGCTGATAATTGTTTTTATGGAAGTATAAAATACCCAATAAAGCATGAAAATCTTAAATGAGGGACTTCCCTGGTGTTCCAGTGGTTAAGAATCTGCCTTGCAATGCAAGGGACACAGGTTCGATCCCTGGTCGGAGAACTAAGATCCCACATGCCGCGGGGCAACTAAGCCCACGCGCCACAACTGAAGAGCCTGCATGCCTCAACTACAGAGCCCACACGCTCTGGAGCCTGCACGCGACAACTAGAGAGAAGCCCACGCGCCACAACGAAGAGCCCACACGTTGCAAAGAACCCCGCGTGCTGCAACAGAGGCCCAACACAGCCAATAAATAAAAAAATAAATATATATTATATATCATATATATTTATATATTATTATATATTATATGTATTATATATATATTGTATATTATAAATATATATATATATATATATATATATATATATATATATTCTTTTTTTAAAAGTCTTAAATGAGAGCTTGAGGAATTTTCACTTATATAAATACCTATATGACCACCACCTGGATCAACATTTTCAGTACCCCAAAAAGTTCCTTCATACTCCCTCCCAGTCAGTACCACACACACGCACACACACCACCACCATCACCACCACCACCATCAGCACCACCACAGGTACTAATCCCTATTCTAACACCATAGAATTGTCTTCTTTGTTTTTGAACTTCATATAAATGGAATCATGCAGAATGTACTCTTCTGCCTGGCTTCTTTCGATAATTATTATGTCATAATTATTATGTCTGTGAGATTCATCCATGTTGCAGCTTGTACCTATAGTTTATTCCTTTTTATTGTTGCATTGTACATCCTTGTATGAATGTATCAAAATGTATTTATCCGATCTATTGTGATGGTAAAACTTTACAGGGATTTTTTTAAAAGTGTACTTGAAGGTCCTTGAAAGCCCATCCTACACTCTCATCCCACTTCCTTGGGTATTCCCTATTACTAGGACAATAGTATACTAAGTACTCCATATTTAATGGATTATTTTGTGAAAATAAAGGTTATTTTGTGTCATGGTAAAGTGAATTCCTCAGTGTTTTATGCAAAACTGCAAATAAAATTATGACATATTTCTAGATAAAAAAGGGTTTTTCCCAAGTAAGTCAAAGGACAATTAAATTATTTTTTTCTGATGCCAAAACATTTGTAATCTTTTTCTTGAAGTGTAAGGAATATGTGCTGTTAGATTTAAATTAGAAAGCTTCAAATATGGATGTCAGCATTTAACCTATGGGATATGGTTTATAAATGAGTGCACTGGTTCCCACCTACCTGATGTTTATGGCAAGATTACATAAAATGAAATGAGAGCGTATGGAAAATATACACACCACTTAATGAGGCTGCTAAACCGCTGGCCTAATTGCATGGTTTTATGTTTCTCTCCATTCTTTCAATGTTAACAAATCAGCTTTTTAAAAAATACAGTGATTTGTTCCTACCATCTCTTATGCAGCAACAAGATTAGAAAAATACATTAACTTACAATATAAATATCAATTGCACATTCAACAAGGCTCAGTGTTCTTTTCTTTCCTTCACTGACTCCATGTGGTTGGAATCACAACAAAAGCACAATTCAGTTAAATTGATTGTTCCTCCATGTCTCAGGAAGACCAAAATTTTCACCCACATGAAAAAATAAATTTCTTTGATCTCCCTCTTTTAGTCATTTTTGCCATTGTGGTTCATGCTAGCCAAGATAAAAACAATGGATTTTTACAACTTTCCACCCAGAAGTGATTTAGAGGATCATGTGATCCAATCACTTCAACTAATGGATGAACATTTTAAATCTCAGAGAGGCTCTTGTGACTTGCTCAGGTCGATGGCATACTGGGACCCCAACCTCTGTGTCCTGTCTGCTAACATGTCGTTGCCCCAGCTGAGTCACTGGGTTGGGTCCCATGTTGAGGGACAGGACAGGGTGATCTGTTCATGATGGGAGGGTGCTGCAAAGGGAAGGGTGAATAACTGAGGCCATCATAGCCATCTGCCACACTGCTTCACATTCCTTGAGGGTAGGGAGCATTTCTTATCTAACTTCTAATCCTCAAGGCTCAGCATGGTGCTTGGAACACAGTGAGGTAGTAATAAATGTTTGCTGAGCTAAAAATGAATGGCCCTGCAAGCCACGGAGTGGCTGGAACCAGAACCAGTGAGTCATTTTTTACTTCTTTTGCAACCTCACATTACACCTCAAGCGGTCACTAAGTAATATTGATTAACTCTGTTTTATAAATATCTCTTAAATCATTCTTCTTTCCATTCAAGACTCAGCTTCTCTAACCCCTCCAGGAGGAATTAAGCTTCTTATGTTTCCCCAAAGCACCTTGTACATTTCTATTTTATAGCACTTGCCTCATTGTTTACAGTTATCTGTTTGTCTGTTTCACCTTAAAGGAGTGTGAAACTCCGGAGGGCAAAAATCAGGATTCCAACTCTTTTTCTTGCAAAAGAAATAGCAGTATATATTTTTAAAATAGGTAATACAGGCACAAGATACAAAATTCAAAAGTAAGGACTACTTCCCACCCACAAGGCTTCAAGTACCAGGAGGAAATCATATTCCTGTGCCTATGAGTCTTTACCATACCAATTTATATACATGTATTCTTTCTACTTCTTACACACTATACTGCTTTTTAAATTTAGTCTATTTTGGAAATGATATACACACTTGTAGAGCAGCCTTAATCTTTTTAATGATTTCATATCATTCCATTGTATGGATGTGCCATAATTTATATCAGTACAGTTAATTATTAGTCCTTGCTATAAGCAATGTTGAAAGTAATATGTTTTCACTTCTTCCCCATTCCTCTTCCTCCTCTTCACCACCCAAAATTTAGTTAATTATGTTATTTTGTTTGTGTTTATGTTTGTAGCTTTAAATATATCTTCACTTCTGTTACTTGCTTTATTGGTCTATAATAATATCTTTGACACTGGCTGTAAAGATTATCAGTATATTTATACTACTTTCCACCTTTTCTCCTTCTTCCTTTCCTGAATGTTACTTATATTATTCCTGCATTTTCAGGGTTTGGTTGGCATTTGATTTAGTCTTACTCTTATGATTAAATGGATTCCCTGGTAGTCCATTTGCTCTATTTTCTCCATTTAAAACTTGGTTTGCTGAAATTTGTCCTCTAGTATCTTTTAAACGGATTGTGGGATTCATAGTTCCTAATGATTGCATGTCAAGATGTCTGTTTGTTCACTGTATACTTGAATGATTGTTTGGCTTTATATAAAATTCTTGGTTTACCTTGTCTTTCCTTCAGGCCTTATAGGACTTGCTTCTAGTATCTAATGTTGCTGTGACAAAGTCTGAGGCCAGCCTAATGTTTTCCCCCTGAAAGGTGATTAATTTATGTATCCACATCCACAAAGAATTCTTTCTTTATCTTTCAAGTAAAATAATCCTACTAGAATATTTTTGCATCAGTGGTAATATTTAGTGGTGAGAGATGGCATACCTTTTTAAGCTTTAGATTCAAAGTTACAATGTCTGGAACATTTTCTTGGGTATTATTAAATATTTTATGTTCTATTATTTCAGTTCTCTATTTTATTTATTTAAAATATTTTAATTGCAGTATAATTGACTTACAATCTTATATTAGTTTCAGGTGTACAACATAGTGATTTGATATTTTTATACATTACGAAATGATCAGCATTATAAGTCTAGTTATCATCTGTCACCATACAAAATAACTACAATATTATTGACAATATTCTTTATGCTGTGCATTACATCACTGTGATGTATTTATTTTCTAACTGGAAGTTTGTACCTCTTAATCCCCTTCACCTATTTCATTCATCCCCCCCACCTATCTCCCCTTGGGCAACCACCAGTTTGTTCTCTCTATCTATGAGTCTGTCTCTATTTTGTTATGTTTCTTCTTTTGTTTTGCTTTTTAGAATCCACATGGAAATGAAATCATATGGTATTTGTCTTTTTCTCTCTGACATTTCATTTAGCATAATACCCTCTAGGTCCATCCATGTCATCAGAAATAGCAAGATCTCATTCTTTTTTATGGTTAATATTCCATTAACCACATCTTCCTTATCCACTCATTTATCAATAGACACATGGGTTGCTTCCATATCTTGGCTAGTGTAAATAGTGCTGCAATGAACATATGGGTACACATATCTTTTAAAATTTGTCTATTTTCTTCAAAAAAAATCCCCAGAACTGGAATTGCTGGATCATACAGAAGTTCTAAATTTTAAAATAGGAGAAAGAACAGCAATACTTTCAATCTTCTAACTCAGTTTTCTTTTCATTTCCAATGTCTAATATGCTTAATAACTATTTGCTAAAAGATAAAGAAGGAAGGGAGGAATATTAGTTTCCTATTGCTGTTGTATCAAATTACTTATAATCTTAGCGGCTTAAAACAACATAAATGTATTATCTTATAGTTCTGTAGGTTAGCAGTCTGAAATGGGCCTCCCTGGGTTAAAATCAAGGTGCCAGCAAGGCTACCCCCCACTTCTGAAGGCTCCAGGGGAGAATCCATTCCCTTGCCTGTTCCACCTCCTAGAGGCAGTCCACATTCCTTGGCTCATGGCCCCCTTCGTCCATCTTCAGAATCAGCAACAGAAAGTAATGCACTTTTCACATGGCATCATTCTGACCTTCTTTTCTCCCTCCCTTTTCCACCCTTGAGGACATCTGTGATTACATTGGGCCCACTTAGATAAGCTATAATAATCTCCCAAATCTCAAAAATTTTAATTTAATCATATCTGCAAAGTCCCTTTTGCCATGTAAGGAAACATATTCATAGGTCCTAGAGATTAAGACATGGACTTCTTGGGGAGGGGACATTATTCTGTCTACCACAGAGGAGGAAAAAGCAGTGTAGGAAAAGGTAAGTCACCTGTTCTTATGCAAATTTAATTCTATACTGCAATAGTGAGTTCCTATTAATAAGAGCTTTAAATTTTCACAGTGATCAAGCACTTGGACTATCTGTGAGAAAAGTGAAAATCTTGTACATTTCAGAGCAAGGTTGAAAATTATATTGTGGCTCAAATAAGCAGGAAGATGCCTTGATTAATCTTGTATCTAGGAGGAATAAAATATATGATTAAAATATATTATTTGAAAAGTCTGTTAAAGCATTTCCTAGATGTTCTGGTTATCAATGTAGTAAGTAGTATAAGAGGTTAAATATAAATATAAAATTAAGTTTAAATTTAAAATAACATATATAGTTTAAATATAAGAATAATATGTGAATTAAAATATACCATATAATAGAAAAACAGATAGATATAAAGGATTGGTAAACACTAAACTTTGAGAGTAAATGAGGAAATGTTTCAAATTTATGAGATGAAAAGAGGCTTTTCTAAACTTAGTTTTTGAAATCTATGTTTATCATGGGAAATAAGATGAAACAAATGGGAAACTTTTTTTTTCACATCTTTATTGGAGTATAAATGCTTTATAATGTTGTGTTAGTTTCTTCTGTACAACAAAGTGAATCAGCTATATGTATACATATATCCCTATATCCCCTCCCTCTTGAGCCTCCCTCCCACCCTCCCTATCCCATCCCTCTAGGTCGTCACAAAGCATTGAGTTGATCTCCCTGTGCTATGCGGCTGCTTCCCACTAGCTATCTATTTTACATTTGGTAGTGTGTATATGTCAATGCTACTCTCTCACTTCATCCTAGCTTCCCCTTCACCCCTGTGCCCTCAAGTCTATTCTCTACGTCTGCGTCTTTATTCCTGCCCTGCCACTAGGTTCATCAGTACTGCTTTTCAAATTTCCATATGTATGAGTTAGCATACGGTATTTGTTTTTCTCTTTCTGACTTACTTCACTCTGTATGACAGATTCTAGGTCTGTCCACCTCACTACAAATAACTCAATTTCATTCCTTTATATGGCTGAGTAATATTCCATTGTACATATGTGCTGCATCTTCTTTATCCATTCATCTGTCGATGGGCACTTAGGTTGCTTCTATGTCCTGGCTATTGTAAATAGTGCTGCAATGAACATTGTGGTACATGTCTCATGCCCAGTAGTGGGATTGCTGGGTCATATGGTAGTTCTATTTTTAGTTTTTTAAGGAACCTCCCTACTGTTCTCTATAGTGGCTGTGTCAATTTACATTCCCACCAACAGTGCAGGAGGGTTCCCTTTTCTCCACACCCTCTCCAGCATTTACTGTTTCTAGATTTTTTGATAATGGCCATTCTGACCAGTGTGAGGTGATACCTCATTGTGGTTTTGATTTGCATTTCTCTGATGATTAGTGATGTTAAGCATCTTTTCATGTGTTTTTTGGCCATCTGTATGTCTTCTTTGGAGAAATGTCTATTTAAGTCTTCTGCCCATTTTTGGACTGGGTTGTTTGTTTTTTTGATATTGAGTGGCATGGGCTGCTTGTATATTTTGGAGATTAATCCTTTGTCAGTTGCTTCATTTGCAAATATTTTCTCCCATTCTAAGGGTTGTCTTTCTGTCTTGTTTATGGTTTCCTTTGCTGTGCAAAAGCTTTTAAGTTTCATTAGGTCCCATTTGTTTATTTCTGTTTTTATTTCCCTTACTTTAGGAGGTGGGTCAAAAAGGATCTTGCTGAGATTTATGTCATAGAGTGTTCTGCCTATGTTTTCCTCTAAGAGTTTTATAGTGTCTGGCCTTATATTTAGGTCTTTAACCCATTTTGAGTTTATTTTTGTGTATGGTGTTAGAGTATGTTCTAATTTCATTCTTTTACATGTATCTATCCATTTTTCCCAGCACCACTTATTGAAGAGGCTGTCTTTTCTCCACTGTATATACTTGCCTTCTTTATCAAAGATAAGGTGACCGTATGTGCATGGGTTTATCTCTGGGCTTTCTATCCTGTTCCAGTGATCTATGTTTCTGTTTTTGTGCCAGTACCATATTGTCTTGATTACTGTAGCTTTGTAGTATAGGCTGAAGTCAGGGAGCCTGATTCCTCCAGCTCTGTTTTTCTTTCTCAAGATTGCTTTGGTTATTCGGGGTCTTTTGGGTTTCCATACAAATTGTAAAATTTCTTGTTGTTGTTCTGTAAAAAATGCCATTGGTAATTTGACAGGGATTGCATTGAACCTGTAAATTGCTTTGGGTAGTATAGTCATTTTCACAATACTGATTCTTCCAATCCAAGAGCATAGTATATCTCTCCATCTGTTTGTATCATCTTTGATTTCTTTCATCAGTGTTTTATAGTTTTCTGAGTACAGGTCTTTTGCCTCCTTTGGTAGGTTTCTTCCTAAGTGTTTTATTCTTTTTGTTGTGATGGTAAATGGGATTGTTTCCTTAATTTCTCTTTCTGATCTTTCATTGTTAGTGTATAGGAATGCAAGAGATTTCTGCGCATTAATTTCGTATCCTGCAACCTTACCAAATTCATTGATTAGCTCTAGTAGTTTTCTGGTAGAGTCTTTAGGATTCTGTATGTATAGTATCATGTCATTGGCAAACAGTGGCAATTTTACTTCTTCTTTTCCAATTTGTATTACTTTCATTTCTTTTCTTCTCTGATTGTGTTGGCTAGCATCTCCAATACTATGTTGAATAAGAGTGGCGAGAGTGGACATCCTTGTCTTGTTCCTCATCTTAGAGGAAATGCTTTCAGTTTTTCATTGAGAATGATGAGATGAGAATGATGTTTGCTGTGTTGTCATATATGGCTTTTATTATGTTGAGGTAGGTTCCCTCTCTGCCCCCTTTCTGGAGAGTTTTTTATCATAAATAAGTGTAGAATTTTGTCAAAAGCTTTTTCTGCATCTATTGAGATGATCATATGGTTTTTATTCTTTAATTTGTTAATATGGTGTATCACATTGATTGTTTTGCATATATTGAAGAATCCTTGAATCCCTGGGATAAATCCCACTTGAACATGTTGTATGATCCTTTTAATATGTTGTTGGATTCTGTTTGCTAGTATTTTGTTGAGGATTTTTGCACCTATATTCATCAGTGATATTGGTCTATAATTTCCTTTTTTTGTGATATCTTTGTCTGGTTTTGGTATCAGGGTGATGGTGGCCTCATAGAACAAGTTTGAGAGTGTTCCTCCCTCTGCAATTTTTTGGAAGAGTTTGAGAAGGATAGGAGTTAACTCTTCTCTAAATGTTTGATAGAATTCGCCTGTGAAGCCATCTGGTCCTGGACTTTTGTTTGTTGGAAGATTTTAAATTACAGTTTCAATTTCATTACCTGTGAGTGTTCTGTTTATATTTTCTAATTCTTCCTAGTTCAATCTTGGAAAGTTGTACTTTTCCAAGGATTTGTCCATTTCTTCCAGGTTGTCCTCAAATGGGATACTTCTGATACAGAGAGACTGTACAAAAAATATTAAGTTAACACAAGTGCCATTCAGGAATTATGCAAAGGAAAACATCTAGACTGTAGCTGTAACATGTATTTCAAGAGGCAAACTACTGATTACTACTTGGATTAACTCTCTGACATCTTAATGAAATAAATAAATTCATTATTAAAAAAAAAGAGAATGAAGAATAGTTCTGAGAATTATCATGTGGATCACTGAAAATCCCAAAGCAAATCATTTCTTTGAAACTGCTTATAGCATGGGAAAAGGTTTTTATTTTTGCTTAAATCTTATTTGGAATGTTAGTAGCTTCTGTGTTGCTTCTTAAGGTGGCCCTATTGCTTCCAGACCCAGAATGCAGATCTAGAAGCTTGGAAGTGTCATTCAGGATGGATAGCATCTATTGCCCACTGTTTCTCACTATTTTTAATACCACATCGATGCTTTTCCAAGGAAGCATGGCTCTAGTTTCATCTGCTTACTGGAATGAACAACTTTGGGCTCATTTTTCTCTTTCCTACTTTAATGTCATTTCCGTGAGGGCATAGCCACACTTTTTCAGTGCGCCAGACCCATCTCTTTATGGGCATTAAAACTGGGTTGATTCAGCTTTTGGGTTAATATTAGAAAAATAAAAATAAATAGAAGCAGAAATGAGTTAAGTAAAATTAAATGTAGGTACATGAGGGACTCACCAGTGCAATGGAGTTTTCCACGTGCGGTTTCAGTGAATTTAGGTAGTGCCCATCAAGGTGGCTTCTCTTACTCCAGTTTCTCCACCATTTTGTTAATATCAGGAAAAATATTGGTTCTTTATTAGATGCCCAGACTGATGTTGAGATCTATGGGGACTGTACAGAGCATGTCTCAGCAAGATTTTATCCTCTAGACAATCTTTATTTACATATAACTTATTTGACTTATTTCTTTCTTCTTGTAATCTATTGCAGAAGATGGCATAGTGTCTTTTTTTCCACTTACACAAGATTTCCCTCCCCAGCATGACTCACTGTAAGCTTCATAGGGACTTCAGGCAGGGCAGTCTCCTAGAATCCTTGGTATATATATACATAAAGATATTTATGCAAACATATATGTATATAAACACATACATACATATATATGTAAAGGGATTTATTATAAGGAAATGACTCATATAATTATAGACACTGAAGTGTCCCGAGATCTGCAGGCAGCAAGCTGGAGACCAGGGAGAGCCAATGTGTAGTTCCAGTCTGAGCCCAAAGACCCAAAAACCAGGAGAGTTGATGGTGTAAGTAAGTTCCAGTCCAAAAGCAAGCAGGTTTGAGACCCAAGCTGATGTTTCAGGCTGAGTCTGAAGGCTGGAAAGACCAATGTCCCAGCTCATAGTCAAGCAGGAGGATTCCTTCCTACTCACCCTTTTTGTTCTATTCAGGTCTTCAGCTGATTGGATGAGGCCTACCCACGTTAGGGAGGACCATTGGCTTTACTCAGTCTACTGATTCAAATGTTAATCTGATCCAGAAACGCCCTCCCAGACTTACTCAAAATAGTGTATGGCCAAATATCTGGGTACCTCATGACCCTGTCAAGTTGAGACATGAAATTAACCATCACAAGTGCTTAATGCAGTACCTGGCACCTCTAAGGATTCAGTGAATGCTAACTCAGGAGCTCTTTTGGACTACTTCTAGTTCTCATTAATCTCTTTCTTCCTCTGAACTTCTATAATGTTTTAGTGGTAGTACTATAAAGGAATAACTCTATACAGTAGATATAACACTGTAATACCCTTATTGATTGTTTATGTCCATTTTGTTTTCCTAGATAGACTGGGGAGGGAAAAAGCAAAAGAAATCGTTGGCAACTTCAGTCATGGAGTAAGTAAGGCAACCTGGGATTTTTACCCCCTTCCCATCTAAGAGAGAAAGGAGAGGGGTTCTTTTCCCACATCAAATCAAGGAAAGGATGATGCTCTGAGCAAACCATTCCTAAAAATTTGAGTTTGCTCATTAGAAGGGAAGACTGACATCTTATTTGACGTCGAGTTGGACAACAGCTGGACTACAAAACCTGTAGCTCACTTTGTGCTAAGTGGGGCTTGAGGATGAAGTTCTTGGGAGAGCCTGAGATGTAGTCCCACAGTTTGGGAGACTGAATGAACATTAAGTGCAACGCCTACTTCTCACATGAACCAGTCTGAATTCTTTTAAAATGATGAAGCATAGGAAGATACCACTATTAGAGAGAACCACTAATATCAATTCTCTTCTGGGCACACAGAAAAATTGCATTTCTCATCCCTCTAAAGGGTATACAGAGCTGTGATTTAATTCTGGCCAATGGACTATAGGCAACAGTGACAAGTGTCATTTCTGATCTGAGAAAGTTAAGATCCTTGGAGACTTCCAGTGTGTTCTTCCTCTGCTGTGGTCCTCTGAAAGGTACATATTACATTAAAACAGTCATAAGATGTAAGCAGGCTGGATCTTTGAGCCACCTCTTAGAAAGGAGATGCCATGGAGTTCTGCTGGTCCCACAGCAGATTTTCTGTAAGTAAGAAATAGACCTTTGTTGAGGTCACTGGGGTTCCTGGTTCATTTAACCAGGATAGGATATGTTGTAATAGGATAACAACCTATTCTGATGAATGTAGAAGCTGAAACTGGAAGTGGGGTGTCACCACAACAAAAACTTAAAATACTTGGTAGAGGCTTATCAGTCAACAGGTGGGTGATAAGGTAATATGTATCTGAGTCTGGAGAGACAGTTATGCATGTGTGCAGGAGCAAAATAGTTGTTAATAATGCTTGTCAGAGACAACCTTGGAGATATTTTAGATTTCTATCACTGATGAAACAAACTTCCACAAACTTAGACTTAAAACTACAAAAATTTATTATTTTAAAGTTCTATTAGGTCAGAAATCCTACACAAATCTCACCAGACTATCATCAAGGTGGCAGCAAGCTGTATTTTGCTTTTCAGATCACATTTCCTTGTTTAGTTGGGTTATTGGCAGAATCCAGTTCCTTGCAGAATTCTAGTCCCTTGTAGGATTAAGGTTTACATTTCCTTGCTGGCTGTGAACTAAGTGTTATTCCCAGTATTAGAGGCCTCCACATT
The DNA here is from genome assembly GCF_965194805.1 of Balaenoptera borealis. Classification (NCBI taxonomy): domain Eukaryota; kingdom Metazoa; phylum Chordata; class Mammalia; order Artiodactyla; family Balaenopteridae; genus Balaenoptera; species Balaenoptera borealis. The sequence goes on along the minus strand of NC_138872.1, from coordinate 36,530,065 downwards.
CCATGACCCGTGGCCCCCTTCCTCCATCACCAAAACTAGCAAGGGCAGGTATAGTCCTCATGTCGATTGTCTTTGACTCAACTCTTCTGCTTCCCTCTTTTACTTTTAAGAACTCACATGACTAGATTGGGGCCATCTAGATAGTGCAGGATAATTGTCCAGGTAAGGTCCAGGATTAACAATGTTGTTCCATCTGCAATCTTAATCCCCCTTTGTCATATAAAATAGCATTTTCTCAGATTTCCAGGATTAGGGTATGGACAGCTTTTGGAGTCATTAGTGTGCCTAAGACAGGAGGCATGTGAGCCTAATGGGCTTGTGCTCCAGGGGTAGAAACTGGAAAATAGAACTTTAGTTGTTGATTGCTGTTGGCTGCATTTGGTAAATGTGTTACAAGAAAGAGATGAGCTCAGAAAACAACTGCCAATTTGCAAGTAGAAATGAGAAAAACTAGAGAGATTCCTGAAATTCAGAGCCTTGAAGGTTTGGAAAAGTCTTCTGTTTCCAGTTCCCAAAGAAAGAGATGGGTTCTCAAAATAGATCTCACGTAATAAAAAAAATACCAGGATAAACTCCAATTGATTAAAGGACCTTAAGGCAAAGGCTGAGTACATAGCACCCAGTAAAACTATTGAGCTTGACAAAATGACTCAAGGCAAAGATTAAAGTATGTGGGCACAGCTAACATCATATTCAATGATGAAAAACTGAAAGCCATCCCTCTAAAATCAGGAACAAGACAAGGATGCCCACTCTCACCACTTCTATTTAACACAGTATTGGAAGTCCTAGTCAGAACAGTTAGGCAAAGAAAAGAAATAAGAGGAATCCAAACTGGAAAGGAAGAAGTAAAACTGTCACTATTTGCAGATGACATCATTTTATATGTAATAAACTCTAAAGACTACACACACACACACACACACAAACCTATTAGAAATAATAAACAAATACAGTAAATTTGCAGAGTACAAAATCAACATACAAAAATTAGTTGCATTTCTAGATACTAACAATGAACTAGCTGAAAGAGAAATTAAATAAGCAACCCAATTACAATCACAACTAAAGGAATAAAATACCTAGGAAAAAAATTAACCAAGGAGGTGAAAGGCCTATAAACTGAAAACTGTAAGACATTCTTGGAAGAAATTGAAGAAGACACATATAAATGGAAAGATATTCCACACTCATGGATTGGAAGAGGTAACACTGTTAAAATGTCAATACTACACAAAGCAATCTACTATCAAATCCCTATCACAATCCTTATCAAAATTCCAAGGACATTTTTCATAGAAATAGAATAAAAAATTCTAAAATTTATATGGAACCACAAAAGACTTTGAATAGTCAAAACAATCCTGAGGAAAAAAAAGCAAAGCTGGAAGTAATCATACGTGCAGATTTCAAACTATTTTAAAAAGCTATAGTAATCAAAATCGCGTGGTATTGGCAGAAAAGCAGATATGTAGATCAATGGAACAGAACTGAGAGCCCAGAAATAAACACATGCATATATGGACAATTAATATTCAATAAAGGAGAAAAGAACACACAATAGATAAAGGATAGTCTCTTCAATAAATGGTTGGGAAAACTGGACTACTACATGCAAAAACAATGAAACTAGATCACTAACTCACACCATACACAAAAATCAACCCCAAATAGATTAAAGACTTGAATGTAAAATCTGAAACCATAAAACTTAAACAAAATTTTTTTTATTGAAATATAGTTGATTTACAATGTTGTTGTTAGTTTCAGGTGTATAGTAAAGTGATTCATATACATATATGTTGGCCAAAAATTCGTTCGGTGTTTTCCCTAAGATGGCTCTAGTAGTGCTTAGTTTTCTTTAACTTCATTCGAAACAATTTTGTTAGATTGTATTGTGACAGCTATCATAGCAGCATGCATTTAAAAAAAAAATCAAAATTGGTGAATTTTTGTGTAGTCATTTTAATATTGAAGATGGAAGAAAAAAAGCAACATTTTTGGCATATTATGCTTTATTATTTCAAGAAAGGTAAAAACACAACTGAAACACAAAAAGAGATTTATGCAGTGTATGAAGATGGTGCTGTGACTGATCAGACGTGTCAAAAGTGGTTTGTGAGGTTTCGTGCTGGAGATTTCTTGCTGGACGATGCTCCACGGTTGGGTAGACCAGATGAAGTTGATAGTGATCATATCGAGACATTAATTGAGACCAGTCTACATTACACCACGCGGGAGATAGCTGACATACTCAAAATATCCAAATGAAGCATCAAAAATCATTTGCTCCAGCTTGGTTATGTTCATCGTTTTGATGTTTCGGTTCCATATAAGTTAAGCGAAAAAAACCTTCTTGACTGTATTTCTACATGTGATTCTCTACTTAAATGTAATGAAAATGTTCCGTTTTTAAAACAAATTGTGATGGGTGATGAAAAGTGGATACTGTACAATAATACGTGGGACAATGAAATGAACCACCACCAACCACACCAAAGACCAGTCTTCATCCAAAGAAGGTGGTGTTGTGTATATGGTGGGATTGGAAGGGAGTCCTCTATTATGAGTTCCTTCTGGAAAACGAAACGATTAATTCCAACAAATACTGCTCCTAATTAGACCAACTGAAAGCAGCACTCCACGAAAAGCATCCGGAATTAGTCAACAGAGAACACATAATCTTCCATCAGGATAAAGCAAGACCACATGTTCCTTTGATGACCAAGCAAAAACTGTTACAGCTTGGCTGGGAAGTTCTGATTCATCTGCCGAATTCACAAGACATTGCACCTTCGGATTTCCATTGATTTCGGTCTTTACAAAATTCTCTTAATGGAAACAATTTCAACTCCCTGGAAGACTGTAAAAGGCACCTGGAACAGTTCTTTGCTCAAAAAGATAAAAAGTTTTGGGGAAATCGAATTATGAAGTTACCTGAAAAATGGCAGAAGGTAGTGGAACAAAACAGTGACTATGTCGTTCAATAAAGTTCTTGGTGAAAATGAAAAATGTGTCTTTCATTTTTACTTAAAAACCGAGGAAATTTTTGGCCAACCCATATATTCTTTTCTAGATTCTTTTCCATTATAGGTTATTACAAGATATTGTATATAGTTCCCTGTGCTATACCGTAGGTCCTTGTTGGGGAAACCATAAAACTCCGAGGAGAAAACATAGGCAGTACACTCTTTGACAGTGGTCTTAGCAATATCTTTCTAGTTATGACTCCTCAGGCAAAGTAAACAAAAGCAAAAATAAACAAATGGGATTAAATCAAATTAAAAATCTTCTGCACAGAAAAGAAAACTATCTACAAAAGAAAAAGACAACCTACTGAATGGAAGAAGATATTTGCTAATGATAAATCTGATAAGGGGTTAATATCCAAAATATAAAGAACTGATACAACTCAACAACAACAACAAAAACAACCTGATTAAAAATTGGGCAGAGTTGTCGAACAGACATTTTTCCAAAGAGGCATGGCACTGAGTGAGTGAAGTGAAACAGGCTTAGGAATCACAACCAAGAAAACCTCAATTGTGGTCATCAGTCACATGGAACTGATTGCAGGCAAATAGATATAAGCCTGCTAGTTTTTTGAGAGAAATATATTGTCAAGAAAACATAAATCTTTGACTATTTCGGATATAAAGCAACTTTTGAGCCCCTAAGGAGAGTCTTTTCTCAAATGCCAATCTCAAATGTGGCTGAAAAGGATGAGGGGATAAGAAGAAGTGCCAGAAGTCAGAGCTCATGGCCGCAGACCCCAGGAACAGGCTGCTGAGCAAGGAGCATTATCCACCCAGGGCAGGGCTGACACTTGTTTCAGGCACCAAATTTGTACGGCTGCCCCCAAACTCAGTAATGACTTATGTTTCAAAACATTTATGAATATTTAAAATTAATAAAATTGATATTTTATTATTAAAATTTAATGTTTAAAATCTTGTTTTAAATATTTCAAAATTTTCTTAAAAATAAAAAGTCATGCAGAGGAACCCATGACAAATATCAGCACTTTAAATTAAGACAGAATCCATGGACTGAGATTAGGGTGGATGAATGAAGCACTCGCTCTCAGAGTTGTACAAGTCTCTCTTCTCTGTTGGAAGCCGTGAGCTAAGATGATGAAGCCACAGTGTGGAAGCGGACACCACTTGGACATATGCTGCCTTGAAGAGTCACCAGATCCTTACTAGAGTTCACATGAGTAAAAGATACATTTTTGATGTGCTAGACTACTGAAATTTTTAAAGCTAATTTGTCACCTTGGCCTAAGCAACCCTATCCTGACTAGTCAGAAAGTAGCCAGTAAATTTTAGAATATTTCCAGGCTGCCATTAGGAGTGGGGGGAGCAAATCAGCCCAGAACATTTGAAGTTGCACCTGGAAAAAATGGAAATCATTTCATGTTTGTACGCCTCCTCTTTGAGACTGTTCAGTTACATGTGTATATTTTTAAGAGACTGGGAGGAAAAACTATAAAAATGAACATTTGCACTTGTTACATAATGTTTAAGAAATACAGTGATGCTGAAGAAATAAAATGGATTCTAGAAGAAGGTTCTCTTACCTTGGAACCTTTCCAAATATAGTCAAGTTTCTTTGTGAATAAATCAGACGAGGTATTGCCAAATATCAGCCTTCTAATTAGTTATAAAATAAACTATCTATTTTACAGAATCTTAGTTTGAGCAACGTGATGGCCCAACATATTGTTTCATGTTGCGATGATTGAGAAGGAACAGAACAAAGGCTGATTTTCCCAGTTTCTCACTGATTTCCATTTTATAGATGATTATCTTTTGAGATTCACTAATTAGGTACTAAACTCAGTGTGCAATTAACCCCTGTCATCATCCCTAAATTTCATTCCACAGGTGTAACTCACTTTACTCCGTGATATATTCCTGAAGTTCTATAAAATGTGAATTTTTTGCTGTCAAACATTTATTTATGTTTTAAAGCTGTTTTATCTTCTCTCCTATTAATCTTTAAATGGTAGCATCTTTTAAGCTAATAAATTTCTCTAGCCCCTGGTTAATCTGCTCAGGAGTTAAGGATCTAAATAAACATTTAAGTATACTAGGATGGTTCCTCTTTAATCATTATATAGTGGAATCACTGATCACTGCTGATTGATGATGATGATGATTTTTTGTTTTCATTTTTGTATATCCACAAACTTCTTAAGAAACTTTGGTATTCAGAAGCCCAGGAACAGAAAGAATTGGGAATGGTCCTTAAATATTTGGGCAGCTGCCCATGCAACTATCCAAAGCAGTTCCTTTTTAAAGTTATGCCTCTGAATTCAAAAGGGAAAAAACCTCAGTAAAGGCCTGGCTTCTCTTGAATACACTTTTCCAACAGTTTGTAGCCTTGGAAGATCTACAACTGAGGAGCCCTCAGGAAAATATATGTTATGTTCTCAAAAAAGGATAGGAATAGACAATTTACAGAAGAATTAGACAAGGGGAAAATGTTTGGCCCCACTTGTGGTAATTGAATAAATGTAAAAATTTAAAACAAAATAGTATCTTCCACTCATTGACCTGGCAAAGACTTTCTTAAATGACCATACTTAATATAGAAAAAACAGACACTCTCTAATCTGGTTGGTGGGATTATAAATTTTCCTGAAAATAATTTGCAACACTTATTATACTCTGTCACTGTAAGTTCACTTATAAAGTAGTCTCTTCAAAATACGAGGACAATGTCTAATATTCTAAAACATTCATTTCAATGAATAATGAGTTCTGCAAAGTAAAAAACTGAGCCTTGGGCTTCCCTGGTAGCACAGTGGTTGAGAGTCTGCCTGCCAATGCAGGGGACACGGGTTCGAGACCTGGTCTGGGAGGATCCCACGTGCCGCGAAGCAGCTGGGCCCGTGAGCCACAATTGCCGAGCCTGCGCATCTGGAGCCTGTGCTCCGCAGCGGGAGGGGCCGCGATGGTGAGGGGCCCGCGCGCCGCGATGAAGAGTGGCCCCCACTTGCCGCAACTTGAGAAAGCCCTCGCACAGAAACGAAGACCCAACACAACCAAAAATAAATAAATAAATAAATAAATAAAATTAAAAAAAAAAAAAAAACTGAGCCTATAAAGGCTAACAATAGAAGCATGCTTTTATGCATTTAAAGCAGTAAGGATTCCTTGAAAAAGTTGAGCTTTTGATGTCTCTGATCTGGACAAGTTGTAAAACCTTGAGCAAAACACTTTGTCTCTCTGAATACTAGTGTCTCATCTGAAAAATAGGAACAATAATACCTAAGAATCATAGATGTTGCATGACAAAGAGCTTCTTACAAAACTCTCTCCACTTTTGGTTTTCTCTAAGCAGGCATATTTTTATGTTCTAGAGTTATACATCTAATACAGTAGTTATTAGACATATATAACTATTTCGATTAAATTTATTAAAACTAAATAAAATTTGAAATTTAGCTCCTTAGTCACACTAGCCAGTTTCAAATGCTCACTGAGTTGGAGAGCATGCATATAGAACATTTCATTATTTCAGAAGGTTCTTTAAGATCACGTTATTATTCTAGAGCCCTATTTTGTTTAAAATAGAAAAACTAATTGAAAATACTAAGGCAAGAAAAAGATAGTAGTACATGACAAGAATGCTCCTAATGTAGATAAATGTAGGCACTCAGCACACATTGTTATGCACATGTATTTATTTTATTTTATTTTATTAAAATTTTTATTGGAGTATAGAGTAGTTGATTTACAATGTTGTGTTGGTTTCAGGTGTACAGCAAAGTGAATCTGTTATACATATACATATATCCACTCTTTTTTAGATTCTTTTCCCATATAGGCCACTACAGATTATTGAGTTGAGTTCCCTGTGCTATACAGTAGGTCCTTATTAGTTATCTATTTTATATATAGAAGTGTGTATATGTCAATCCCATTCTTCCAATTTATCCCTCCCCTCCCTTATCCCCTGGTAACCATAAGTTTATTTTCTACATCTGTAACTCTATTTCTGTTTTGTAGGTGAGTTCATTTGTACCCTTCTTTTAGATTCCACATGTAAGTGATATCGTATGATATTTGTCTATCTCTGTCTGACTTACTTCACTCAGTATGACAATCTCTAGGCCCATCCATGTTGCTGCAAATGGTATTATTTCATTCTTTTTATGGCTGAGTAATATTCCATTGTATATATGTACCATATCCTCTTTATACATTCCTCTGGTGATGGCCATTTAGGTTGCTTCCATGTCCTGGCTATTGTAAATAGTGTTGCAATAAACATTGCAGTGCATGTATCTTTTCGAATTATGATTTCTCTGGATATATACACAGGAGTAGGATGGTTGGCTCACATGGTAGCTCTATTTTTAGTTTTTTTAGGAACCTCCATACTGTTGTCCATAGAGGCTGTACCAATATACATTCCCACTAACAGTATAGGAGGGTTCCCTTTTCTCCATACCCTCTCCAGCATTTATTGTTCCTAGATACTTTTGATGATAGCCATTCTGACCGGTGTGAGGTGATACCTCATTGTAATTTTGATTTGCATTTCTCTAATAATTAGTGATGTTGAGCATGTTTTCATGTGTTTTTAACCATCTGTATGTCTTCTTTGAAGAAATGTCTATTTAGATCTTCCACCCATTTTTTGATTGGGTTGTGTATTTAGACACTATACTTTGATTTCTAGAATTATTCCTAAAATTTATCTAGGAAAAAATAGTAGGTTTGATTATAGCAGAAGAATGATCATATTATAAGCACTAGCACATAACTGTGATTATGAAACTTTCATTGCTTGCCAGTAGAGCTTCTTCATTTGTCTTAAGTTACTTTGGATAGAAGTTATTGCTCAGTTACTTATGATTGACTTAGCTTAAAATACGTTACTAAGTTCTTATTGGACATATTACCCTGGTTGAATAACCCTATGAATTTGGTTCCCCAATTAACATAGAATTTTCATGTCACCTCAGTGAATAAAATTAGGTTCAATAGGGAAGTTTTTGAAATGATAAGGATATTTAAGTGTGTACCATATTTGGATGCCTTTTTCCATGTTATCGACACAGACAGTATAGGAGTTATTTATATGTTGGAGTTATATGTTGCTCACCCATTTTTGCATGTCTAGCTCTACCTCCAGGTTTTCCATGTAGCCAGAGACACTAAGTTTGGTTTCACAGACTCACTTACCTGGATTTGAATGGCTCAGGCTCTTTCTAGTCTGAGGATCTGGAGAAAGACTTAAATTCTTGGAGCCTCACTTACTCACCTGCACAGGGGAAAAATGAAAGCAACTCATCTGTAGATTGTTTTAAGGGTTAAATGAGAAGTAAACTGCTCAGCATTGCTCCTGGCACCTACAAGTATTCAATCTTCACTGTCAAGACTTTCTTCACCCCTCCCCCTCATTTCCACCACTCATTTCCATAGCTACCATCTAGCCACTGATTTGGCTTCCCTATGATTTTGATTCTAGCAGGCAGGTGTGCTGACAGTGTATAAAATATTATGCACACTAGAAAGACTTACTTCACCCCTCCCCCTCATTTCCACCACTCATTTCCATAGCTACCATCTAGGCACTGATTTGGCTTCCCTATGATTTTGATTCTAGCAGGCAGGTGTGCTGACAGTGTATAAAATATTATGCACACTAGAAAGACTTACCTCTCATACTCTTGTGAGTTTGAGAGCTAAGAGTCAGTCCTTTGAGGCTGAGCTATTGCATGTACCAGCAAAACTGTAAGTTCTCAAAATGCATATTTTGGACCAGCCCCTAAAATAGAATGACCAAATAAGGCACTCACTATACTATCAAGCAGAGTGATCAGCCTTCCTAGATAAACCCACTCTCTTGAGTTGTCTTAGCTACAGTTGACATAATAGCCAGACAGTTTTGTGATTCATTTATATCCATCATCCTATATCCTGACTGATTTTTATCATAAGGATGCATCCATATTTACCACTAACCTTTTTGCTTTCCAAATACTTTGTATCACTCCACCACAGAAATGACCCAATAAGAGTTAAATCTCAAAAAGAGCAAAACAAAACAAAAAAACTTTACCCAACGAGGTTAAAAGAAGCACCTGGAACCACTATCCACATTAAATGCCCCAGACAAAATTGTGGACCAAAATTTCCACTCTTGTGTCCTTTCCCTGTCTCCACAATCTTTCTGACCCTACATCTCCATTTGGTGATTATGCTTTCTCTACTTTTCCCCTTGCCCCATCAAAGACTGCCTTAAAGGGGGGAAAATCCAATAACCTCACTCACATTAAGATGTAAGTTAGTAATTCCCTGCAAGTCTTAATAGGGTCTCTCCCATGGGGGATTTATATTTTAATGTGGACCAAAGGACCACATCTATAAAAGTATAATTTCAGGGATCAGAAAAGTCATTCAAGGAGGCTGTAGGTATTTCTTGGGCTTACATGTGTCAGATCCTGAGCTGTGGGGCACAGCAAGTTCTGTGAGGAGCAGCCAGGAGCTGAGGACCAGGCAGAACATTGTGGATGTTCCTGCATGAGCCAGGGCAAAGTGGGGGGTGGAGCATGGGATGGGATGGCTCAGTGGCAGGGGGAGGTCAGTGGTCCAGCTCCTCCAGGGGTGTCCTATAGAGGCCCAATAAGACAAAGCCTGTTGCGCTCCTGGCAGACAGGATGGGAACCTGGCAACAGGCAATATGCAGACATCCAGACAAGGAGACAGCAGTGTCAGAAAGCATGGACTCAACTAGGGATTTGGAATTTAAGGCAGGCTCAGTTTTTCAGAGGAACAGGATGAGAAATTCTGAAGTTGAGTCCAAGAGACATGGGAGCACCAGCCAGGAAACCAGAGTCAGGAATCACTGTGGTCTTTGTAGTACCTGAGACCTTGGCTCCAGTGCTCACTCAAAAGCAGCTAGATCCAGTTCAAATGGTTTGGAACAAGTGGGCCATGGTTTTGATCCAGACAGACACTTAACTTGCCTCATTTGCACACCCCAGGCCTCATCTGTTCTCCAGAACTGACCTCCACTCACTTCTCAACTCAGGATTTTTAGAGCATCTTGCTGCTGACCTTTCTGTGCTCTGGCTCCCATTTCTGTGTCTCACCATCTGACTTCCCTGCATTCTCGATATCTGGCGCTAGTTCCAGCTTCTCAAACTCACTTCCCTTAGAGTAACTTACGTTGCACACCGATTAATCAAGAGATGCCTCTGACAGTGTCCAAATCCTTTCCCTATTCCCAAACCAAGCTTAGCCTACTTCATCTCAGTTACCTTCAATGGAAGCCCTGAAGAAACTTACTGCAGGAAGAACCTGCTCCATGCATGGTAGTTAAAGATGTGATGAGGAAGTCTATCTAGTAGCCTGAGCCTTTTACCACTAAGAAGATAAGATGCAGAGCCCCAAATCCACTATCTCAATCAGCCTTTCTGCTATGTCAGGGTCTACTCCAGATGCCATAGGTCTCCCTGGACCAGGCAGCAAATTTGGGGAACACTCTGAGGTTCTATTCATTTAGGGGCTTAGGGGCTGTAGTAGTCAGTTTTTAAAAACTGCAATAATGCTGCATAATAAACAGCCCCCAAATCTCATTGACTTAGAGGAACAAACATTTTGTGCCCAGATGCCTGTCCAGGAGCTTCCTGGACCAGCTCTGCTTCAGACTGAAGTATAGGATTAGATCTGCTCCCATGTCTTTCATTTTAGGACCCAGGCTGAAGGAATGGAGACTACTTGGCCCATGTTATTCTCATGGCAAATGACAGGAGTGCAAGAGAACAAACCAAACTATATGAGTACATGCAAAACCTTTGACATACATGGTATAGATTGTATCTGCTCACATTCCATTGGCCAAAGCAGCACATATGGTCAAGTCCATACAGTGTAGAGTAGTATTCCCTGCTCATAGTGAACCATGGCATGTCCCCAGAGCAAATATAGAATTGTGAAAAAAAATTAATACAATCTACAACACTGGACTATACAGTGATAATAACAACAATAAAATAATAGGAGGAAGAGGAGAAGGAGGCATAAAAAGAGAAGGAGTATCTTTTGACCCTTTGTCGAGCACTTACTTTGGACTAGCCGGTGGCCTAAACACTCTGTATGCATTATCTCATCCATCCTATCGACAAATCAAAAAAGTAAACATCTTTTCATCCTTCATTTAATAGATGAAGAACATAAGCAACAGAGAGGCCAAGTAAACAAGTAACAACAGCAACCGAAATAATGATGAGTTCATAATTATTGAGCATTACATCAATTTTAGACTTTTTCTGCTATAAGTAATAGAAAATTGAACTGACATAGCTTCAATGATACCATTAATTGTTTACTGTGCAAAAAATCCAGAGGTAGGGGATTCTAGGTTTGGTGAGCTCAGTGATTCATTAGTATCTGCAAAGACCCAGGGGCTTCCTTGTTTCTGTCTTATCACCCTCAGCATGGTGATATTGCTCACCTCATGTTACCAAGATGGCTGCAGCAATTCCACGCTTCACATGCAGATGACAACTTTTAAAACATCTGTTTTCAAGTATCCCGTTATTAAAGCCTTCACAAAACACGTCCCCACATATCTCATTGGCCAGAATTACATCACATACCTATGCCTAAATCAATCACTTGACAAGAGGTAAACAAATCAGACTGATTTAGACAAATTATTTATCCCTGTTGGCTTAGGAGAATCCTGGTCTTCTAATGGTCATGGTCTTCTGAGGCAGGTGAATAAAACTGGGGTTCTGTTAATGAGGGAGAAAGGGAAGAAAGGTGGTTGGATAGGCACCCAAAATATCTCTCACTATCTCTTACCATTTACCAGCCACTGTGCCGAGCATCTTTCTGTATCAACTCATCAAATACTCCCAAAGACTCTGTAATTAATAAGCTGTTATTAGACTCAAGTAGATTGCTTTTGTTACTTGTGCTTTTGATATCATACCCAAAAAATTATTGCAAGACCAATGTCAAGTAGCTTCTTCTATGAATTCTATGGTTTCAGGTCTTATGTTTAAGTCTTTAACCTATTTTGAATTAATTTTGTAAGTGATATAAGATAGAGAGCCAATTTTATTCTTTTGCATGTGGTTATCCAGTTTTCATAACATAATCTGTTGAATAGACTATGCTTTGCCCATTGAGTGTTCTTGGCTCCCTTGTCAAACATTAACTGATCACATGAGAGCTCAAATTTTCTTCCATTGGCCTCTGTGTCTATTTTTATGCTGGTACTGTACTATTTTCATTACTGTAGCTTTGTAGTATAGTTTGAAATCAGGAGATATGATGCTTCCAGCTTTGTTCTTCAGTATTGCTTTGGTTATTCAGGGTCTTTTGTGATTCCACATAAATTTTAATGTTGTTTGTTCTATTTCTGTGAAAAAGTCCATTGGAATTTTGATAGGGATTGCATTGAATCTATAGATGGTTTTGGATGGTATGGACATTTTAACAATATTAATTCCTTTGATTCATGAACACAGGATATCCTTTCACTTGGTTGTGACTTCTTCAAGTCTTTCATTTCTTTGGTTAAATTTATTCCTAAGTATGTTTTATTGTTTTTGATGCCATTGTTAATGAGACAATTTTTAAAATTTCTCTTCAGTTACTTTGTTGTTAGTGTATAGAAATGCAACTAATTTCTGTATGTTGATTTTATATCCTGCAAATTTACTTAATTCATTGATCAGTTTCAATAGTTTTGGGTTGAGTCTTTAGAATTTTCTATATGTAAGATCATATCATCTTCAAATAATGATAACTTTCCTTCCTCCTTTCTGATTTCAATTTCTTTTATTTCTTTATCTTGCCTGATTGCTCTAGCTAAGAGTAATGAGAGTGGGCACCCTTGTCTTGTTACTGATCTTAGAGGAAAAGCTTTTAAACTTTCACTGTTGAGTATGATATAGGGGCTTTTTTATGGTGATGGATGTTTCTTCTGTACCCAATTTGTTGAGGATTTTTATCATAAATGAATGTTGAATTTTATCAAATGCTTTTTCTGCATCTATTGCGGTGATCATATGATTTTTAGCTTTGTGAACTTGGATGTTCAAGTTTCTCATCCAGCTTGGGAAGTTCTCAGCTACTATTATTATTATTTTTAAATAAACTTTCATTCTCTCTCTCTCTCCCTCTGGAACTCCAATGATTCTGATATTTGTTTATTTGATGGTGTCCTATAGATCATGTAGGCTTTTTTTGCTTTTAAAAATTTTTTTCTCTGTTCTCCTCTGACTAGGTTTTTCAAAGTTCCCATCCTCTAGATCTTTGATTCTATCTTCGGATTAGTCTATTCTACTGCTGATGCTCTTTATTATATTTTTCATTTAATTCACTGTATTCTTCAGCTTCAAAATTTCTGTTTGGTTCTTTTTTATGCTTTCTATGTCTTTCTCAAAATTCTCGTTTTGTTTGTGCATTGTTTTCCTGATTTCATTGAATTATTTTTGTGTTCTCTTGTAGCTCTTTTAGCTTCCTTAAAACAGCTACTTTGAATTCTTTATCAGGTAAATTGCAGATCTCCATGTCTTTGGGATTGATTACTGGAAGATTATTGTAATCCTCTGATGGTGTCATATTTCCTTGACTTTTCACATTTCTTGAAGTTTTGCCTTGCTGTCTTTGCATTTGAAGTAGTAGTCACCTCCTCCAGTAGTTACTAACTGCCTTTGGGAAAGAGATGCCTTCCATCAGCCCTGCTAGGGATTCTGAGGCTTTCCCTGACCTTCTATGGCTATGCCTGCTCCACATTTCTTGCTCCCTCTTGTGGCAAAATTCTTAAGCTTGTAAGCCTCCTTTCATTTGTGCAACACACCACGCCATGTGCTGACAGCCTCCCTTTTGCCTTCCCAATGGTGGTATCACTAAAACTCAATATTGTGGTCTCTCCTTGACCCACATATTTGGGTTGGCTTTCTGCACGTGTTTACTAGCCATCTGCCAAAGCTTGCTCTCATCACCACCCCTATGAGCTCACACAGGGAGCTGGCCAGAGGGTGGAGATGTGTATGGGTGAGGTATGTGGAGTCCTGGGGTCGTCCATGTGCCAGTTGGGGGGATCTGCAGGTGAGGTGAGTTCAGCGGCTCATAGGTGGGCTTTTTGATGGGGTCCATGATACAGTTAGTAGTATCTGTGTCACTTTAATGTCCTCCAGAGTCCTATCTGTTGCTCTTCCAGCCACTCCCTCCCAGCCAGTCGCAATTCAGCACAAGGGAAATGGGCCTCTTTGGCATCATCTGACACGGCTGGAGAAGTTGGACACTCACTCACATACTCTCACTCCCTGCCTTCCATACCCCATGGGAGAAATCATAGGCAAAAAAGAACTCTCTGGACTCTAAGCTGTGCCACCTTGGGGGAGGGGTGATATGGATAAAGTCAAGCTGTCCCTCTTACCCTTTCCAATGCATCCAAACTGATATATATACATATATTTTTTGCTCCAATGGTGTGCTGGAATTTCTCCACTGGAAACCTGGACTTCCACAAAGGCTCTCTCATCTGTGGGTGATTGTCTGAGATAACGTTCTTTAGAAGTTCCCATTCCATGGCCAAGAAGGGCTAGAGCTGGTTCATGGGCCACTGCAGTGTCCACAGCCTAGACCAAGATATCTATGCCTATTACCCAATGAACACATGGGTCAGATTCCTCCTGAGTCCCTTGGCATATGGTTCTGGATCCCACAGCTCCCATAAAGGCACTTTTGACTGTGGATCGTTGCCAGATTGTTGTTGTTGGGGGTGGCAGTGCGACACGATTGAGGGATATCTTATTCTATTGTGTTGTTGATATTTTCATTTCTCCACTAATCATTTCTCCCTAAGTCAGAGTTTTTCACCAAAGTCTAAATACTCCTGCATTATGTTGGTTGTAAGATATATAGCTTTTCACATCTTAATATCTCTGAAATCTGAATATAGCTGACAACGAGTGATGTGCTAATGTTTCACTGCGAGCATTTCTTTTCCTTTAAAGTTACAATTAAAGGCATAGCTGTGAAAAAAATATTAGACATTCAGTTCAAGACAGGGTTTCAAAAAGTGATACCAAATTTCCCAATCCATGTATCCAAGTACCAGTACCCTGATTAATCACAGCTGGGAATACATGGGAGAATTTCCAAGGACCTTTTGGCTTGTCTGTTGCCTTTCATTGATGGGGCATGGGAAAGTTCAGACACAAGTCAGCTATATAACCTAAGGACATATTCTTCCTTTTATGAGTTCCAATCCAGGATGACATCCTCCCATGGATATTTATCTCCTACTTTATAACTAATCACTGAAACCCCCTGTGGGAATAAGACAGGGAGCCATGAAAATACCTGCTGTCCCCAGCTGGTCTCACCAGCCTTGAGACCATGGTGCCTTTCACATAGAACCTAACCCTGATCAGGACCTGAGTACACTCTAACCATATAGTGAGTATACCAACAGAGTCACCTACTGCCACCATGTTCCTGCCACCTGATCAACACAGGAGAAGACCTGGCTCCCATCTTCCTATACAGTAAAAGCCATCTCTGCCCATGAGTATATTGTTAGGCTCCTGCAAATCAGGACCTCCTTCTAATATACCCTTTTCCCTATCTCCTTTGCACCTACAATGACCATAGCTTCTTGAGGTGAATTCATCTCACCTGATCCTTCTGCTCTTCTCTGGGCTGTTGTGCCAGCCCTGCTATGGTGGAATTTAAAGGGTCTTAAGGATGTAGCTAAGGCATCCCCACCAGTGCATATTATTGGTTTGCATCCTGAAAGGAAAATTAAGAAAAACACTTTAGGGGCACATGGATGAAAGATAAACTTTTCTCTCAAGAAAGACAGGCATGCAAATACCTAAATACAGTAAAATCATGCTTTAAAGATCCAAGCAGAATGCTTTAGAAACTTGGAATGGATGGGGGATGGGAGTGAGTATTCACGTAGGCTTTATAGAACACTTATAACAAAGCCAGGTTCTTCAAAAGCATTTTTCATGGAGGTGTAATGCACTAAAGTTGACCCTTCTGTACAGGAAAGACTTGAGTTGTATGTACACCTTGAAAGGTAGAGAAAGAAGGTAGTTTCAATGGAAATGAAAAGTAGGAAATAGATAAGACATATTAAGGGACTAAAGATGATGCCTTAGATGAGATTCCCCAGAAGCAGAACCTGAGTTGTTCTCAGGAGAAACCCTCAGGACAGTACCAGGAAAGAAGCTAGAGAGGATCACCTTCAGCTAAAGTTTAGACTCAGCCTGGTCCTACAGGGAGCTCTGGAGCATGAATGCCACTGCAAATGTTCTCCCATAAAGCAAGGGGGGGTGGGGATTTTTTTCCGTTTTATCAACCACTGATTGGAGGCTCCTCCCAGGAAAAGGCACAGCTTCCCAGGCCATTCCAGGTAAAGTGGTTCCCATAGGTCAAGGGCAATTCTCCAGAGAATGATGCATCTGTGAACTATGAGCAGCCATCACTTATGTCAACTGAGTGTCTGGGTGAGGCACCAAATTCTTAAATAGAAGAACTTTGATAAGACTTAGTGGCACACTGGATACTGATTTTTTTAAATGAGCTTTTTATGTAATGCCTCCTTTTTCTTTCTCCCTTTCTTTCTTTCCTTCTTTCTTTCTTTCCTTCTTTCTTTCTTTCTTTCTTTCTTTCTTTCTTTCTTTCTTCTTCTTTCTTTCTTTCTTTCTTTCTTTCTTTCTTTCTTTCTTTCTTTCTTTCTTCCTTCCTTCCTTCCTTCCTTCCTTCCTTCTTTCCTTCCTTCCTTCCTTCCTTCCTCCCTCCCTCCCTCCCTCCCTCCCTCCTTTCTTTCTTTCTTTCTTTCTTTCTTTCTTTCCTTCCTTCCTTCTCTTTTTTTTTTTCTGGCTGTGCCACGGGGCTCGCAGGATCTTATAATTCCCCGACCAGGGATTGAACTTGGGCCATGGCAGTGAGAGCACCAAGTCCTAACCACTGGACCACCAGGGAATTTCCATCCATTTCTTGTTTTTACTTATCTCTACAATGAATACATGTGTTTTAAAACTATAAAAAAAAATACAAAAAAAAAGGGAGTGAGAAAGGCTTACTTGCTTCATACTAAACGAAATTGCCTTTCCCCTCCCTTTCCATTCTAGTAGAGATGTTATAGAAGAATGTCTAGGACTCGATTATAAGCTACATCAGGAAAGAAGTCAAGCATCTTACCAAGGCTGTATATATGAGGGCTCAATTCAAACTTGCTTAAAGCAGAGGGACTTTATTGGCTCAGGTCACCATAAAGGATGAGTTTGGAGCTGACCTGTGGAAAGTTGAGCAGACAACTGGGGCCTTCAGTGCCAAGTGTTAGTTAGTTACTAGCTCTGATTAGACTCCAATTGATCATGCTTGTGTCACATGTCCTTCCCCATAATAACTGTTAATGTCACAGATATAGATTACCAGATTCAGCTGGGCCTGAGTCATACACCTTCCCTTTTGACCAAAGGCATGGAATTCCATGATTGACAGACAATACTCCTGGGGCCACACAGAATGGGGAAGAAACTGATCCCAGAGGAAATAGGAGCATCTGCAATGACATCATCTAAAGTGAAACCATTAATGCCCGCTGTTTGCACAATGATCACAGAAGAACAGGATTATCTTCGAAGAGCCTGTAATTCTTACCTAAAAATTTTTATTCAGGAAAAACCAAGTTGAATTTCTCAATATCTGAAAATAATCACCTTAACATATTGGGTGATTGCCCCTCTTTCTTTTTATGGTTTTGTGTTATTCTACCACCACCATGAACTCCCTGCTCCAACCATGTAAGTTTCCACCTGTCATAACACGGAAGGCCCATCCCTGTAGCCACAGAGCAATGGTTCTCAGTTTTGCTGTACATCAGACTCACCCAGAGGGCTTGTGAAAGCACAGATTCCAGGGCACCACACCTAGAGTGTTTGATTTGGTAGATCTGGACTGAGAATTTTCATTTCTAAAAGCCTTTCAGGTGGTGCCCACTCTGTTGCTCTGGGGACCAAATTCTGAGAACCACTGCTCTAGCGAAAGTAGATGGAAAAGTGAGCAAGTTTGTGTGTTGGCAACTGCAGATAGATTTTAGCAAGATGTTAGAAGATCACAATAGGCTTAGACAAGTAATAGCTGGTTTCAATGCAAATATCAAAGGAAATTGAAAGAATCCCTATTACCGGATTGGACTTTCACGTAAATAAAACTGGAAAGGTTTTGATTCTGAAAGTTCCAGGAAGACTTCATCATTGAACAAAGAGATTCAGCCAGAGACAAAGATCAGATAAATGGCCTTACCTTCTCACCTCGAGCCTATGGTTTCACATGGCCTCAAAGTAGCTGCCATTAGCTAAAGAGAAAGGCATGGGGGCTAGGACAAAAAGTAATGAAAAACAGATTTGAGATCTATGTTTAGGTCCAGAACTATGTAATGACGTGAGTGTACTAAATTTTTTAGGCAACTGCATTGCCAAAGAAACTGTGAGCCAAGACTGAAAAATTTTGTAGCGTTTGAACTTTAAAACAACATTCAATCTGTCTCCTTCACTAGGAGGTAAGATACATGAAAAGAGGGACTTTGCCTGTGTTTTTATTTAATTTATGTTTTTAATTTTAATTCTAATTTTTAAAAATTTTTGTCTGTGTTGGATCTTCATTGCTGTGCATGGGCTTTCTCTAGTTATGGCGAGTGGGGGTTACTCTTCATTGTTGTGTGTGGGCTTCTCATTGCAGTGGCTTCTCTTGTTGCGGAGCACGGGCTCTAGGGCGCAGGCTCAGTAGTTGTGACGCATGGGCGTAGTTGCTCCGCTGCATGTGGGATCTTCCTGGACCAGAGATCGAACCTGTGTCCCCTGCACTGGCAGGCAGTTTATTAACCACTGCGCCACCAGGGAAGCCCCTTGCCTATGTTTTTAAACCACTGTACCTGTGCCTAGCATGGGGCCTCATGCAGAGTATAAGCTTATTAAGTATGTGTTGGGAAAAACAAAACAAAACAAAACATTGTTCAGAGGCCTGAAAGTTGCACCAGCTAGAATCTGGCTATGAAAGCTGTGTATCCCCAGGGAAGGTATACTCTCTGGGCACCTTGGATATGGCCATGGATGTTTATGGACAAGAAAGAGACTATTTACAGATGTAGAAAACAAACTTATGGTTACTGGGGGGAAAGCGGTGGGGGGCTGCGGGGAGGGATAAATTGGCAGACTGGGATTGACATATATACACACTACTATATATAAAATAGATAACTAATAAGGACCTACCATATAGCACAGGGAACTCTTCTCAATACTCTGTAATGACCTATATGGGAAAAGGATCTAAAAAAGAGTAGATATATGTATATGTATAACAGATACACTTTGCTGTACAGCAGAAGTTAATGCAACATTGTAAATCAACTATACTCTAATTAAAGAAAAAAAAAAAAAAAAACGAAAGAAAGAAAGAGACTCTTTGAGGGCAGATCCACGGACATGGGACCATGGACATGGGGGTTGCCCCCAGAGGGCAGAATCAAGGTCTATCAAGTACTCCCCCAACCCTCAAGGTACTCATTGCGGGATGGGGTTTCACCATGCCTGCTGAGCAGGATCTCATGATCTCTGTGTGTATCTCCCAGTGTCCCTTTCATGAAAGGGACATTTATTCAGTCTCTCCTGGATCATTGATTAGCGTGTGTTGTGGGAGTTTGCAGATAACTTGTCTTTTCAGATAATAGGTCATTTGATTATGATAGGTCATTGGGTTCTGGATGGCGTGGTCTCTGCCATCACCTGTGATCTTGGAATGCAGCTGGCTGTAGCGATTGAATGGAGCTTTGAGTTGTCTTCCTTGGGGAGGGAATATGTTCTTGTGTGGGAAGAAAATCAAAGTAAATATTTGAGCACCAAGAGAATGATGGTGTGTTCTCCAATCTGTTTCCTCTTTTCTTTCTGGGCTCCCAGATGGCCTACATTTCCCAGTCTCTTTTGAAGTTACGTGTGGCTGTGTGACTGAAATGTAGCCAGTTCAGGCTGCTATAGCAAAGTACCATGACTGTGTAGCTTATAAACAACAGACAGTTATTTCTCACAGTTCTGGAGGCTGGAAGTCTGAGTCAGGGTGCCAGCGTGGCCGGATTCTGGTGAGAATGCTCTTCCAGGTGGCAGACTCCTGATTTCTTGTCGCGTCCTCACATGGCAGTAAAAGAGCAAGCTAATTCTCTGGCCTCTTCTTATAAGGGCACTAGTCCCATTCGTGAGGGCTCCATCTTCATGACCCAAATAACTTCCAAAGGCCCCACCCCTAAATAACCATCATGTTGGGGATTCCATTTCAACATAGGAGTTTGGGGAGAATACAAACATTCAGTCCATAATAATAGACAATGGAATGTTCACAGAAGTTTCAGGTTGGAAACATAAAGATTTCCCATGTGGGTTTCTCTATGCTTTTTTTTTTTGTTAATATGCTGGGCAACTCTCAAAGCCACGTGCTGGAAACGGCAGTGCCTCCATCAGCATGAGCCCCTCAGGGACTGAGTGAAGCACCCACCACGTACTGACTACAACACCTGCACTGGATTCTGTGAGACGGAAATAAAATTTTAAGGTGTTAAGCCATTGAAATGTTAGGTTTATTTGTTACAGCAGCTAGCATTACTGTAATTTATACCCTTATTATTCTCCTTCCAAGTTGTAAACGTTTGCTAATGTGAAAGCTATCCATCTCTGCGTGGAATGAACCTTTAACATCTAAGCTAACAAAATATAGCAATTACCTCAAGGTCAAGTTCAAATTCCACCTGTTTCCTGAATATTTTACTAATAATTGAGGAAACATAGACCTTGTTTTTTTCCTGCCTTATATTAGTTTCCTAATTTGCTGTAACAAATTACACAAACTTGGTAGCCCAAAATGTATTCCCTCACAATTCTGGAGGCCAGAAGTCTTTAATCAGTATCACCTTAGTCAAGGTGTCTGTAGGGTTGCCCCCCCTCTGGAAGCTCTAGGGGAGAATCTGTTCTTTGCCTCTTTCACCATGTGGTGGCTGCTGGCATTCCTTGATTTGTGGCCACATCAATCCCACCTTCAAGGACAGCAACTTCAATTCTCTCTCTGATCTGTCCTCACACTGCCTTCTCTGTGTGTGGATAATCTCCTTCTGCTGCCTCTTATAAATAAGGATTCTCGAGAATGCGTTTAAGACCTACCTGAATAATCCAGAATAATCTCCCAATCTCAAAATGCTTAATTTTATCACAACTGCAAAGACTTTTTTTCTTTTTTTGCCTATAGTACATATTCCTCATAGAATACAAGTTGGAAACTAACTTCATTTAATTCAGAATTTCATTGTATATATCACATTGTATTGAACTCTATTGCATGTGTTTCTACCATATACAATGCTGATACCATTTAATCATGTATTCATTCAACATTTATCAAACATGTTGTCCATGACAAGACTATAATATAAGACTGTAAAGGTAAAGAGTAGGCAATCACACCATTTTAAAGGAGTTCATAAAATTGTAGGAGATACACATGACTATGATAGACTAAGGAAATATGATGTGGTGCCCAGTCAGGGGTGAGTGAAAGATACAATACATAATGGGACACAGGGGAGGGATTTCTAACACAGACAATACCAAGCTGAGACCTGAAAGAACTACTCTGTTTTGGGGAAGTGAGTGGGAGAAGAATGTATACAGGGTGAACAGAATGTGCAAAGGCACAGTGGTTTCCAAGAGCATGTATTTGTACAAGGAACTTCAAGCAGCTCCTGATCCAGCTGAAACACAGAGAGAAGGGGCAGGAGGGTCACAAGAAATGAGGCTGGATAGGCAAGCAGAGGCCGGATCATGAAGGGAGGTCTTTGTAAACTGTGATAAGGATTTTGCCTTTATTTCAAAAGCGAAGAGAGGCATCTGAAGGATTTTAAATTGAGAATTATGTTATTAGCTTGGCGCTTTGGAGACACCACTGTGGTATGATTTAAAGAATGGATTAGAGTTAGGCCATTATGGTCTCGGGAAGAGCAATGAGTGGCTGCTACCAATGATCCAGGAAAGGAATGAAGGTGGGTGAGCTGGTATGAACGTGGATTCAATAACTATTTATCCTCCTCTTCCAGCTTCTTCTCTCTAGATACTTCCTGCCATGCTCCATGTACTGCTAAACATAGAATAAGTACTCAATACATTCTTGTACAATGCACCATTGTAACTGTTCAAAATCTGCCAAATTCCAGGACAAATTCAGTCCATTTAACATAACCCCCTTATAGATATACCAATTCAGTGTATGGTTTACCCACGGTATTATTCAAGGTAGACTTAGCTATAATTTAAAACCCTTAACATCTCAGTGTCTTAACCCAAAGAGGTTTATTTCTTAAGGGAGAGAACCACCATTGCCTAGGGTCTTGGAGTCCTTCCCTGGATCCTTTGCACTTGGCTGGCAGATGAGGGAAGCAAGACAACATGGAAGATATTCATCCGTTCTTCACTACCTTAGCCCAGAAGTGACCCCCATTACTCTGCTCACATTCCATTGGTGAAAACTAGTCACATGGATCCACCTGATTGCAAGGGGGCTGGGGAGTGCAGTGTGTCTAGAAGGAAGAGCAGAACATGGACATCAGTGAGCCCAGGCAGTCTTGGCCATAATATGCATGACTCCTAAGATGACACTCATTTGATAATATAATATTTAATTAAATCACATATTTCTTTTGTCTTGAATGTTTCATTTTGAAGTAGTCACAGGATGGAGTGGGGAGAGTTGCTTGTTTTCTGAATATTAATGATTTACCTCCATGCAGTTACAGGAGCCCATGTGACTACATATAAAATTAATTCTGAATCAAACATTTCTCTTTGCTTAACATTATCTTCTACTCTCAATCATGTGGTGGATGACATTCAATAATATTATGTGACTGGATTACAAACAATTGCCAAAGGTATTAAAAATCTGGTAAAAGATGCCAAATTTTATGATATCAATAAATGTGATATTGATGAATTTTGACCCCCTCCCCCAAATCTGATAAATGAGATGTTCACAGGATTAACAAGAAGATAAATGAGAACATGATTTTGATCAAATATGTACTTTAGAGGTGAACAATTAAAATATCAAGTTAAGAGGACCCAATGGAAAAACTGGTGAAGCCCTCAATTTAAAAAAAAAAATAGCCTTTTTATGATCATGCTACAAAAGTCAAATGTGATTTGAATGCTTAATCACACATAATTCTTTATAACTACTTATATGCTAAAGTTAGAATTTGATTTATTCACTGTCTGCTCTAAAACTAGCACAAAACTAGCATTTTAACCTGTTTTTAAAAATATATGAAATACATTTATTTTCATGACTTTTTCCCTTTCATTTCTCAGGCTTATGTCAATATCAAGCCCTTTCTTCAGTACTTCCTATGAAAATGTGGTCACTACTTTTAAGTGGAATTAAGTTTTTCAGTACCAAATCTGTTCAAATAGCAAAAGCCGCCATTAATGGAAAAGCATTGTCCTTGAACTGAATTCAGCAATTTCAAATAGAGCTTTCTGTGATGATGGAAATGTCCTGCTTCTGCTTTGTCCAACATGAAAGCCACGAGCCACGTGTGACCTTTGGTATTTGCTGGCCCATTTACTGAGTTGTAGAGGTTAAGTCACAGCTAACCTTGGTTTAAACTATCCAACAAAGAGGTAGACACATGAGTCCATGCACAAGTATTCTTGAATGTTATGATATATTGCAAGGGAAGCAACAGAATCGGCTCAGGTACAGAGAGAGTGGAGGCTGACTGGGGGAGACCATGGGGCCAGGCCGGAAGCTGGGGCAAGGACCAAGATCACCCCTCCATGCGTCAATCAGCAGACCAACAGGCCTCTTTATGATACCTTGAAAATGTGGAGATGTTTAATGTCCTGACCATGTATAGTAACATGTTCCCTACAGCAGTTGTGAAGATGAATATATGATGTCAGAATATATGTAAACTGTAAAGTGTTATACAAACCTTAGGTAGGTTTTAATGATTACTTTTATCTTAGAGTTTGATGTTAAAAGATTCCTCACTTGAATTCCTTTAGATTTCTACTTTTATCAATCAGTTTGAAATCTCTTCAAATATCCACTGTGATTTTTCTTTGACTGATGGGTTATTTATAAGTGAGTTATTTATTTGAATTTCCAAATATTTGAAGTTTTTCTAGCTATTTTATGTTATTAATCTAATTCCATCATGGCCATAGAACACATTCTGTGGGATTTAAATCAGTTGAAATTTATAGAGTTTGTTGGGTTTTTTTTATGCCCAGAATTTAGTCTATCTCAAGAGATCTATGGCTTGCGCTTGAAAAGAATATGCATTTTGCAGTTGTTGGGTAAGATGGTTATAAATATCAATTAGGTCAATGTGGTTGATACAGACTCTTTCATTTTAGAAAAAAATTAAATGCCCAATCATTTGGGGAATGGAAATTAAATATGGTAAATTCACATATGAGACTATTTTATTCCTAAGTACTCATGAACAGTTTTACCCTGTGGATACTCTCAAACATGGAAAGTTCTCTTACCAGCTCAACGTTGCTCACTGCATTTTCCCTTCGGACAAATTTCCTGAGTAGATTAGAATGACTGACAGTATTGATGCCTAATTTTGCACAGGTCACAAGTATTTATCACCAGAACTTCTGAAGCAACAGAGCACTTTAAGCCTCAGCTTTCCAAGTATTTCCCTAAAGGGCTTTTCAAAGCTAGAATGACCCAGGAATCTGGAAATGGTTACATTTTGCTTTTCTTAATCATTGAATGCACAATCAATTGATTCAGCTAATTCCTCTAAAAGAATGAGAAGCTTGAGGGTCTGAGCAGTTTATCTTCTATGGCTACTGTTCAGCTATAAGCAATAGCTTCCATGGATGCCAGAAAGATGGCCTGATTTTCAAGGTTCAGTATAAATCCAAATACCAGGAAACATTCATTTAAAATCAAATGAAGTTTAATTTGATTGGTGCATTTGATTAGTCAGGATTTTTAGCTGAAAGCAACAGAAATGAACTCTGGCTGATGTGAGTCAAAAAAATTAGGAATAGTAGGTAGCTCACATAGATTGGAGGAAGGACAGATAGTTGGCATTTGAAGATGAATAGGAAACAGTGGGAATCCCAGAGCAAGGACAGTTCCACCACACTGCAGTTACAGGGGCCTGAGGGAACGTAAGGAGCTGCTACGTATCTTTTTGTCTCTGAAAATTCCGAGGTAGGAGCATCTGAATAACCAAATCCACCGCTCAGCCACCAGGTAAAGGAGGGGAAAATATCCATCTGGATTTTTTAGGCTTCTAGAAAGCTCTGCATTAACCAAACCTCCAGCAGGAAGAAATACCTACCAAATAAGAAAAGGGCTCAGACAACAGCAGGAAAAAAAGAGACAAGTCCCCACTTAATAATTCCCTCTTTCTTTGTTATTGAATATATTCACACCAGAAGGAAAAGGGAGGGTTTTTTTTGGGGGGGGGGGGTTGGTTTCATATTTTTATTTGTCAAGAGAAGTAAATTGCACTTCAATCTCTTGCTTATCTGCACATTGGCCTGGGGAATCAGAATGGGGTTTAATACTGGATTGCTGTGAACTAGCTGTGTGATCTTAGTCACATCACTGGTTCCTTGATCCTCAGTTTCCCTTCCTGTAAATGAGGGAATTTGAGTCCATAAGCCCCACATTATCTATCAAGAAATAAAGTCTCTATCAGCCTGTCTAACAGAACTTCTGTGAGGCTGCTTCTCCACATCTGGTCTGTCCAAACTGGAAGCCACCAGGCACATGAGATTAGTGAGCACTTGAAGTGTGGCTAGTGTGATTGAAACACTGTATCTTTCATTCTTCTTAATTTTAACCAGTTTAAATGTTAACAGCCACATGTGATTAGTGACTACCGTATTAGACAGTTCAACTCTAAATTATTTTCCCTGTAAAAGCAGGTGTCATGTCTATCTTGCTGATTTATTTATTCTTAAGGCTGAGTGTTTGGCAGGGGCTTTGTTATTTAAATAGGGAGATCAGGCAATAAGACGGTGATATTTGAGTAAAGACTTGCTGAGGCATGGAAGTCAGCCATACAGATATCTGGCAGGGAATATTCTAGGCAAAGACCCCAAGGTCATGAGCTTATGCCTGGGATGTTCCAGAAAGAGCAAGAGGCCAGTGTGGCTTAGTTTTGGGAGGGAACAAGTGGAGGGATGATAAGTAAGGAGGTTAAAAGAGTAAAGTGGTATATGAAGGGGTGGGGGAAGTGGTTCCCATAAGGCCTGGCAGTTTTTTTAAAGACCGAAGGGAATTATTGGAGGGTTTTGAGCAGAGGACTGTGATATGATCTGATTTATGTTTTCAAAGGATCACTCTGGCTGCCCTGCTAAGAGTGCCTTGGGCCAAGTACAGAAGTAAGGAGATGCTCTGGTAGGGAGATACCCATGTAGGGAGACACCCCAATGATCCAAGCAAGAGATGGTGGCAACTTGGGCCACAATCATGGTAAAATTGTGTGAATGACCAGATTCTGGTTTTAGAAGTAATGCCAACAGCTTAGCTAATGGATTGGCCATGGGCTGTGAGAAAAAGAAATGAGGCAAAAAGATGACTGAAATTATTTTGGTCTGGGCAGCTAGACTGGTGGAATGGCTCTTCACTGAACTGGGCAGGATTGGGGATGGGGCAGGATGGAGAGCAGACCAGGAGTTCCATCTGGCATCTGTTAAGTCCCAATCTGGAATGAAGAATGAATGTGCTTCTGAATCTCCAGCTCCAGGGATACAGATGTCTGTCATTAGAGCAGAAGGTAGCACTGCCCACCTTAGGGGACACAGAGAAGCCTGAAGATCTCCTGCTTTGTCAGGATGTGGCAGTTCTCCCGAGCCGCCCCCTCCTCCCGAGGCTTCAGCTGTGTATGTACAGCCCATTTTCCAAAGAGCGAAGCATCCAGCTGGGCCCGCCACTGTTTATTCTGCCTGAAGGAAGCTGTCTAGACAATGTCTTTCACTCCTTACTAATAGAGTTCTGCCTTTTTTTAAAATTTAATTTTAAGGTGGTGAATAGATTGAATACATTGTGTTTGCTTCCCAAGGTACTTACATTCCAAGACTAGAAAACATTACACAATTTTAGCACAAAAACGATTTTCAAAATGTGTATATCCTGGGGACAGAACACTGCCTATTGTTAAATCATTTAAAAATAAATTCTCCCTTCTTTTACACAAGTTTGTTTAGAACTAGAAAGGTATGATATAGAAAATAAATGCAATTCACTTTAAAATGCATAGACACTGGGTTAAAAAAATAATGTAAAGAGTCTCTTTCTTTTTTTTCCCCCCAGAAAAAGCCCTGGAAAGGATTTTCTAGGTTTTGGAATCTTTCATTTAGGAAAGTCTGGGAGCCTGGCATTTGCTGGTTCTTGGGCTGGTGCCAAGAATATAAAATGTTTGTCATGTGATAGGACAGAAGTCCTCTTTGATTTCCTAGGAGAAAACAAACTCGGAGAAGGTGAAGCCAGCTAAAAGGTAACGTGATAGGAAATCCCCACAGAAGGCCCACAGCTCTGCCAAGCTTTCTCTTGGGGAAGTCTTTGCAGAACAGGGACTGCATTGTTTTGCCAAGAGGAACTCAGGGCATCTCCTTATTTCCCCGAGTTCCTGGCTGGTGCTCCAGATTTGCTTTTGGGTCCTAAACATACCCATGTTTCTTGTGTCATGAACAAGGACTCAGGCTGCCCTTTGCTTGTCTCACATCTCTCTGGGTCTCTGGTTGCCTCTAACTTCAATGTCGTTGGGGAAAATTCTGAACTGAAGCTATCTGTGTCCACTGGTGCCCAGCTCACACCCCGTTTTACCATCCTGTACACTCATCCCGGTGGTGAGAGCTGCTGATAATGACCCACAGCTGCACCCGTCTCTGGAGAATTGCCTTTGGCTGATGGGAGCCCCCTTGCCCGGAGAAGCCTGGCAGATTAACTCTCCCACCCTCAAGTGGCCAATGACTATTCAGAGAGCACAAAAGCTCGGTCCCACGGGCAAACAACTCTGCGGTGCAGTTTATGCTCCAGAGCCTCACTAATGAGATTCAGGCTATGCTTCTTGAGACCACATCCTTGTTCGGTGCCCTCCCCTTCTCTAGCCTGCTTCTGGTTCTCTTACAGGTGTCTTCCAAGAGTACGCCCTGGATAACTTATGTGCAGCCTGGCTCAGGCTCTGCTTCTAAGGAAACTAAGAGAATGCTCTCCTGATTCCAGAGTGAGGAGCATTTGCTATGACATCTTACCTTGTGGGGTGGGAGAACACTGCCCTTTTTGTTTTGTCAAGCAAATTCTCTTGGTGTGTAGAATATCACAGAGAGTGACAGAAGACCACTGGCAACCATCTGTTGTCCCTCCAAGAGAGGCTTCTTGGTATTTGGCGCTCACTTGATTGCCATGGACTTGCTTCAAGGTTGAATTTATAGACAAATGCCACCTAACTATGGCCACAACATAAAGAGGGCAACATACGTTGCAAAACAAGGTACCAAGCAATCACAAGGATTTCACAGAAGACCATTACTATCTGCAAAATGTTTGACCTTTAGGAGTGTCCACTGAATCTCTGCATAATATCTTGTTTTTAACAAAGTCGAAAACTGGTCTGGGTGGAGTTCTCCCTTGAAAGCACCCTAACACCTTACCTTTCAAATGTGATCCACGGACCAACAGCATCAGCATCACCTGGGAGCTTGTCAGAGATGCAGAATCTTGGACCCCACCCCCAGGCCAGCTGAGCCAGGATTTGCATTGTAAACAAGATTCCGCAGGAGATTCTTATACACATGAAAGTTTGAGAACACTTGTTCAAAGATGTCCTATGGGTGAGTTTTGCCTGGTGGATAACTGTAAAAATTTGAAGCTATAGTCAGAATCCACAAAAATGAATGATCAAGATGGAATAAAAGCTCATTTAACTACAGGTCATTTCTCCTCTGCCTTGTACTGCCAAGAAAAGAGCCTAGAACTGGGGGTATTAGTTACCTGGTTTTAAAGTTTACTGGAAGTTTGAGAGCAATTAAGAGGGGGAAAGTGATTTCCTGGAGCACTGGATCTCCAACTATAATCCTGGACCGGCAGCATACGCATGCCCTACAGACTCGTTAGAAAGGCAGCGCTCCCATCCAGCTCCGCGCACTGGATTTAGGAATACGGAGGATGGGGGTCCAGCCTTTGGCAGTTAAACAGGCCCTCCAGGTGATTCTGATGCAAGCTCAAATTTTGCTTCCACTGTCCTGGAGAAAGCAAAGAGCGAAACAGAGGACAACAGAAAATATGGGGGAAAATAAACAAACACAGGCCCTGAGCAGGCAGAGAGAGGACTTAGGATCATTTAAGTGTGACCTAAAGGAGTGAGAAGGAGTACGTCAATGAAAAAATTAATCAATAGTCAATCTAAGAAAGAAATGAAAATTTTTATTTGAGCCAACGTGAGGATTATAACCCGGGAGACAGTCTCTCAGAGAGCTCTGAGAACTGTTCCAAAGAGGTAAAGGGGGAGGCCTGTATATATGTGATTTTGGCAAGGGGGTACGTGCAATCAGGTACTCATCTTGGTAGAAGGTTGCCGCTATTTGCGAGGAACAGATATCTTAGTTAATGGTTTTAATGCCTTTCTAAGTATGGGAAGATGAAAGACACTGGGTTCATAAAATTTTCTCCTGAAAATATCTAACTATCTGAGGGCCAGTTCTGTCAGTTTTCCCAGAGCACAATGTGCCTCATCCTAATCTTCACCTTGAATTCCTTTCAGGGTGTATTGTAGGTCAGTGACTGCAGTGTTAATGCCTTGATCCTTGTAGAACTGGATGGTGGGCAACATTCTTTATCTGACAATCCCTTCCCATTTGGTCTTAATTTCGACCAAGATTTGGGAGTCATTTCTTGACCGATTTGTCCCGTGGCGCTAAGAATGCTCATTCCTAGGTCAGGCAAGGATTTTGTTGATAGGTCACTCAATGTGCTATTGCTGGACTAGGCCCTGTTAACAGTGGCCCAAAGCCTCTGGACCACCTGTCTTATGTCTGTTATGGTCCAGGAAATCGTTCCCTCTTGTTGCTTCTTCCCATATCTAGAGTTACACTTAGAATCATTGATCTTATAGGAATATATATTTGGTCAAGTTGCCTAATCATCATTAATTTTATCTGAGGCTCAGTCACACATTTGGTAATGCAAGAAACAATAGGCAGAATACAAATAACATAGCAAGTATCATTAATAAGGTCATAAGTCAGTCTCTAAGCTAAAAACTTCCATTAGGTGCAACCCAGCATCTCCCCAGGTCATCTAGCCTGTCTGTTCTGCACCAATCACTATCTTTAAGGGAAATGATAAATTGGCATTATACATAAAGTTCACCAAAGATGTCTGCATGCACAAGGTGAGTGGTGAATCATTGTGAACATTTACAGGATTCAGAAAGGAATGCTATCTTTTAAGGAGGTAAGTGTCTGGCTCCAGAAAAAGAAAAATTGATCTTCATGGTTGAGCATGTATTTCTGCCATTGGGGAAGTCTGGTTAATGCATAACACAGATGCACAATGCACACTGGAGGGAAGGGAGGAGGTCCAAATGGGCAGAGAAAAAAATGATGCTTAAATTTTTCTTGTCTTGCCTTAAAATATGAATTTCATTTCATCAGGTAGACTTCAGTAAGAGGTGCCAGTGTCAATAAAGATACAGAATCATTAAACAATTGCATGGCTGGGGCATAAAGTATGGTAGAGAAGATGCTAGAAAGACAGTAAAGGGGTCATTGTAGGATATATCAGGAGTTCAGCCTTTTTACTTCCAAGTAATATGGAGCCACTGAGACTCTGAGAGGTAGAGTAACATCATTAAAAAAGAAAAAAAACAGTTTTGTAGTTGAAAGGGAGAGGATTCCATTATCTAAAGGTTTAATTTACCCAGTGATGCAGAATGAATGAGGCAATTCTATATTCAGTTAAATCACGAATATTGCCCCTAGGATAACCCGGAAGTCACTGACACAAATTTCTAAGGTAACAGGATCTGGTTGGACGAGGTATGGGGTGCCTGGGACTTTATTTTGAGACAGTAATCTTTGCAGAAAATGGAAATGGTCATGTGTCTATTTCCGGTACCTTTCCCTGTTACATAAAGATAACTACATCTTTCTTCAAAACACTCTTCAATTTTGTTCTAATGGTATTTCCACAAAGTAAAATTTGCTTTCCCACTTTCCCTTCACACCTTTGTGTTTCTACCCATGATTTTATTATTCGTTATAATACTGAATAAGAAAATGAAACCACAATTTTAATATGCATACAAACCACAGTGGAATTTAGCCCATGAAACACACTTACAGGTCAGGATTTTCTTTTACTTTCTTGAATTTTTCTCATTTCTTTTTAATGAGTTAGTTATGTAGACTGACACAACAGCACACACCAATGTTGCTCTGCCTAGCAGATTGCTGGGCAGAAATACTAGAATAAGATGCCCAAAACATCCTTCAGGATGCAGAAATACAGTGGATACATTAAAATATATAATTCTATAAGCTGCACTGCTCATAGAATTATTCAGTAGTTGCACTGCTTGGTGCTTTATGATTAAATTATCAAGCAGTAAAAAAACCTAGAGGATGTCTTAGTGGCTTTAAGAAGTTAAGGGATCTCCTTTAAACCCCAGTGTCATAGGGAATAACGTTATTTTAAGACGGTCATGCTAATTTGAGGTAGACGGCAGCCAAGTTAAATGAATCCCCACACTGCATGGGTGGGAGAGCGTACTTTTACACCTATTGGGGTTTCTGAGAGAGATTTCAGTCCTGATGACTAGCACGGTCTCAGACTCATCTTAGTTTTCACCGGTGCAAGTTTTATCGCAACAGAAAAGAAAGATGCAGTTGCTTTTGATGGCCTTTGCTAAAACTTTAAAAAACATTCTTTAAAAGTTCACAAAATGTTCTCAGTAGTTTCACTATCAATGTGGTCTTTTGTTGATTGCAAAATAGAACGCCCACTTGTATAACTGAAACAAATTAAAAACACATTGCTGGAATTTTTTTAGTGGTTGTATATAGACATTCAGGGATAAACAAAATTGTGCCTTTTGAACAAGGTTACACAGAAACATGATGGATGTTCGTTTGATAATGTAAAAAAGAATATTTATATGAGTTATGTTGGGGCAGAATATATAGATACCCCTACAAAGGTATATGGGTGTGTATATATAATTACATATATATATATCACCTGGGTTTGGTCTCAGGCGTTGGCATGGTCTTAAAATTACCAAAGATTTTAAATAATTAACTCATGGGCATAAACACACATCTAACACACACACAGATGTGAAATATCACATCTTAAAGTGTTGTATTCTAGAAATAAGGAGGAAAAAAAGGAATAACCATTTCATAATCTTTATTATTCCGACATCACTCCAAAACAAGAGGGTAGTAGTTGCTAACTTTATTGAATCCAATTTAAAGTAATGGGCACATATATTCAAAATATTTTTAAAAATTTAACTCTTTTTTTTTTTTTTTTTTGTACTGGAAGAGAAGTGCCTGATTCTTATGCTGCCCTCTTTAACTGGACTCTTTTACTCCTCCGAAACCTGCAAACCCTCAGCTTCTCCTCCATAAGTTAAAGTCTTGTCTTCCCAGGATCTCTGATTGGAGGTCACCTCCTTCAGAATGTCTTTCCTGATTTCCTTCCTCCGGAACATCTGAACCAGGAGCTTCTCCTTTATACTCCCATGATACACGCCCTCTTAGTACTTACGACCCTGTATTTAAATCCTCAGTTTATCTGTCTGTCCTCCCTGGAAGACTGAGTCCCTCTGAGAGTTGGAAGGAAGTCTTATTTAGTCTGGTGTCCTCAGGGTCCCTCACAGTTACTAAATAAGGATTGAATTTTTGAATGAGTAAATTCCTTTAGTATTAGGAGGTTCCATTTGGACTTTTTATACTCTGGTCATTTTGTTCAGACATAATCTACCGAATAATCTACTGCATGCGGCAGTTCATGGTGTTTGATTCATCTGTTTCATGGATTTACAATGAAAGCTTTGCCAACACACCTACAGCGATTAAGAGGACAAACTCTGGAGCCACAATGCTAGGGTTTAAACCACAGTTCTGTGAGAACTTGGAAAATTTAGTTATGCCCTTCATATCTCACTGCTGAGGATTTAATTAATCAATAGAGGGTTGTTCTGAGGATTTAATTAATTTATATGTGTGCAGCAATTAGAACTGTGTCTGGAACAGAGTAAGTGCTGCGTAAGTGTATGTTGTTATCTTTACTATTATTATTATTTGTAAAACAACTCAGTGGCTAATAAGACAGTTGAATATATTTTGACAAACTAGTTCTCTAAATATATACATTTATTTTCTTTACCCTTTTTATTCTGTTTCAGCTGGGATGTAAAAATACAGACTCTGGAATCAAATTTATGATCTTATTTACAGTTCCTACCTTTCAAGGGCATTTTTCCCTTAATTTTCTGCAACCATAAAATCTAAGCCCTCCCTTGTAATCCCCTTTGTACTGAAAAGACTCTTGTGCTTTGAGACAATTTGAGATTCAAACTTGACACGGGTTCCACTGTCATTTTCTTGAGCTGGAGTACTGTAGGGTTTGAAGAAAGAGGACCTACCATGTGTCAAATCCTCAGATGAATACAGTATATGTCTCCTCTGAGTCCGGTGTTGGACAATGAGGCTTGTTATCATGATGGATAAAGTACAAATAGAATATTTTGCACGTAAGTTGTGCCTGTCCGATGCATGCTGTTCTGCATAAGGCATTTTCCTGCACTCTCTTTGACTTGATATTCATATGAGGAGGTGTCAGTCAGATGGTTCAAACATCAAAAGTATCCATCTTTTAAATTTCCCTGTATAGTCCTATCCCGAAAACACTTAGATACCTCAGTAACATTGTATTTAAACTTTTATTCCCCTTTACATATCACCCATTGACAAGCACTCAGAAAACTGTCTCCTGATACAGCAGCACATAAAACCACCTCTCCTGTATCCTGTCATAGGTAAAACATGGCTCCTGCCATGAGGAACATGCCATATGTCCATGTGTAATGCCTATAAAATGACTGTACAAACATCCACCATCCTAAAGCTCTCATCCCAGGGTATCAACGTTTATCAGCTCCCTGCAGAGAAGCCATTGTTCCCACTTGGTACACTAAGAAGTAAGAAAGAGGCAGCAAGACAGGGAGACAAGATTCTTTTTCTCAAAGTCACAGAAAGAATTAGAGGGAAAGAAAGGTCGAGAGAAGGGCACTCCTGGGGCTTCCCTTTGTTGAGTCACTTCCTTTGTTCATCTACTTTGTCAGTTTTCAATAGTAGCATTGTTCTTTTGTCTACAAGAGGAATAAAGCTCGAGCCAAAAAGTAAGAAATAAACCTTGAACATTGAGAAGAATAACTTAAAAACTGATTTCACTTAGAGATATGAAGCTATAAGCTTACCAAATATCTAGGTATAGCCCCAGGGTTAAAACACTAAATGCACATTCAAGAGTTGCACCATTGGAACTTCCCTGGTGGTGCAGTGGTTAAGAATCTGCCTGCCAATGCAGGGGACACTGGTTCGAGCCCTGATCTGGGACGATCCCACATGCCATGGAGCAGCTAAGCCCATGAGCCACAACTACTGAGCCTGCCCTCTAGAGCCTGTGAGCCACAACTACTGAGCCTGCATGCCACAAGTACTGAAGCCCGCCTGCCTAGAGCCTGTGCTCCGCAACAGGAGAAGCTACCACAATGAGAAGCCTGCACACCGCAATGAAGAGTAGCCCCTGCTCGCCACAACTAGAGAAAGCCTGCATGCAGCAACGAAGACCCAATGCAGCCAAAAATAAATAAATAAATAAATTTATAAAAAGAAAAAGAAAAGAGTTGCACCGTTAATATTTGTGCGCTCCTCCATTCTACCATGAATGTATGGCAAAACTTAAGAACAACACATATCAGAGGGCCACTTAAATCTGAAGCACAATTTGAGTAAAGCAAAGCTTTATAATCTATTCTTACAGGGCAGAATTCTAAAAATTAATGTTCTGTGGCTCTGATTTCACTAGTTTAAATGAAAGAATTTCACAATAGACATACATTTTATTCCAGGAAAATGAACATTTTCATGTAATTCTCAAAGAGTTTATGAAGTGCAGGGAGAAAATTCACAGCCAGAAGAATGTGACACAATTGGGCAACAACAATATTATCCAATAAAAAACATAATAAAAACATGCTATAGAATGTTAATTGTTACCTTAGGGTAATTTAGGTATCCTCATATGGCATCTGCAGGCCATTTTATCAAGCACACATTTTATTTGTGGACTGTCATCTCCAGGTGACAGTTTGGAATTAATAAGGGCTGGAGTGGGTGGGTCTCTATCTCTCTCCTTCATGAACATATCTCATGGTTCAGAAGTCCATGACCATTTGGCCCAGGAGGTTGCTTTTGCTTGGTTGTAAATTCCCAGTACAATAATAGCTAATATTTACCAGGCACTGTTTTCCAAACATTGGGCTACGTTTATGTGAATTATTCAATTTCATGCTTATTACAAAAAATACCTTGAGAATTCCTGCTTTATGAGAAAATTGAATATTACAGAGGACAAGCAGCTTATCTGAGATCATGCACTTAGGAAATAACAGAGTAAGTTTTGAAGCTGAGTGGTTTGTCTCCAAAACTGGTGACCTTAACCATTGGGCTACATTGTCTCACACCTGTTACTTTAAATCAAATATGCAGAGTATAAAGCCAACTCTAATTTATTTACAACAACTGGGAATTACTCCTGAAGATAGCTAACCCTAATATTTGCCTCCTTTGTTTGGTACCTACTATATACTCTGTTCTGAGATGGTGGTATGTGGTTAATGATTTATACTTTAAAGTTGCTATTTACTGACTACCTACTATCCAGCCAGTATTCTGATTATCTATAAATTGCTCCGTGTCAAACCGACTCAACCTTCATGCCATAAAACAACAACTGTTTATGATCATTATCTCCCCTGGTTCCGGGCGTTGACTGGGCTCAGCAGGACGGTTCTGATTGCTGCCTCTCAGGCAGTTGCAGGCTGACGGTGGCTGGGCAGTCAGCCTTCGGACAGGGTGGAGTCAACTTGAAAACTCGTTCACTCACATGCCTGGTGCCTGGACCAGGAGGATACAGACAGTTGTGGGCTGGAGCTGGTGGGTCTCGCTCTCTTTCCATCTCTCCAACACGGTCACTTGAGGTGGTCAGACTTCTCAGATGCGGCTCAGGGCTCCAAAGCTGTGTTACCCCGCATGGAGAGTCATGCAGGGTAATTTCCACCATATTCTATCCTTTAGAGGGGAGTCATTAGAAGATCCAGCCCATCTTTGAGGGAGGGGAATTAGTCTCC
Organism: Balaenoptera borealis; assembly: GCF_965194805.1. Classification (NCBI taxonomy): domain Eukaryota; kingdom Metazoa; phylum Chordata; class Mammalia; order Artiodactyla; family Balaenopteridae; genus Balaenoptera; species Balaenoptera borealis. The sequence goes on along the minus strand of NC_138872.1, from coordinate 36,493,567 downwards.
GTCTCACGAAAGGAAGAGAGACAAATAATTTGCAGACTTGTTTTAAAAGCACCACAGAACAATAATAAACACTTTGCATCATTACCTTATTTAATTATCAAATTATCAGTGCAAAGTAGACATTATCTTCATAGTCCTGTGGAGGAATCAGACACTCAGGTAGGAAGTGATAGAACTTGGATTCAAACTCACATCTGCCTGAATCCACAGATTAATCCTATTCTCTCATCCACTGCACTCTAATACCTTAGTCCAAAAAGATGTGAAGATGCCAACAGAATTTAAACAGAAAATTTCAGGATAAAAAGCAGGACCATTCCAGGCAAGTAGAGTAAATCAGTAGAATCAATTATTCATTCAATCATGAAATATGTATTAAATGCCTACTGTATGCCAGGTGCTAGGGATACAGGGATATACAGATAGGATTCAAGCAGAATAAGAATATAAAATTCTGGGGTATGTATCAGTAGCAGAATATTTCCCACATTTTCTACTTTCATGAAAGTTAGTTCTAGAGGAACTGGCAGTTAACAAACAACTAAGACACAACAATATTTTACGAGTTGTGATAAGTACTCAGAAGTGAGTAAAGGGTATGGTGAAATTTGTGTTCTTTATTCTAGGTGGTTCTTTGGAATTCACAATCATATTACATCACCCACCTTCATACAGAAAATAATATAGCTCAGGCCAGGCCAAAAATAGTGCCCCATTGCTCTGGCAACAGCGATGGGTCCAAAAAATGGGCATGTGACTTAAGAAGGGCCCATTAGAGTGTTTCCTGGATTCACACATGCACAGAGCAAAAAGACGTTTTCTTTCTACTAGGGTTGCCAAACTGGGGCAAGATGCATATGGGCAGTGGGTGGCCATATTGAGGAAGCATATCTGACTAAAGAGGAAATGATGCTGACACACCGAGAGGGAGGAATGCCTTGTGGGGTCAGGGAGAGGAGAGCAGAAACAGGAGAGGGGAAGGAAGGAAAGGAGGAGAGGCAAGGAGAGAGAGAGAACTGATAACACCCCCGGAGCTCAGTCTGGGCCACCAGGTGCCTTTGCCTTCTCCAGAGCAGTCTACTTACTCTCAGGCTTGCGCTGCCTGTTGTCTGTTACCTGGTCTGCAAAACCCACTCAAGCATGAGACTGGGACATGCTCTCTCTTGTATCCCTTGGTACAGCCTCTGGGACACACTTGGTGCTCAATGAATGAAGGGATGGTGGATGAGTGAGTGAACGACTTTGAAAACAAAAAGAAAAAGAATCTCACAGAGGAAATCTGTCTTCCTCGATCTAACTACAAGGACAGTGTCTAGTTAAGCTGAGGAGTCAGGGAACACTTTAGCATTTTCATATTTTAAAAAACTTTAATTAATAGAAAGTTTCCTCAAAAAATTAAAACTAGAACTACCAAATGATCTAGCAAACCCATTTCTGGGTGTATATCCCAAAGAAATGAAAACAGAATATCAAAGAGATAGTTGCACCCCCATGTTCATTGCAGAGTTAGTTACAATAGCCAAGACCTGGAAATAACTTAAATAGTTAAAGATGAATAGTTAAAGATCTGGTATATATATATACAGTGGAATATTATTCAGTTGTGAGAAAGAAAGAAGTCCTGCCATTTGTGACAACATGGATGGACCTTGAGGACATTATGCTAAGTGAAATAAGCCAGACAGAGGAATACGAATAGGGTGTGGTATCACTTATACGTGGAAATCTGAAAAAAAAAAAAAAAAAAAAAGAGTCAGACTCACAGAAACAGAGTAGAAAAGTGGTTGCCAGGGACTGGGTGGGTAGGGAAATAGGGAGAGCTTGGTAAAAGGGCACAAACTTACAAACTTTCAGCTGTAAGATGAATAAGGTCTTAGGATCTAATGTAGAACATGGTGACTATAGTTGACAGTATTGTACTGTGTAACTGAAATTTGCTAAGAGAGTAGAACATAAATGTTCTTACCACTGTCCCCCCATCTCCCGGTTAAAAAAAGATAAATATGTGCGATGATGGATATGTTAATGAACTAGATGGATGGAACCCTGTCACAATGTGTATGTATATCAAATCACCACAACATACACTTTAAATATCTTACAACTTTATATGTCAATTACACTTCAACAGAGCTGAAAAGAAACATTAATTTAAAAAACAGATAGTATTGATTCAAATACTACATTATCAACAGTCATCAATTAATGGCATACAACATACAATCAGAAAAGAAGCTGTAATTTTTCTTCTACGTGGACATGAATACAAGTTAGGTAATAAAACCAAATATCCCAAACCCTTAAAATACATACATCCTGAGGATCAACTTGGCTTAAGGATACTCAATACTGACAGGTAGAGGACAAAGTCATGAGAAAAGTAAGGAGTTAAAATGTTCATAATTCCTAGCTTTCTACCATCATAGGCTTTAAGCCTGTAAAAATAATGGAACTTCCTTCAGAATCAAATAATAACAACTTGAGTTAGTACAATCAGAGAAGAATCAGGAAGCTAGGGCCTCAGGACCAAAACATTACCAGATTGGATATGTCTTTGTGAAACCTCAGAGATATAATTTAAAAATTACTGGGTTAATTTGCTTTTCTATAGCAAATGGTCCCTGAAAATGAAGGTGTAATTTATCATCAGGCATGAGGATTAAAAGTTCCTGGTGGGTAGCCAGGCCTTGTCTGGTCTCATAAATTCTGGCGTTGTGAGATTTCCTCCATGCCTGGTGAGTTTATGGACACAGTACATTTCCATGTTATCACCTTTCATTTCCAGTTCTGGCAATCCAGACCTTTTTATTAAAAAGACATCAAAACAAACATAAAAACCAATAAACATTCAGCAGTAAAAACTCATAAAGAATCCAGACATAGGGGAATTTAGTATCTGATGTTGCTGGTCATTAAATTCTAAAGTCTTTCTTCTTTTCCACCCAACTCAGGAGACTACCACCCTCATTCTCCTTCCCATCCAAACCCCTCCTAAACTAGCCTTCACTCATCCACACTCAGGAATGTATGACAGTGAGTAACTAAAGCTATTTCTCTTTCAAAGTGCCTTGGTGACTTAAGAGAGAAAAGCTTCAAGATAGGACCATGAGTTCTGACGGTGAGATATCCAGTACCAGTGAGAAGATAGAGGATGCATTTTGGGGCCCCACGGGTTTTTCCAGATACCTTTCTGGTATCTCTGGGAGAGCAGGTTTTGCAAATCAACTCAGATAAGAATCTTACTAATCATAAAGTAGAGAATAATCTCTCTTCATTGATATGTTTATCCTTTCATTTTTCAATAAACACCTGGGGGTCATTCTTTATCCATCCGTTCCTAGATGAATACATTTGGTAATTACTTAATTACTTTATGCATCAGTTTCCTCTTCTGTAAAGTGGGGATAATGATAATACTTACCTGCAGGGTTATGGTGAGGGTGAATTAAGTTAGTTCACATAATGGTCTCAGACTTGTGCCTGTTACCTGGTGGTAAGTGTTCTGGATTCATTTTAATTATTGAGTAACTGCTGTGTGCCAATGACTCTGCTAAGTACTAGGGATATGAAGAAGGAAAACAATGTTACTATCCGCAAATGTCTTCCATTCTAGTCAGAAAAACAGTTGTGCTGACAATGACAAGAAGTACTTTAATAGGATGAAGCTTAAGAATGGAAGCAAGGAAACCACGTAGGTGTCCATGGCAAGAGTCAAAGAGACTAATGCCACAGGTTTGAACTAAAACAATGGATAAGGAAGTGAAGGCTTAGTGGGGTAGAGGAGAGGATGGATATGAGAGCCTTTTAGGAAGTCGAATAATGAGACGTGGAAACCAATTGGATATGGGAGGTGAGAGAGATGAAGTCCTACTGGGTCACTGCCTTGGGCAACTGAGTAGATGGTGACTGTTCCCCATGGATACAAATAAAGGAGGAAGAAGGGAGAGAGGTTCATTTGTGGATACTTTGTGTCTGAGTTAGAGATGTTACTAAGGAATTGGATATAGGGATCTGGAAAGGTTTAGGTTGATGACTGAGATTTGGAAAATTGTCAGCTGATAGGCAGGAGAGGGCACCAACTAGATAAGTGGCCTAAGGACATGTCCTTCCTTTATTAGACAAGCTGCGTGTGTCATTTTAATTAACACTCATAACAACCCTGTAAATTAAAGGTGTTAGTTAGAACATGGTTCTAGCTATGTGTGACTGAGACCAAACAACACTGGCTTAAAGGAGATACACATTTATTTTTCTCTCATGTAAAAATCTGAGCTGGATGTGAAGGCCTGGTTCCAGATATGATGCTCCATGGTCTGAGGGACCCGGGGTCCTTCTCTTTTGTTTTTCCATCATCCCTAAACTCACTTCCATGCCTACATCCAGCCAGAAGAAAGGGGACAAGGACAGAAGAACACATCCATTACCTTAAAGGTATGACCCGAAGTTGAATATGTCACTTCCACTTTTGACTCATTGATAGGAATTTAGTCTGTGTCAATATATGGTTCCAAGGAAGGCTGGTCTTTATTCTGAGGGATCCTTGTAGTGCTATCTATAAAAACAACATCAGAGACAACACATATATCCATCAAAAGGGAACAGGTAATTCTACATAGGGAGTACTATGCAGCTGTAGAAAGGAATGAGAAATAGCTCTATAAACTCTTAGAGAAGAATATCTGAAATGAGTGTGAAAAAGCACAGTAGAGAAGAGTATGCTACCATTTATCTAAGAAAGGGAATGCATATACATATACATATACATATACATTTGCTTTTAAGAAGAAGTTGGAAGATGAACAGTACAATTTAAAACTTAGTATTCTGTAGAGGGAAGAAAGGGACAGGTGGAAGAGATGAGGCTAGAAGTTGACTTTTCTGAATAGATTGTATGCTAGTTTGGAAACTTGTAAATATTTTACATAATTATAGAAGAAAATTAAAAATTAAAAACTAATTCCTAAACACCAAATGCAAAATGAAACAAATCTGATTATAAATTTATTTGGTCACATGCCACCCTATTTTGAGTAACTTTAAAACACAGGAACTTGATAGTACATTCCTAGTGAGCTATACCCTATGGACAAAAACAAAATTGTAATAAAAAGTTTTTTTAGTAATCATTTATTGATGGTGGTATTGATTGTTATTCTGAGTCTGTGGACAGTGGAATAAAGCAGTGAATAATTTTGCTCAGTGTTATTAAGAACCAGGATTTTTAGACAGAAAGAAAAGGCATAGGGAGGTAAAAATCAATAAAGTTAAGACAAAAAGTCTGTAGTTCTGAATTTGAAGTTTTATTAATAATTAATGACACATTTTATTTAAAAAGAAAAAGATGTATGTACACACACACACACACACACACACACACACACACACACAAATATTTTCTAGATCTCTCCACTGAAAAGGCCTGGCTGGATACAATGACAAACTCAGTTAAACAAGTACCTCTTATGTAAGAGTGTTATCTGTAAATGCTGTTGCTCCACTAAAGGCACCTGGAAAATGGTTAGTTCTGGGTCCAGCGCAAGAAGTGTCCACGATGTGCCTGGAACAGGGAAGTTATCAAAGTTACTAAGTGCATGTCAAAAGTCTCAGGAACGAACTTGGAGAGTCACTGACCAAAAATGGGAAATTCAGACCATTAAAGGTTAGTAACTGCAATAGATTGAAATATATCAGTTAGTTCAAAATCCAAAACCAAATAATAGCAGAATAAAACATCTATTTGCTTACCTTTGGAGGACGCCAGGTAACAAATGATTATTTTGAAAACAACGTAATATGAACTATATTTCAGGTCGCCAAACAGTTGATTAGAGGAAGTTTATCTTTGTAATGAATTCTAGTTAACATTTTCTAGCTAAGAAATGAAGAAGAAAAAATAGAATCAGAGTATTGTCACTTCACAATTCCTAAAAATTAGGTACATATTGATTTAGGCAATGATCCTCAGTACTTGTTAACATCATAAAAAAGCAAAGTATTATGTGCTTCCCAACCAAATACATACCACCACTGTGAAGAACTCTTTTTAAAAACTCAAATCTATTTTTATTTAGTCTTTAAACCTAACTACCAATTCATAGGAAATACAGGGAACAAAGGAACATACCAAACAACATCTAGGTGATACCCATCATCAGACTCAAGACTGTGGGAAACCAAACAGGACAAAAAAACCTGGTTTACTCAATAAAAAATGTCAAGGGCCAAAAAATTCAAGGAGTAGATTATGTCAACCAAATATAATGTGTAAACCTTATCTGGATCTTGATTTAAATAAAGAAAGTTAGGAAACATTGAGGGAAAGTCAAAGACTGATGGATATTGGAAGATATGAACTATTATTACTTTTTAAGTGTGATACATTACAGAAAAGTCATTACCTTTTAGAAATACATACTGGTATATTTCTGAATAAAATGACAGAATGGATGATATTTCTGTGATTGGCTTCAAAATAATATGGCAAGGTTCGGATGAGAGATACAGATGAAACGAGATTTGTCATGAGTCAATAATTGTTAAAACTATGTGATAGGCACATAGGGGTCATTATACTAATTTCTATCTTTTAGTATATGTTTTAAATTTTCAATAATAAAATTTTTAATTGCTATCTATGGAAGATAGAAATAATGAATATTGGCAGGAAACTAGAAATTTCAACCACAGTATATATAATAATGTACATTGATTTTATAGATGAAGAAACTGTGACTTAGAAGAGAGACACGGATGGCATCCTAGGTTGGTACCTAAAATGGGCAGATTTAGGAAAAGGAACACAGGAGTCAGAGGAGAAGAGGGGCCAGTAGGAAGGTCAAGAGAGAACAGTGCTTCAGAAATGAAGTTAGAGGGAGTTTGAAAAGGAGGAGTCTCTGTGCTCATAAAAATGTGCTGTTTTTTTCTTTTTTAAAGAAAATTTATTAATCAGGCATTTATTAAGGACCTACTGTTAAAGCTCACTGACTGTTAAAGCCCTTCTGGAACACACCCTGAGTCAAATAAAATGAGCCTGGGTTAATTTGCAGCAGCAAAGGAGACCCCGCCTCCCTGAGGCGTTATAGGGAGTATCTTATGGGATGTGGGTTCATGGTGGATGATTCTACAATGGGTTTAAGGAAACAGGGGCCAGTTTTGAGGGGATGTTGTCCAAGCTGGGGTATCTGAATAATTTTTCTCCGAGAGATGGGAAGGTTAAACAGAGCTAGATGTATTGTTGGTAGTCAGGTGGGGGCCATGGTTAATGGTTTGTTGAGGGTGCCAAGCGGCCTTGCCCCTGTCCTGTTTATGTGCTTTGAGAGTTGTTTATGTTCAGTGAGAAATGTTGTGGCCTAGTTGTCATGAGGGCCATTCTTCACCTTCTGAGTCCTTCTGTGCAGAGCTTTATGCTGGGGTTTCAAACCTGAGTAGCAAGGCTCTGGCCCCTGAGGGTGTCAAAGTCAAGGCCAATCACATGGGGTGTAGGGAGAACATCTTAGCACCTTATATGTTGAGCAAATTTTATTTTGAATTTTGCTCTTTAAGAAGTACACACACAGGCATCTGAAATGATAAGGGGGAAGCAACAGAGATAAAAATGGTTCCCAAATGGTGTGAACAAGCGTCAATCTCACAGCTGAAAAGTAGAATGAAAATAATAGAATCAATTACCCAGGAAAGTCCCATGTAGAGAGAATAGATAACCCATTAGAAAAAAAATTAAAAGGAGTCTCATTAATGGTTACAGCAATCTTCTAGATTGTTTTAGAAACTATTAAAGGAAAAAGAATTCAAGTTGTTTTTCTTCAACGCACTTCACACTATTAACTTTACATAAAGAGCAGTATCACAAAGAAATAAATGAAACAATTCAACTGGCACTGAGTGCAAGATAATTCCAGAGAATCATCACTTAAAAATAAAACCCTTAGATTCTTTAGCATTTATATTTCAGTATTGGCCATAGAAAACAATTTCAGCCAAAAGAAGAAAGAGTAAAGTAATTAAAGTAACTTCCCTTGATTTTGTAGGTTAAGTAGGTGCAGCTGCTGGACGTTTTTATCTTGAGTAGAAATGTTTTTCAAATCACTTTTGTTCTTTATTTCTTGGTATTTGGAATATAAGTTTTTTTTTAAATACTTTATTTTATTTAAGTAGAGTTGATTTACAATGTTGTGTTAATTTCTACCATACAGCAAAGTGATTCAGTTATGCATATATATATACATTCTTTTTCATATTCTTTTCCATTATGGTTTATCACAGGATATTGAATATAGCTCCCTGTACTATACAGTAGGACTGTGTTGTTTATCCATCCTATATATAATAGTTCACATCTGCTAATCCCAAACTCCCAATCCATTCCTCCCCCACTCCTCTTCCCCCTTGGCAACCAGAAGTCTGTTCTCTATGTCTGTGAGTCTGTTTCTATTTTGTAGATAAGTTACTTTGGGTCATATTTTAGATTCCACATAAATGTGATATCATATGGTATTTGTCTTTCTCTTTCTGATTTACTTCACTTAGTATGATAATCTCTAGGTCCATCCATGTTGCTTCAAATGGCATTATTTCATTCTTTCTTATGGCTGAGTAGTATTCCATTGTATATATATATATACCATATCTTCTTTATCCATTCATCTGTTGATGGACATTAAGGTTGTTTCCATGTCTTGGCTATTGTGAATAGTGCTGCTATGAACGTAGGGGTGCATATATCTTTCCAAATTATAGTTTTGTCCAGATATATGCAGAGGAGGGATTCGTGGATCATATGGTAGCTCTATTCTTAGTTTTTTGAGGAACCTTCATACTGCTTTCCATAGTGGTTGCACCAATTTACATGGATTTTGTAATGGAACTTCTGTTTGTGGATATGACATTGATTCTAGAAACCCCAAGTCTGGAAAGGAGAGCCCCTCTTGTTCCACTTATCACCATGGTGTGAAGCCGGCAGTAGGATTCGGCTGCAGGTGGGGGTGGAGGCAGGGCTCATTCTAATCCTGGAGGAAGCAAGGTCCTTTCTAAGGAGTAGAAGCTGAGCTCACAAGTCCTCGAAGTGTGAGCCCTTCAGGCAGAGGCAGGAGAGAAAGAGAGGAGAACCATGAGGAGAAATAAAGAGGAGAGATACAGGATGAAAATGGGGCAGAAGAGAAATGAACAGAAGAGAGAGAAGGATGTAGGAAAAATGAACCAGGATAGATTGAGTACCTTCAATGTGCCAGCCACTCTGCTATCCACTGCAGACCTGCTAACCCCATTCATTCTCACAAAACCCCCTACATTAGATGTTACTGCTTATAATTTAGAGGAAATAGAGACAGAGAAGAGGCTGAGTAACTTGTTCATCCAGTGTAGGACTGGGGCTGTTGGGATCTACAGCCTGCACTGTCTAAGGCAGCGGTCCCCAAACTTTTTGGCACCAGGGACTGGTTTCATGGAAGAAAATTTTTCCATGGACTGGGGAGGTAGAGGGAGGGGATGGTTTTGGGATGATTCAAGCACATTACATTTATTGTGCACTTTGTTTCTATTATTATTACATTGTAATATATAATGAAATAATTATACAACTCATCATAATGCAGAATCATGGGAGCCCTGAGCTCGTTTTCACTTGCCACTCACTGATCGGGTTTTGATATGAGTCAGCAAGCAATTGATTGATTATGGTCTCTGTGCAGTCAAACCTCTCTGCTAATGATAGTCTGTATTTGCAGCCACTCCCCAGTGCTAACATCACCGTCTCAGCTTCACCTCAGATCATCAGGCATTAGATTCTCATAAGGAGTGTGCAACCTAGATCCCTCGCATGCGCAGTTCACAGTAGGGTTTGTGATCCTATGAGAATCTAATGCTGCCACTGATCTGATATGAGGCTGAGCTCAGGCGGTAATGCAAGCAATGGGGAGCAGCTGTAAATACAGATGAAGCTTTGCTCGCTCGCCCGCCGCTCACCTCCTGCTGTGCGGCCTGGTTCCTAACAGGCCATGGACCAGCACCAGTCCATGGCCTGGGGGTTTGGGACCCCTGGTCTAAGGTGTTGGATTCTCTTTAATTGCTTCTCATCAACAACCAGGGTTTGCAAACTCAGATTCTGAAAGAAACCAAATAGGTAACATGAAGGTGTAATTTGGATTGAGGGTTAGAAAACTGTGGCCAAACAGAGAATGTTTACCCCAATTAAAGATGTTCCATTTAAAAAAATTAAGTACTGTATTGACTTTGTAAAACCATTCTGAGTGCCCACTGGTAGAACTTTAGTTTAACACCTGTGGACCATGCTGCTCATCCTATGTCTATTTCCTGTCACTTGTGCTCTCAATACTCTCCCTCCCTACAGTCCTCCCAACCCTGTTTCCCTCTTTGTCCACCTCTCCTGCCTCTCAACTCCAAAGGTTCATTCTCAGCTAGAAAAATTCATTTTATTCCCTTTAATCCACCAGAATGTCTGGGTCAGTTAAAATTCTATCTACTTTTTTTTTTCACTTTGCTAACATAAGTAGTAAATTTTAACTTTTTCCAGTAAAATACCAGTAAATTTAGAGTCTGTGGAATAGAAGAAATCTTAGGAATTTTCAAATCTAGTTAAGAGGAAAATAAATAATGTGAGAGGATATGATGAAGAAATTATTGCCCATGACAATTTGATGCTGGCCTCTGCTTAGAACAGTGTTTCTCAACAGTTTTTTTATTACTGCCTCCCCTAAGGAGACTTTTTAGACTATTTTGTATATTAAGTCACCCCTCCCCTCCCCCAAGAAATTCTAATATCATGGATATACTATATATCTGTTTATGTACTATAGCTCTTTGGAAGGCCACATGCCATTGTAACATCTAAGTTTTTTTGCCCCCAAGAACCAATTTTCTTTCCTTTGGGGGCCATACTGCCCCCAATAAGAATGTGCAACTTAGCATAATAACTCTTACTCCACTCTATATTCTGGGCCTATTCCTTGGGAACTTTTGGATTCCTTATAAAGATTTGAAATGTATGAAGCAGGGAATTAAAAGTTGTTTTAGTGAAATGACCAGGTACTTTTAAAACAACCCACCCACTGCTATTCATCAAAATATTAACAGCCAGGTAGGTTTTATATTTAATGATATTCAGCCAATTGGCACAACCAACACATCTTCAAATTACGTCTGTACACAGAGATACACCATCAATCTATCAGGCAGGTGGGGGCTTCCATGGTGGCGCAGTGGTTGAGAGTCTGCCTGCCAATGCAGGGGACACGGGTTCGAGCCCTGGTCTGGGAAGATCCCACATGCTGCGGAGCAACTAGGCCCGTGAGCCACAACTACTGAGCCTGCACGTCTGGAGCCTGTGCTCCGCAGCAAGAGAGGCCGCGACAGTGAGAGGCCCGTGCATCGCGATGAAGAGTGGCCCCCGCTTGCCGCAACTACAGAAAGCCCTTGCACAGAAACGAAGACCCAACACAGCCAAAAATAAATCATAAATAAATAATTAAAAAAATTTTTTTTAAAATCTATCAGGCAGGCAAGCAGTTCTGCAACTTAAAAAAAAAAAAAAAAGTTTAGTGTTTGATTTGGAAGTCAGATTCCAAATGTATTATCTTCTAAAACCAACTGAGTAGTTGGTAGAAACTGTGGTGGTTTGTCTATGTCAAACCTGTACTGCCAGTCCCTAAGACAAGGCTTTGCATCATTTAGCTACTGCTGCATAACAACCCACCCCAAAATTCAGTATCTTAAAGTAATAAACATTTATTATTGCTCACAGGTCTCCAAGTCAGTTGAGTGTACTTGTAGCCTTGCCTTCACAGGTAGTTATAGATTAAAGAGGCAGCTCTGTTGATCTTAGCCAGGCTCTCTCACATATTTGGGAGTTACCTGGCTGAAGGCTAGTCTAGGATGGCCTCAGCTAGTACAAATTGGCTCTTTCCCATGTGATCTCTCTTCTTCCAGCAAGCTAGCCTGGGCTTGTTCACATGATAGTGTCAGGGTTTCATGAGAGATAGAGGACACTGCACTAAGGATACTGAGTAGTTTTTATGATCATAAAACACAGTAACAGCAAATTAGAAGAAAAAGAAACAAAAAGAAAACAACATTAACTCTCAAAATATTGATTTCTTTATGAAAAAGAGAAACAGTGACATGTAGCCTTTAATGCTCCCAGCTTCTGTTTTCCAATTTCATTCAAAATGAAATCCATCTCTCCTCATTTCTGGAGTAACTTCCAGAGTAGAATCCTTGCTAATATTTTCATCATCACCACCATCATTAATTATTTACTTTTTGTAAGGAGCCACTAGCAAACACTCTCTCTGGATAAATATATTCCATCTGCCACAGAGTTCTCTATCCTTGTTACCATGGAGTCCCGGACGATACAAGTCCTTTACACCTGGCTGATTTAGCAGCAGGTGTTAGCTAAAACAGCTGATTGGTGTACCTAGATAAGGAGGTAATAGAGCATTTTTATACTGTGGTCTACTGGGAGAGGCAAGAATTTCTACTAGAGTTAACACTCTGGCCTCTCTCCATCCCCTTACCCCTTACCCTGAAGGGAGCAACTAATAGGTGAGGTCCGAAGAAGCTGAGCATGCTTGACTCAGGTCCTGCTCTGTGGGATCAGCTTGCCAGCAAAGAGCATGCATTCCCATCTGTTCTTTATGTAAGTTTTTCAGGAACATGCCCCCATGGGGAGGATGGTATTTCCCCAAGTACCTGTAACTCATATGTAAGTTCCAAAGGAGCCATATTGGATAGCAGATAGAAGGTACTTTCTTGAACTAGCCTTTTTCAATCATAAAAGTTATTCTTTGATCTCTGACTGATGCCTACATCTATCAGTTGGCTGCATATTTCGATGGGTAAAAGGATGGGTGCTAGACATTTGCTTCCTTAAATCTGCACATGAATTTCCCTTAGAAGAAGTTTTTCTAACGTTGAGATAACTTTCTCAGGTTCAACTTCTATACACTGCCCTTCAGTTAGACCATAGAATGGCTGGATTCCATAATTTATACCACCTACATGGCTAACCCCACGTCCCGTGTACGAAACGCACAAACCATGGACTTCATTAGGAGTGCCACAAATGGGTCAGGTGTGACAATTTTTAGGCTAAATACCTCTGTAGGGTTCATGATTTGAGAGTCCAGGATCCTTAAAGGGAGGAGTTTTATCTTCTTTAATCTGAAATGCAATTCCCTCATACACTTATTCAACAAATACGCATGCTGCACACATAACAACAACTCTGCATCTGCTGCCCTATACTCTTGCTGCAAGGGATGCCCATTAGACACATTTCTAAATTATGAGACCTAAACAAACGTCTGCTGTGCAACTTCTGGAAAGACTCTTGCTTTCATAGGAAAATAGTATAAACCTTGCTGGTATTTCTTCTTTTTTTTTCCTTTTCCTGAATTAACTGTAGACCCGGAAGCACAGCAGCTATTTTGCACCCATGAAGATAAAAGTAATAATAAGGGTGAAATGAAATCAATCATGAACTAAGCATGTTGAAGCAGGAAGATAGAAAGAGCCAAAATTCCTGTTGGCAACTGAAATGATAGGAATCAAAGCCACCAAGTGCATTCCTCCAGATTCCTTTTCAGTCTGTGGGGGTAATAAATCTTACTTATTAAGGCTCTGCTAGTCAGGTTTTTGTCACTTCCAGTCAAATGCTTTCCTAATATATGATACACAACAGTGGATAAGATATACTTCCTACTCTGAAGCTGTTCATAGTCTAGAGTGACCTTAATATAGGTGAAAAGCCTTATTATAAAAGGTAAATACAGGAAGGCTGCAAATAGAAAATGGGCCACTAATTTAGTCTAGGATGGACTTTTTGGAATAGTTAAATCCAAGATAAAAAAGGAGTTAGGTACAAGGTTAAGTGGACTAGAGCAAAAGTAGAAACAATAGCAACAAGACAGTAGTTAGAAGATGGGAAAGGAGTAAAGCCAAATGAGGATAGAGAGAGAACCAAGGGCAAGATATGAGTCAAATCAAACCTCCCCCAACCCACACTGCGGCTAAAATATCACTTATTCTATGCTGAGTGGCAGAAGAGTATTGCAGCCATGATGCATTATAGACAAGAGATTATGTTCGGTCATTTATTTCCTACTGGTCTCCTTTTTGTCAAGAAATACATCTCCTTACACGTACTAAAAAATTCTGGGATGATTCAAGATACAAATCTCATAAGCTTTCCTTAATCTTAGCTGTGGGTAATCCAGAAACCAAGCTTTATCTCAGATGCTTAACAATAAATATTCTATTCAATATTCTCTTTTAAAAACATGTTTTGGACTCAAATTTGTGCTCTATTTTCCTTGAAATTCTCCTAACTCTTTATGCTTTCATGGTCCATTTTCCCTTTTACCTTTGGTGATAGCTGAGTGAATCAGGGGACTTGTGGAAGGTACTGGTAACTGGGCATTCTTACTTGAAGGGGAGAGGGAGGAAGCTCAGAGCGGCCTGGTGAGCTAAGCCACGCAATCCTCAGGCTAGGGGTGTCTGGAATGATCTCCTCGGCTTGATGATTCACTTTCCAGGAGTCACCATTTCATTGACTGCAAGCGTTATCTTCTACCTGACCGTGATTGCTTAACAAACCTCCCCAAAGCTTAGTGGCTTAAAACAACCACTACTTATTTAACTCACTATAGAAGATCAGTTCTTGGCTCAAGTCTGGCTTATCTTTGTTGGCCTTGCTCACACATTTATGGCTAGCAAGTGGGCTGGGACTGGCTGCGTTTCTGATGTTCGTGGTTGTTACAGCTGGACCACTTGGGTCTCTTATCCTCCAAGCTGGATTACACGGTGTCCCATGTTCCAAAGCAACAAATGAATAAGCACTGATGAGTAAACATGTTATAAGTCCCTGCTTACGTTATGTTTGCTACCTGTCCAAGGTCATATTCCTCCCCTTAATGGGAGGAGCAAGGAACGACAAAGGCACATTACAAAGGATACAGATACCAGTAGGGATATAATTTGTGGCCATTTTTGGCAACCAGACCACTACAGCTGCACATTAAAGTCAACTGGGGATATGCCTGATGCCTGGATAGAACATCAAACCGATTACATCAGAATTTCTGCGAGTAGGACGTGGTATCAGTGTTTACTTTTTTAATTTTTAATTTTTATTTTTTGCCAATGGTCTAGGGCTCTATCTCCAGCTCTGGGACACCAGTTTATAGAAGAGTTAGGCCTCCGGAGAAAGCTTATTTATTTATTTTTCAGTAGGGATACAAGATTTTTATTTTTATTTATTTATTTTTAAAAATTGAAGCATAGTTGATTTACCATGTTGTGTTAGTTTCAGGTGTACAGCACAGTGATTCAGTTTTATACATATTTTTTTCAGATTCTTTTCTCTTATAGCTTATTACAAAATACTGAGTATAGTTCCCTGTGCTATATAGTAGGTCCTTGTTGGTTATCTATTTTATATATAGGAGTATATATATGTTAGTCCCAAACTCCTAATTTATCCATCCCCCCCATCTCCTTTGGTAGCCATAAGTTTGTTTTCTATGTCTGTGAATCTATTTCTGTTTTGTAAGTATGTCCATTTGTATCATTGTTTTAGATTCCACATATAAGCAATATCATATGGTATTTGTCTTTGTCTGACTTACTTCACTTAATATGATAATCTCTAGGTCCATCCATGTTGCTTCAAATAGCATTATTTCATTCTTTTTTATGGCTGAGTAGTATTCCATTGTATATATGTACCACATCTTCTTTATCCATTCATCTGTAGATGGACTTTTAGGTTGTCTCCATGTCTTGGCTATTGCAAATAGTGCTGCTATGAATATAGGGGTGCATGTATCTTTTTGAATTATAGTTTTGTCAAGATATATGCCCAGGAGTGGAATTGTAGGATCATATGGTAGCTCTATTTTTAGTTTCCTAAGGAACCTCCATACTGTTTTCCATAATGGCTGTACCAATTTGCATTCCTACCAACAGTGTAGGAGGGCTCCTTTGAGAAACTTACTTTATAGTTAGTACACTTTTCAATAGTTCAGAACTTTTTAATATGCAAACACTATTTTGGTCCAGCTAACTTGACAGGCCAATCCAGTAAAAACAGTTAAAATTGGTCTCCGTAGCTCAGACGTCCTCAAACTTTAGTGTGTATCAGAATCACATGGAGGGCTTGTTAAAACACAGATTGCTGAACCCCATCCCCAGAGATTCTGAATAAATAGGTCTGGGGTGGGGCCCAAGAATATGCCTTGGAAGTTCTCAGGTGCTGCTGCTGCTGCTAATCGGACAGGACATTTTGAGAAACCATACGTGTAGACATGGCCTTAGCCAAACATAGCGTCTAACCAGCAAGGCCTCATTGCCCTCTAAAAGGGCTGTGGTTATCACCGTGAGCCGAAGCAACTTTTGCAGGAGTTCTCAAAATCTTTTACTCCAGGGCATTTAGATAGAGCCAGAGAGTAAGTCATCCTGCCACAGGGGAAGGGTCCTCTGCTGGGACAAGAGACTGTTCCAATTGCCTGAGACTTTTCATGGACCTCTCCAGGGCACTCACTTGACTAACAATCCTTTTCTATATCTTCCCTTCCAGCTCTCTATTAAATGATGAGAAAAGATGAGGATTTGGAGCAGCTGCAGCAAAGCAGCGTGAAACCTCCAGTCCCAACAATGAAAGTCTGAGACTTTACAGTGAACTCACTCATCCAGTGAACAGTTTTCAATCAGAACCCACAAAAGGTCTCAGATGAATCCCTGGGGAGTCTATGAACCACACCCTCTACCAACAGAGAATTAGTATAATAATAACAGAGAAAAACCACTTGCTCTTTCCAAGATAAGAGCCAATGCTTTTTAAGTGCAGTATTTGCAGCTCATGCCTCGAGCACAAGGAAAAAAACACTCTGGCTTATCCTGATAATTGCAGTGGAGAGTGAAGGGGCTCTTATCAGCACTGGCCAGAAAATTATTTTCTATTCTTTAATGTAATCACCCATCTAGGTATAAAATACACACTCTGTCTAAGTATTCCCACCCAGTTCTAGGTGAACCCAACTTCAAGAGTTTGTTGGTCACACAGTCCACTCTCTATAGGAATCTGCAAAGTGAGAAGGCTGGTTTTATATAACATATAAGCCATTGTTTGATACTCACAGTGACATTACCAGCTTTGCCAGAGCTTGACATTTAACTCTAACCACAATCTAACCAATGCTCAGTCTGTGCCCCTGAAGTGGTGCCCATCTACCCTTGGCCCCCTGTAATCATTTTTTATGCTTGGGGCTCCTGCTTTTCCTTATCCCATGTGCCCCTGAATCTCCTGGGTTTGTTTCTCTCTGTGATCAGTCAGGACACACTTTCTCCTAAATTCCTTCTTTTTTTAAAATTGGAATATGGTTAGTTTACAATGTTGTGTTAGTTTCAAGTGTACAGCAAAGTGATTCACACACACACACACACACACACACACATATATATATATATATATACTTTTTCAGATTCTTTTCCGTTATAGGTTATTACAAGATATTGAGTATAGTTCCTTGTGCTATACAGTAGGTCCTTGTTGCTTACCTATTTTATATATAGTAGTGTGTAAGTGTTAATTCCAAATTCTTAATTTATTTCTCCCCCTCCCCACTGCTATCCCCTTTGGTAACCATAAATTTTTTTTTTCTGTGTCTGTGAGCCTATTTCTCTTTTGTAAATAAGTTCATTTGTATTATTTTTTAAGATTCCATATATAAGTGATATATTTGTCTTTCTTCTTCCCTTAATATGATAATCTCTAGGTCCATCCATGTTGCTGCAAATGGCATTATTTTATTCTTTTTTATGGCTGAATAATATTCCATTGTATATGTATACCACCACTTCTTTATTCATTCATCTGTTGATGGACATTTAGGTTGCTTCCATGTCCTGGCTATTGTAAATAGTGCTGTTATGAACATTGGGGTGCATGTATCTTTTCGAATTAGAATTTTCTCCAGATATATGCCCAGGAGTGGGATTGCAGGATCATATGGCAACTCTATTTTTAGTTTTTTAAGGAACCTCTATGCTGTCCTCCACAGTGGCTCCACCAATTTACTTTCCCACCAATAGTGTAGGAAGATTCTTTTTTCTCCACATCCTCTCCAGAATTTATTAATCGTAGACTTTTCATAATGGCCATTCTGACTGGTGTGAGGTGATACCTCATTGTAGTTTTGATTTGCATTTCTTTAATAATTAGTGATACTGAGCATCTTTTCATGTGCCTGTTGGCCATCTATCTGTCTTCTTTGGAGAAATGTCTGTTTAGGTCTTCTACCCATTTTTTTGATTGGATTTTTTTTTTGTCAGGACACACTTTCTCCTAAACTCTTTCTTTTTTGAGACTAAATCCCGATAGCAGAGATGTTTGTGCCTCAATTAATATGGCTATTTCAGTTTTACCATGAGCTCTCTCTCCTTCCATGTGCATATAGGAATGCCCCAGGGGCACCAGTTCAAGTGCATACTTGTGTAATGAGAATTATTATTAGGGAACAATAAATTCTTACTGGTCATCACTATTTATATTGAATTAATTTGTTTAGTCTAAGAGTTAGAGATTATTATTTCCATTTTAGAGATGAGGAAACTGAAGCACAGAGAGACTCCTTGTTTTCCCTATTTCCTGTTTACATTAACCACTAAACCTAGGCCTGCTGCCTTTTTCTATATTCAGGACCTGTTGAGTGTAGATTATGATCTCACACTCTTCCTCAATTAAGGAAACTTTCCTCTCTAGGTCCCTTGTGGATGTCATGATGGAATGGTGGTGTGGGTAATGGAAAGCTGGCAACAAGCTCAATTAGAAGATGAGCTATTTCTTTAAAGGCAAAGAATATGGAAACCCATGGAGATGGTGACCCAGACTTCTACAATCCCCAAGTCTGCATAAATATTTTCAGCTGCTGCTCTGGTCCCCAGTTAGGGAGGGTTCCACCAGGACTCAGAAGTTTACCTTTGCTCTTCCACCCAGCATTTTTATATATTCCTGCATTCTTTCTTTGGCTACCCCACCTGCTTTTTTTCTGGAGACTGTTTACCAGCTGTAGTAAATGGGACAAAATACATCAACTCATTCCCAAGTATTTAAGGTTTGGGCAGAAGAAGGAAAGATAAAGTTTCCCGGCACAGCACCCTCAGCAAGGCCAGGCTTAGCCTCCTTTAATTTTTTTCCATTCCTGTAGCACTCTCCCACCATTCATCTTTCACACCAACTCTGTTTTTTTCCCTCTCTAATAATCTCAAATACTTGCCTCTTTCTTAGTTGGGAAGTTTCAGTCTAGACGGAGTTTAAATTATTCTCTTCATGGTCACACTGGTTCACGTATATATTAGGAGGTGTGGTTAGATGCCAGAGATGATAATGGAGCAGAGTGGAGGGTGACGGGTATTAGACTGCTTACTCCATCTTACTGTCACATCTAATCCCTGGTCTGATGCCACCAGAAACCCCATGGTGGTATTTTCTTTAAAAAATGTCAGTCCAATAAAATGTGGGTAAACCCAGGAATTAAGCTAATTAATAATATTAACATTATTTACTGTACACACTGGATAAGTGGCTGTGGGTGAAATGACCACTTGTCCGGGGACTACAAAAACAAATTTGCTGTGGGTGGATAAATAAACAAACATGAGCCTCACGAACATGTTTATCTCAAGCTGGTCAACTTGGAGCTATTTTGAGTTTCATAGGAACCACACTGCATAGAACAAAACATGGAGATTGAGAAAATTGTTTCAAATGGGTTTTCCAGTTCAAAATTTAGTCAATTTCTCAAAAGAAAAAAATAGATTCAGTAATTTGGAAGATCTACCTTTACCATACCTTTCTTTCTAGGATTTCAAATTCCATATTTCTTCTTTGTCCAAAGCAAACTCAGAGGAAATCAATTTGAATATTTGATTTAAAAATTTAGTAATCTTTTCAAATATGCTTAATATGATAATATTTGTTTATTACCTGGAGATTTAGTTCATTTACATTTATTGTCATTACTGATGTATTTAAACTCACTTATTCCAATTCATTTTGCCCTTTCTACTTGACCTATTTTAAAAATATTGCTTTTATGTTCTCCTTTCTTATTTTGTTTTGAAATAATGTTCACCTAATTCTAACTTTTTTCTCTGTACTAATTTTCTCTTTCCTAAAAAAATAATTAGTATTCTTTTGTTTTAGAAAATACCCTGGAAACTTTAATATCACTGTTTAACCTAATAATAGCCTAAAATGAGTATCAGTATATTTACCTGCCTCCTGAACAATACAATCATTTTAAGACATTTTAATAATCCACTCAAATTATATGTTTTGTTGTTCAGGATTTTGGGTCTATCTTGAATTCTGTGTGTTTTCTTATTATTTTGTGAATAATTGTTTGGCTTTTTGCATCTTTTATCCATTTTTCTGGCTGACAATTCCTTCTCATATCTCAGCTCTATCTTTCTAGAATAATTTGCATTCTTCCTAGAGCACATTCTTTAGAAGATCTTTAGAGGGGAATTGTCGTGAGCAAACCCACTCATTTTGTGTATGTCTTTCTTTCTGTCTCTCTCAAGAAGTATGCCATGAATGATATAATGAAAATGTGTAGTTTAAAGTATAATATCACAACAAACACCCACCCAGGTTAAGCTTTCTCAGTTTCTGTTTGTCTGAAAATGTCTACATTTTGCCCTTGTTCTTGACAGATTTTTATTGAGTATATAATTCGAGGTTGACCAATATCTTCTCTCTTTGAATTTATCATCACACTTGTTTCTCTCATCCATTATTTTTTAGAAGAAATTGGCTAAGTTTTATTCCTTTGTAAGTAATGTGTCTTTCCTTTCTGGTTGCTTTTAGATCTTTTCTTCTTTGCTTAGTAAAGTATGTCGAGGTGCTAAGAATTTATTGCACTTCATGAACTTTGATCAATTTTGGAAAATAATAGCCACTATCTCTCAGATATTGCTTCTCTCCTCACCCCCACATTCACTTGGTTTTCTCCATCTGAAACTGAGTAGATGTGTATTGGAAATTCTCACTCTACCGTCCACATCTCTTAACCTCTCTTTCATAATTTCCATCTTTTGCTCTATGAGTTGCATTTTAGATAATTTCTTTATATCTACCTGACTCCTCAATGTTTAATCTCTCCATTAGACCGGATTATTTTTCAAATCTTCCTGATAAACAGTCTCTTGTTCCATTGTCATTATTTCAGTATCCTTTTGGATTTTTAAAAATAATATTAAAATTTTCTTTCCTATTCCACATCAGTTAATATAAACATCAGCTGTTTTTGTCAGTCTTATTCTGGTGACCTCTCATCCTGCTTGGTCCTTCATCCATCCATTAAAACCAAAGATCTAAGATTCTGCTCCATCCCATAAATTAAAGACCTCTTCACCTACAGTACAGATCTACCTGTTAACCTGAGCAGTGGCAGGGCAAGAAGCCAGAACAGCGAGAGAGTACAGATGGTCTCCTTAGATAGACCCTGTCTGGTGTCCCTGCCATGACTAAACTGGGGAATGCAAGAACAAGCAAGAGGACCAGCTGTGCCTGAGTTTAACCAGGTGGTTAAAGAGAGAAAATACAGATGAGGCTTTGGGGACACAGTAACTTGGCCCAATAAAGATCAGTATACGCCCAGCTGGATTAACCAACTCTCTCCTTTGGGGAGAAGCAAATGAGGGGGAGGGAGTATTGGCAGAAGTCCCCTCCTGAAAGTGGCCTGTAGAAGACACTTCCCATTTCCCATGTCACAGTCTCTTGGCTCAGCTCTGATTCCGGCTGCAGCTGTTGTGGATGGTTTTGTGTGAGCTCAGCCACCTTGCTGACAGCATTACATCTGAAACAAGTCTTATCTTAAGCTCTTTGCTTTGGAGTCTTGTCTTAAGCCTCAGGAAGCTGCTCAGCCTTCCAGCAAATGGTAACACTCAACCCACAGGGAGGCACAGCTGGTGGAGAATCTGGCTGTTTCTTTGGGAAACCCCCAGTGATGGTGTTTTTTGGGTCTTTTCTCCTGAGCTGCTAATATTCCCTAAAGACTATCTTCTGGTAGCTAAAGTGGGAAGAAGGCAAAGTTCTCCATATTGAATATGTGTTTATGTCATTTCCTGTTTTCAGCTGGGGAATCAGTCACAGTGATTACAAAAATCTTTCATGTCCTCAACAGTCTTTCAATACCCATCCATGGCCAGATCAGTTATTGAGCATTTTCTAGGTGGAAGTTACAGTATTAGTCTTGGTGTTTTTGTGCAAAGCAGCCCTGATTTTGAATAGCTGGCTGTTTCTTTTGAGCTTAGTTCATCTACTGGAAAAATGCAACACCTTTATTATAATCGTGGTGGAGGGAAGTTTAAATTAAACCCAGATACATGTGAAAATATCTTAGTAACATTTCTCTAGCATGAAAATTAATTATCAACTGTGCTTATATTTAAAAACCTTTTTTTTTATTTTGAAAAAATTCAAATGTTCAAGGAATAGTACAATGAACTTGCATATATCCTTCACTTAAATTCACCAATTAACTTTTTGACACATTTGCTTTTCCTCTCTTTCTCTGTATCTTTCTGTTTCTCTGTCTGTCTCTCTTCTCTCTATATATATGTGTTTGTGTGTAGTATGTATGTATATATGCATATATACACGTATATTTGATGAACCATTTGAGAGTAAGTTGCTGACATCACCTTTTTTCCTGAACACTTTTGCATGTATTTGCCCAGACAAGTGTATTCTCTTACATAACCACAGTACAATGATCAAAATCAGAAAATACAACCTTGACACAATATTATTATCTAATGTAGAATACATATTCAAATTTTGTTAATTGCCTTGATGTGTTTAACAGCAATATTTTCCTCCATCCAGTGTCTATTATAGGATCAGGCATTTTATTCAATTGTTGTATCTTTTTAGTCTCTTTTAATTTGGAAAACATCATCAACCTTTTTTTGTCTCTCGTGACATTGACATTTTTGTAGTGCACAGGCTAATTTTGTATATAATCTGCTGACATTAAAAAATAGTTTTAAAAATGGCTGGTTTGAGAATGGGTAGTACTTCAAATCAATAGACACAGTTGCAGTTTCTTTAGATTAAGTCAGTTTGTGGTTTGATTTTACAAAAATCCCTCATCCTTTTGCCTTTAAACTACTCTGTTCTATGTGGAGACACACACACACACACACACACACACACACACACACACACATGTTTCAATTAGGAGAATATAAATGAACTTAGGGCTTTGAGACATTCCCTGATAAAACTGCATAATTGGGGTCAATGCTGTGGTACCATAAAGCTGTAGTTAGGAATCAGTGGTCTATTGTGAAACACAGAACATATGGATCTGAACACGTTTGGCAGATCAATGATCTCAAAAACGTTTCTTAAGAAGTCACACATCTGGAAATAAAACTTAAGGTAATATATAAAATTAAAATTGTTTCAAGAAAAGGAGTAGTAAGGTCAAAAAATATTTGCTTGCCTGCTTAGAGAATAAGACTGGTGATTCTATACAGTTCACATGAACAATGATAAATGGTAACCTACTTTTTATATGATTTCCCTTTAGAACTAAAATCCCAGTTATGATGAAGAAAAAGGATATTACTTATTGGAAGAACATTCCAACACCCAAGCACAGAAGGTAAGCTACATTTCCACACAGCAGCCCAGCTCCCTGTGCTTTGCCAACCAGTATGATCCAGTTGAACCAAAGCTCAATTGTTGCAATGCCTTTGAGGAAAAATCTTCAGAAGGATTTCCCCTTAAGGATTTTGATTTTCAGAACAAAGTGAAAGACAAATATGAAACCAAAGTGGGTAAGGAAGACAAAGAGCTGCCAGTGGTGCTTAGTCTCTGGACTCCTACAAGTTAATGGACTGGAAAGCAGGAACAGGTAAGTGATAATGATTCTATAAGCCTACAAGTGTGGAGTTTCCTTGTTTGCTCTGTGTTTTGTGTAAGTGTCATATAATGCGATTAAAATCAAGCATTCAGTCCTGTCTTTGAGTAATATCGAGCTCCAAAGTAATTTTTCAGACACAGTGATTTTGAACGTTTTAAATATTTCTACCCTACTCCTCCATCGACTGTACTCTCTTAATGACATTTTACCAACTGCATTATAATTATGTCTAATTTCAGGACATTTCTGCTTTGTTTTAAAACTGTATTGATTACTCAAGGCTCTGCACTGAGTGGCTCAGAATTTGTTCCAATTGCTGGTACTAATGTCAGCAGCTGAATTAACCCAGTGTCTGTCAGAAACAGGGAAATGGAAACTCTCTCGATAATCTGCACGGCATTCCAGATCAAAGGAGGGAAGGAAACTGTTGTTCACAGCCATTTCTCAAGGAGCGTTATTATTCATTTTGGATTGAAGCCATAGGAAGATGCTATATAACATATGTCTGTAGAGTGTGTAATTTTACATGAGATAGTATCATAAAAAGGAAATTACAAAGTTGAATTCAGCTTGATGTTCTTATTAATCTTTGTTACCCTTTCTTTTACGGTTGAGTTGGTTCTCTACTGGGAAGATAACATTGTTCTCTTTCTATTTTTGATTTAAATGAAAAATAGTGAAACCATTCAAAACAATTTAACATTTTTTATGTGTGACCCTTACCTGTAGAGACAGTGCACTTAATTTAGTAAGAGACTGTGGTCACATAAGTGAATAATTCATTTGATTACCTCATGCCTGTCCTTCCCTTTACAATTTTAATGGAATTGTAGAAACCGAAATGACTTTTGATCCAGTGGATTTAATACCTTTGAGTGAACTAAAAATACAAGTTATCTATAAAATATTTTTGGTTTGTTTGAATGGAAGGATAAAGACAGGGGAGGAACTGAAATTGCCTTTTTTCTTGAGAGCTTGGGACATGAAACTCAGAAGCATTGCAGGGTTTTAGATGTATTGCAAGGACAGCATCAATAACAGAAACTCCAAAGCCTCCCTTTTTTCCCATGAAATGTTCTTGTTTTTGGAGCCACTTTTCTCCTGTGATAGCAGTAGCGTATAACTCACAATAAGCTTTTCCATCAGGTTTGGAAACTGAAGCTTTAGGAAAGTGTTCATGCACTAAAACCCAAAAGACTGTCATCCTGGAAAGGTTGTGTGATCCCCAAGTTAGGAGTAGGAAAAAACAGCTGGAGGATGGGGGAACATTGAAAAGATGTTTTCAAACCTTTTAAATACCTTTTACAACTAAGAGATGTTTTAGTTTGGGGCTCAGTTTGGTTAGTTAAAATGGTTTTTTCCTTGCTAATTCTCTGTCTTCTTTTCTCACTAACCTCTCCTGTTTTCCATTCCTGGTGTATGATAATATTTTGACAACACTGTGAAAGTACACACACACACACACACACACACACACCACACACACACCACCACGCACACACATACCCTGGTGAACAAGATGGGCCTATTGTGGCTGAAACCCAGTGTAGAATAATGGAAAATGAGAATAAAAATCTCACCTAGAGACACTTTATCCCAGAGGTCAGGGGTTGGTATAGTCCACTGGCCAAATCCTGCCCTTGCTTTTTTTTTTTTTTTGATACATAAAGGCTTACTGGAATATAGTTACACCCATTTATTTACATATTGTCTGTGGCTGCTTTCAGGGTACAATGGCAGAGTTGAGTAGTAGTGACAGAGACCGTATGGCTAGCCAAGCCTAAAATATTTATTATCTGGCCCATTACAGAAAACATTTGCTGACCCCAGCCAAAAGCCAAACATTATTTTCCAAAGGGTGGTCCCAGACCAGCAGACTCAGCTTCTACTGAATCTAAGGATTTGTTAGAATGCAAATTTTCCAGCCCTATCTCAGACCCAAGGAATAGAAGTATCTGGAGATGGGGCCCATGATCTCGGTTTTAACAAAACTTCTGAGTAATTCTGATGCATTCTCGAGACTCCTCTGGGTCAGAGCATCCCAACCAGATGTTACTAATGGGTTGCAGGTGTGCCAAAGATATTAGTCTATAGGCCATGTGGCTGGCATCATGTAGGATCCCAAAGGATCACAATCTGGGCAGGACACAATTAAAATTGTACTTTACAAATTAATTTGGGCAGATTGATTATGATTTTCATACCGTATGAATTTCCTGTCACTCTCAGAGACCATTTTATAATAACAAAAAATAACATTTTGATAACACTTTTTAGCTTACAAAGTAGTTCAGGGTGGTCTCAAAAGACGTTTACAGCTTGCAAATGTTACTGCACAAGAAGTAGAAGGCATGTGTCTATGTGTCTGTTTTTGTGGATTTAATACCTTTTTCTTCAAGAAAGATAAATATCTTTAAGGTGGATTCAGTAGAGGGATATATAAATTTATTTTTAAAATAGCCTTAATGCAATCCTGTTATATCACTCTTTAAACATTATATATGAAAATCCAGAGTAGATAAATTAGCCCAGTTTCCCAAGATATTCAGTAGGTAATTTACTTGAAATAATAATCTCCCTGCTTATATCTAAATGGGATTCTACCGACAATAATTCATTGCAAGTCTTATTTTCAGAACATTTTTTGTTGCTTTCAGCAAGGCATGCCTATAAGCTAGCATTCATAACTGGAAAGAGCATGCTTGAATGCAAACTAACAAGCAGTAAAAGTGGCCCTCTGCCCATCCATCATAAGGATAGAGAATGTGGAATCTTTAGTGATTTGAAGAATAGGGCCAGAATAGAACACTGACCTTGGGAATTGGGCCTATAGCTTACTGATGCTGGGTCTTCACATTCCTTTCTGTAAATCTCTGCCCCTGAATTTAGGCCTGTTCCAGGATCCCCAGAACTATCTCAGGAGAAGTCAGATTATTTGGGTTGAAGATGCTCTGAAAACCTCTGGTGGCTTTTGGCTATTTGGGGATTTCTGCAGCATTCAGAGTCTTGCCCAATGGGTGGCTATTGGTCCAGTTTTGCCTGAGACAATATTTGGGCTGACACACCCTGCAAAGCCTATCCTCACCCACCAAGTACACACATACACACACATCAACATGGAAGCATGTGGGCATGTAGACCACCAGTACCTGTGGGGCTGTGAGATGGGGCTATAGGCTCTCCACAAGATAAACTGGTCAGGCCCACTTCAAACAACTTCATGGCTGGGCCAAGGTAACAAATAGAGTTTAAAGCCCCGCCATGTCTTTGCTGAAGCTCTTCCCCTCACTGTGAGGGGCTTTGTGTATGTGTACACCCACCTCAGCCAGCATGATACTTGTTGCACTTAGGGGTACATGTACTACCAAGTAGGTCTGTTTCTTTTTTTTTTTTTTAAAGAAGTTCACGTTCTTTTATTTATTTATTTATTTATTTATGACTGTGTTGAGTCATCGTTTCTGTGCGAGGGCTTTCTCTAGTTGCGGCAAGTGGGGACCACTCTTCATCGCGGTGCGTGGGCCTCTCACCATCGCGGACTCTCCCGTTGCGGAGCACAGGCTCCAGACGCGCAGGCTCAGTAATTGTGGCTCACGGGCCCAGTTGCTCCGTGGCATGTGGGATCTTCCCAGACCAGGGCTCGAACCCGTGTCCCCTGCATTGGCAGGCAGACTCTCAACCACTGCGCCACCAGGGAAGCCCTAGGTCTGCTTCTTATATTGACATTTGCAGTCAGATAATTCTTTGTGGTGGGGACTGTCCTGTGCATTGTAAGTTGTGTGGCAACATCCAGGACTCTACTCACGAGATGCCAATAGCACCCCAGTTGTCACAACCAAAAATGTCTTCAGACAATATCTGTCAGACTTGGCCAAGTGCTCCTCGTTGAGAATCACTGTTCTACTCCAAATACCACTTAGTCTCAGCATGTGTGGGTCTCCCTTGATTGACTCAGAACCGGATCCTCCTTCACAGGGCTTTTAAAACAAGAATAAAATGCAAAGTGAGACAGCTCCTTTACATTATGTTCTGTATCATCATTGTGCAAAATGGTGGTTCCTAGCCTTGTTTGTTCACAATTGCAATGGAAGTAAAAGTCGGAAATATGGTATTCTCAAATTTTATCAGCCTGACATTAGAGCCAAAACCATCATGCAGGTGGCCACTATTTCAGAGCCAAACCTCCAAGAAAAATCATCGTCTCATGCACTGATTCTATCAAATGCTTACAATAAAAACACAGACTTTGATTCCATTAACTCAGAAGAAAATCTGTTTGGTCTTACAAGTCCAAAATTGAGAGCAGAATGCAAATGTTCAGAATAGAAATGCTCCCCACCAAAATATATCAAGAATTACGGACATTACATGCCATGCCAATTTCAACATGTAGCTAAATCACATAGACTAGAGTTCACTCGAAATCATGTTTCTATCATCCCCCCAAATAAAATAATATAAAAATAATTAACAAGCTGCCTGCTATTCCAAGCCAACCAAATTTATATTATTGAGTTTTGCTAGTCTTTTTTGCTTTTATTTATTAATTTTTTTCTGTGAACATGCATATTAAAGAAGAAATTCTGCTTGAATTAGGCAGGAAAATATAGAAAATTACACAGAACAGTAGTTAGCAAATTATAGCCTGTTGTCCAAATCCAGCCAGCCCCTGCCTTCTAAATAAAATTTTATTGGAACACAGTCATGCTTAGTTATTTACATATTTTCTAGGGTCGCTTTCATAGTACAATAGCTGTCTTGAGTAGTTGCGACCAATTCAGACTCTATGAATGCAAAGTTGAAAATATTTATCTGCCCTTTACATGAAATATTTTTTGACCCCCTAGTATAGGAGTGACAGTGGGGTGTCCCTTCAGAGGACTGCCAAATATTTAAATGCATGCATAAGTTACTTCCAGCCTCAGTCCCTTTTTCTGAATGTGAACTTAAGTCCTCATGTCATGTTGATGAGTGTTACGTAATTATTTTTGAGAATTTTCTGGACATGACAGAATGTAAGTGATCTGATTTTTGTTTCAGCTACTTGGGCACCAAACCATTGGTTGGGAAGGGGTAGGGGTATGCTGTGTTTCTCAGTGGATAAATCCAGGTTCTTTATGCCCTAGATAGTTGTCATGGGGGTTTTGGTAAAACTTGTCGCTGCATTCTGATAAAATCATCTCAGATCCAATCAAATCTCCTTAAATGAGGTGTCCAACAATGTCATCGAGTGCTGAGGTGGACTTTGGAATCAGCGAGGCTCTTTCTCTCTTTTTCTTAAAAGCTCTCCTGATATTTACACACTGCTTATATTTTCTTCTTCGTAGCAAGAAATACTTTCAGATGGGTTCTTTGATGTGCTCGTGTGGAAGGAGGACAGATGGCTATTTTGAGGTCACCATTTGTCACAAGACGATTGTCCTGTTATTTCATGGCGTTTTTATATTTTGATTTTTCTTATCCGATTCAGGGAAAGTCAGTGATAAAATTCCATTCTGATGCCTTTGTGCACTTACATTTATCTCAAGTCTTCTACAGGCTTTTGTGAAGGCTGTGCTTGAGAGGACTGAAAAAACTGTAGAAAACACAAATCTCAGGGCCTCAGTCTACCTAATAATAGATATTATATCATACTTATGTATCATAGACATATGGCTCTTGTGTACTTAATATATATCACACCATTGGTATTATCGTATGCAATAAAATATTAAGTAGCCTTAGTATATATGTGTGTGGGTGTGTGTGTGTGCATAGACTCTGTGTTTGTAGGTGTGTGAAGGTGTGCGTGTGTTGTACAGTGTGTGAAAAGCAATAATCTACAAAGAAAATGGAGGGTGAGACCTTGAAGCAGGAAACCGCTTGCCAAGCTCAGATGTTTCTTGACGTAACTGAAGTTTATACTGACTTTGCTATCTTGGCACAGCTTAGAAAATGCTGATTATGTAAAACGAAGCGTTCTTTACTGCTCTGTCTGCTTTTCACTTTTAGAGACAGATTTCTTCCTTTTCTTTTACGCTGTATTCTTCACTGGATTTTTTTCTTTGGCTAACTTCCCTAAGTATTGTTCATGGTCCCCGAGCCCAGCTGTTCCTTCCTAACTCTTTCAATGGCGTCTCTACAAAGCTGGCCTTCAAGGCAGCACCCTGATTCCCTGGTTGGAGATGACACAGTTCAGGCCTCCCCACACCTGTCCTTAGGTCCCAATCCCTTCTTTCTGTCTGTAGACTGTTCCTCAATAAACCACAGACAGCTTGTCTTAGGTCACAAGAAGGGGAGAAAACATGATGAGAGAGAGTAGTTAGACCAGCCCAAGCTCACCCCCACTGACGGAAGAGAGTTCCTCCAGCGTGAGCCAAGCATTGATGTCATCTTTGATGCCCTGGTAGAGAAAGCACTTCCCTCAAACCTCAGCTCAGCTTCTCTACCCCTTACGTTTATCTCCTCCCTGGCTCCCAGACTGTGAGCTGCTGTGTGGAAGAACCGCATCTAAATGATTTCTATGTTGCCCAGAGGAGTATCTCTGGGCACAGTCAGTAACAAATGAATATTTATTGCATGAAAAAAAAATTTTTAAATTAGTTTTAAGCAGTTTACATTAGAAATAGAGCATAAGTAAACAGTGGATTCTGTTCCATGACAATTGAACTGACCCAATCTCTGATACTAAAATGTAACAGAGGTCATGGAATTTCATAGCTGGAGAGAAAACTTAGGCCACACATGCAGTCACCTCAGCTGACTGTGGAGAAGCGTGAGGCTCAGAGAGGAAAGGACAAATAAACATTTATAGGGCACCAACTGTATGCTGGACCAGTACTTTGCAAATATTGAATTTTCACAGTAACAGCTTGTATACTCAACATTTGCTGTGAGAAAGAGGACCACACTGTGAGAGATCATGGCACGACAGACTTCAAGTGACAAGGTCAAGTCCATGAAGCCTGAGCAAAGCTGGTTTTGCTGACCTCCAAAGCCATGCTCCTTTCCTTACACCCAACCCAGGCAACCCCTAAGTGCAAGAATTTTGCATTGCCTGATACTAACTTAGAACCATGTAATAGCTATCTAACTATTTACAAGAAATACAGAGTTAGAGAAATATGTTACAAGATATCCCAAGGAAACCATCAGCCTTATACAGAATTGGGGAAATCTTATAGGGCAAATGACCCCATTTCTTCAACAAATAAATGGCATTAAAACAACAACAGGGAAAGGAAGGGACTACTATATAGTAAGAGACATATAAACCAGATGTGACCTATGGAACTGTGGTTGGATCCTAATTTCTGAACAAATGGTAAAAAGAAGAAAATTGAGAAAATGGGAGAAATTGAACACAAACTAGAATTAGAAGATATTAAGGACTGTTGTGCATTTTTTTTTTGGTATGAAACTAATATTTTGGTTATGTTTTAAAAAATCCTTGTGGTAGAGATTCAGACCTAAGTAATTATGAGTGAAAAGATACAATGTCTGGGATTTACTTTAAAATGTTCCAGATGCATTCATATACTAGTATGCAATTAAAAGGTATGTTTTTAATAAAAGCTATAATACATAGAGCCATTAATTTGGTTTGGCTCTAAGGTCAGATATCAGTTCCACTCTGAAGTCTAAGGCAAGATTACAATTCTTCATACATGTTTACTATGACTCCATGTTAAAACAAAACCAAACTTCTGCAAAGTCAAAAATGTATGCAGCCTGATAAGCTCAGGTATTGATATAATTGAAACCATCACTCTTCCCTTGTGAGGAGACCATCATTGTGGGATCAGGATGGACCATGTTCCCTGTAAACCCTCCAAGGTCATCTGACGTGTTCCACTTGCAGGCATCTCTTCAAATCAAAGCAAGGACATCTCTACACTACAGTCCTCAGGGTTGGCAGCTCTGAAGGGAGCAAAATCTGTGGGCAAATGACAGCTCTTTTGAGGATTTTTCTAGGCCTCCTTTGCACAGCTGAGGAAAGTGAGACTTCACAGCTCATTTACCCAGATGCTGACTACAGCCCCTAAGAACTGCCATCTCTTTCCCGATACTCCTTTTGGAGAGTCAGTGGGGAAAGGAAGGAAAGAAAGAGTTCACCTCCTTGCTGGCCTCTGTTCACAGACGTCCTCTAGTTGGCCAGCTCCTGTTGGAATTTAAAGAGAGGCAGGAGTTGAGGGAAAGGAGACAGACCTTCTAAGGCCTCCACAGTTTGAAGGGAGACTAGAACCTTCTCTGTCAGGGTAAAGAAAGGATATCCCCAATTTCTGCACCAAACAACCTTTTAGTGCTCTAAGGACCGGAGCCTCTCAGTCTGCAATGTACCCACAGAAAACCCTGGGGATTTTGTTAAAATGCAGATTCTGATTCAGCAAGTCTAGGATGGGCCAGAGATTCTGCATCTAACTAGCTCCCAGGGGGTGTGCTGCTGCTGGTCCATGGACCACACTTTGAATCGTGGCCACATGGTCACTTTTAGAGTCAGGAGAGCATTTTCTCATTTGTCACTTTCTAGGGTCAGGTCTTTATTATACAACATTTGTGATAACTCATCTGTTACCCACAAGAGTTCTGAGAGTGAGTCTAATGAAGACTTAATGTTAAATAATTGGTGACTATTCAAAACCAAATAAATTAGAAATCTTTGGAAAGGATTGGAGGAGGAGGTGGTGAATGGGGATCGGAGATGAGCATTCTTCAACCCCTTTTCACCACTACG
Organism: Balaenoptera borealis; assembly: GCF_965194805.1. Classification (NCBI taxonomy): domain Eukaryota; kingdom Metazoa; phylum Chordata; class Mammalia; order Artiodactyla; family Balaenopteridae; genus Balaenoptera; species Balaenoptera borealis. The sequence goes on along the minus strand of NC_138872.1, from coordinate 36,460,906 downwards.
CTCTGGGATTTTTTTCATATATTTTTCTCACTTAAGCCTTACAAAAATGCTCTGAGGTAAGTGTTATTGTCCGCATTTTATAATAATAAGGAGCCAAATCACAAGCTTACAACCATCCAAAGCAAAATGTGGGGAATTCTACAGGAAAAATGACCTCATTTCTTAAAAACAATAAATGACATGAAAAAAAGAGGAGGGGCAGGAACTGTCACAGATGAAAGAGGCTTAAGAGACACGGCAAACACAAGTAACATCGGGATCTTTTTTGGAACCTGATTTTACCAAAAAACAAAACAAAAAAACCCATAAATAGACAAGTTTGAGACATTGGTAAAATGGATTATGGACTGAATATTAGTTACTAAGGAATTCGTACTAATTTTGTTAGGTGTGGTAATGTTATTGCAATTGTTATAAAACAGAATTCTTATCTGTCAGAGGCTGACTGGTGAAATTATATCCTGTCTGAATTTGCTTTAAAATACTCCAGCAAAAAAATAATAAAATAAAAACAAGTAGAAGAAACAAGACTCAAGAAAAGAATCAAGAGTGGCAGAATGTTGATTAATATTATTTTTTAAAACTCTGTTTAGAAACAATTTTAGATTTAAAGAAAAGTTGTGCTATTTTTAGCACAGCGTCCTGAATATATATTGCCTAACTTCCCCTAATGTAAACATCTTATGTAACTGTGGAACGATGATCAAAACCCAAAAATTAACATTGATATAACATAATTAACTGACATACAGATTTTATTCTAATTTCTTCTGTTTTTTTCCTACCAAGTCCTTTTTCAATTGCAGGATCAAACCCAGAGTCCCACATTGTATTTAATTGTTCTGTCACCAATTGTCCTTGTCTCTTTGACAGTCCCTCAGTCTGTCCTGTTTTTCATGCCCTTGACACTCGAAGAGTACTGGTCAGTTATTTTGTAGACCATCCCTCAGTTTCAGTTTGCCTGATGTTTTCTCATGATTAGATTGATGTTATGTTGATAATTATTGAAGTTGGGTAATGTAAATCTATGTTTTCAGTATGCTGTTCTACTTTGGGGCATGTTTGAAAATTTCTTTACTAGGCGTAAAATTAAAAAACATAAGGCAGGTGGAGGTTACATAACTTTTTAAAATTAACTTAGTTATTAAATGAGCAGAGCTAAAATTAGGACCCAGATTAGTTTGACTGAAAAAATCTGTGACATTTACATTACGAAGAGTAGGAAGCAAGATAAATGATATCTGGTTGTTAAGGTTATTTTCATGGGTGAGCCCTGCAGACAGATTCTTTTTTACTGCTCTGAACATAATTAATCAAGCCCCATTTTCTAGGCATATACCAATAGTGGCTATATTGGATCAAGATTGAATTATCTTGCCAGATGCCTTATTATATATGAGAAATTAAAACCCAAACAAGTCAGCTAAAATAGATATTGAATAAATGGTGGAGGGGTGGTTCATGGAATTCAAAGTCAGGAGAATAGCGGGCTTCCCACAGGACAAGGATTGGGAAAAAGAAAACTATAAATATTCACTTCTCTATCTATGTCTTTTCTCTGTCTATCTGTCTCTCTTTGGAGACATGTGAAACAGATGATTTTCTGCTTCTCTCTGTGTCTGCTTCATTGTCCTGCTTTTCTGTGTAATCATTCTTCATCACATGTGGCCATAAAATAGTAAATGGATGCTTCATCTTGAGTCTACAGGACCTTAGATATAGGGATTCTCAACTCCCAGGCTTCTTCATTCAAACCCTCAGTCATATAATCCAATTTCCCCAATTTTGGGGGTTAAATGACCATTGAGCTAGTCCAATGAGCTGTGACCACAGAGGACACATATAGTACTCATGGTAACAAGAGCCTGTGTACTCCTTCATCTATGGCTATACGATGGGGTGGGGGGTGGGGGGCAGGCTAAGCTAAGAAGAAGCAGGCAAAGTAATATCTCAGCTCTGCAGAATCAGGCATTGATGAGTTGTGTCCACTTTTTCTTGATTCTAAACCCTCAGAAGAGGTTACAGTTGCCGATTCCTGGTTTTCACTGTTCCAGAGGGAAGAAATAATTTACTAACACTAGGTGATTTGACTTGAAAGCCACACAATTTTATGCTAAGGAACTGGCATGGTAGTAAGTTCTTTGGGTAGCTTGACACTATTCTTGACCTTGAGGAGATCAGAGGCTAGTAGAAGAGAGAGAGGTATAAATTAAAAATGACAATACAGTGATATTAATGCTGCAGTGGAAGTACATACAAGATTCATAGGTATGATATGGAAGGATATGATTAACCATATCTGGAGAGGAGAGGATGAGAAAATCTTCAGAAAGATGGGAACATCTGAGCTGGAAGTTGAAGGCCAAGTTTGGAGGTGAAATACTTTTCTAAGATGACTCTTCTTGCAGGGTCAGCTCTCGGTCCACCATCTTGGATCTGGAAGGAGAGCTTCTGCTGTCTTTGCTGTTCAGGATTAAGTTGTAGGCATTTATATGTGTCCTGCTTTACTGATTGCTGAGGCGTTTGAGATTCAACCTATTGATTAGGCTTTTTCCTTGACTTCTTAAAAGCACTAAGTTTATTCAGCCATGAGGCACTCTTGGAGGGCATCACTGTGTTGTCTGGTTTAGGGCCACTGTGAACAGATTGTCTGAGCAATCCTGACATTTGCAGTGGAGAGAAAGGCAGCGTGAGTTGAAGAAGACCCACTGGTGATTTTATCTCTCTTGCTTACATTGTGAAATTTAAATGGGTAGGGCGGGAAGAGCTCTTCATAATTAGGTAGTTTCATCAACTATCTTGGTCTTAGCAAAGCAGATACAAGAAGAAAGCTGGGTATGGAAAAGTCTGAGCCTATGAATTCTAAGAACCAGAGTGGTTGACATGAATCTTTCATCATGTCTCAAAGCATCCATTTTAACCACAAGGCTGTTGAATTTCAGGGTGGAGGATGGATTTGGTTACTTACCAGGAATGTTGGGTAGAGGATCTGTGTGTGTATATATACCTACTACCCTTGTGGTCAACCTGTGTTTAACCAGAAGTCACAATATTTAGAGTGACTATATGGATAAAACACAGCAGGATTTATTATAGAACAATGTAATAGCTACACTTTTTCCCCCTATAATATGCACAAGTGATGCGAGAAAAGTGCTAAAGAAATTAAGTCAAAATTTTAAATGGTCATGTCTATTTACTATCCTAGGATCCACTGGCCATCTGGAAGATACAATAAAAGGAAATCCATTAGAAGGAAACATTCAAACATTGTACTTGGCTTTGGAAAGTTGAAAGACAAGGACGGCAGAACCAGTTCCTACTTGGACTGGAGTTTGTTTGTTTTGCTTATTTGAAATCAGAGCCAAAGGCCCTAATGGTTTTGACTAACTCTTGTTTCTTTGTTTCGGTATATTTGGGCTGGGCCGGTATCTGCAAATGAGCCTTTGCAGATGGCATAAGACCTTCCCCTCTAGTTTTAAGAACCTTCAGAATTTCTAGGAAATCATGCTTGAAGTCATGTCTTCTCCAAAAAGCTGCCTGTGTGTCATGAGAAGAAAAAGCATTATTTAATGTATAACCATTTACAGAGTCCCTGATGTGTACAGGTAGGATTGTTGTGTTGTGGAAAAGAGGTGTGAGGTGTAGGCATGGGGAGAAATAAACACAAAGAGAGTAACCCTTTCCCTCAGAAAGTCTGTGCTCTACTAGGGGAGACAACTGTATGCCTGAGTCCCTTGACTTTGCCAAGGGAAGGTGGCAGAGAAGGGCAAGGTGGGAAACCCAGCAGTTTAACTATATTACAAACAGTGCATGTTTCCATCTCATCCCAGGGACATGGTTGAGAGCAGAGAGCCTTCCCCAACTGAGTGCAGGTCACCACCGGGCCAGGTCGAGGCCCCATCATGCATTTCATCCCTTCAGTATGGTCAGTGATGGGAGGGCCTTAGGACTTAGGGTCCTCGACAGACGTTTGCCTGTGATGGTGGGAGGATGTCCAAGATGTCTTGGCTAGGAAATGGTAGAGTTGGGATTAAAAATCCAAATCTGGTTAACTTCAAATCCTATAGCTCACGTCTTGGCACAGATACAAATCAGCAAGGAATTTACCCTCTGACCCCAGATTCTTCATTGGCAAAATAAGATACTTGGAATCAATAGCTTGCAAACTCCTTTTTTTTTAAAGCAACGGAATACTTCTTTCAGATAAAATATTACTCAAGCCCAGGATAGAAAACAGATCAAAGTAAACTACTTTGGCTGAAGCCTGGGTGGGAGCCAGAGCCCTAATCTTCATCTCTCCCCAGAGGAGTTCTATGTGTTCTATTGCACTATTGTTCAGAAAATACTCCCTCTCTCTTACCCCTTCCATGGGAGAGTATACTTTACTACCCCATTGAAGTTGTGCTTGCTTATGTGACTTGCTTTGGCCAATGAAATAGAAGCAGACATGACATCCTTCACGTTCAAAAGGAACTTCCATAATCAAGATGGCTTGGCATCTTGCACTCCTGGGCTCTGTTGTGAGAAAAATATGCTGCAGGCAGTCAGTGCTCCCTAAGTCTGGAAGGAAAGATAGGTAGAGCATATGTGCATTTTACTCTTAGTCTGGAGCACAAACTCTGTGGCCAAACTGCAAACCCATGAATGAGAAATAAAGGTTTGCTTTTGAAGAGCACTGAGACTTTGGGGATGCTTGCTACACAGCCTAATCATAGCAAAGGCTGACTAATGTAAGGTCTTAAAACATATTCTCAGAACCTGTGTGGCTCAGAGCATAGATCTAATTGGTGGAGAAAAGTGAGAATCTAAAACATTAAGCAAAAAACACAACAATAAAAACAACAACAAAACTCCACATTTATTCCACTGATAGTGCCCATACTAGGTAATGGAGTAGTTTTGCTGCTTAGATGCCTACTGTTGGCCTATTACCCTGTCCTGTTTCCCAGCCTAGTTCTCCTACATCACTCAAATGAGTCATTATTTAATGAGTTATAAAGAGTCGGTTTCTGTAGCTTGTAACAGAAGATCCCTAATTGACATATATGTACCTACTGTTTTGTTCACTACTGTATCTATATCTATATATCCAGATTATATGTAAAGAAAAGTAAGTTCGGAGGAGAAAGGGTGGTCATATTAGCTCATCTAATTAGCAGTTTCATTTCAGCAAAGCTTGAAAAGCTCACTGTTGGATACTGTTGGTGCTCTGCCTCCATCTCTGTTACCAGGCCTTGGACCCTCTCCTGAAGCTTCTGTGACAGTTCACTAGTAATGACTCACCCCTGCCTCTTCTCTAGAGATTTGCTCTGGGTCTGATGGGAGAAAATCCCTTGCCTCCACCCCTTCACTCTACTTCTACAGCCTGCAGACAGTGACTTGCTGACACAGGGAGACGTGTGGCCAGCCCCTGTCCTCCAAGTGGACTAACTCTGTGATGCTGTTCAAGGTCCAGAGCTCCTGCGGGATTGGGTTGAAGCTGCATTCCAGTGAGTCCACATCCTCGCTGTGCTCTCTCTTCTACCCTGTATCCTAACCCCTATCCCCCTTCCCCTGAGAACACTTTCTCAATAAATCATAGGCTCCTCAATCCATGTCTCAGGCTCTGTCTCTAGGGAAACAAAACTAAGGTACTTTCCCTCCCAAGTCCCAGTTCCTCCTTCTCTCCCTTTACTCATGCTGCTTCTGGGGCCATAATAATATTTATGGTGAGTAAGTCCTCATTTTATTTATTTATTTATATATTTCAAAAAATTTAATTAAATTAATCAATTAATTTATTTATGGCTGCGTTGGGTCTTTGTTGCTGTGTGCAGGCTTTCTCTAGTTGCAGCAAGTAGGGGCTACTCTTCGATGCAGTGCTCAGGCTTCTCATTGCGGTGGCTTCTCGGCACAGAGCACGGGCTCTAGGCATGCGGGCTTCAGTAGTTGTGGTGCACAGGCTTAGTTGCTCCGTGGCATGTGGGATCTTCCCGGACCAGGGCTCAAACCCGTGTCTCCTGCATTGGCAGGCGTCTTCTTAACCACTGCACCACCAGGGAAGACCAGTCCTCATAGTGAAATTTTGGGGGCAAAATGGGGTGAGGGACCATAGAGACTATGCAAAGTGATGGATGGTCCTTCATCATTCTGATGACAGCATCTAGGCTACTGCCGCCAAGGAAAGGTGGCTTCTAGGAGACTGAGTGAGGAGCTGAGGAAGGGTGGCTGTGTTCGCTCATTTAATGGGCACCTTCACTTCAGCAAAGCTTGAAATGGGTCAGCACTTAGTGGCTTTCACACTTTGAGGCCAAGAAGCTCTTTCCAGGGGGCTTCTATCATCCTGCCTCTGAGGGCTCAGATTTTCTCAAATATGTTCTAGAAACTGGTCCCTCACCGGCATCTCAGCAGACCAGAAGGGGATCTGCCATTTCCCAGAAACATTTATAGAGCACCTACTGAATGTAGCAGTGTGTTCAGTAATGAGGATGCAGCCATGAACCCAACCCAGACTTGCTCTGGGAAAGTTATGGTCTATTGGTATGAAGATATTTTAGTTTATTTTTTAAATTACAATGAAAATAAGGGCTTCCAAAGAAAAGGACCAGAGACTGTATCATGGGGGCTCTGGAGTTCTATGTGGATCACAATCTATACTTGGGTCTACAACATTCTCACCTTATTGGAATCCCCACTGTGACAGCCCATATAAATTTTCCACAATAGGGACCCACATAACGAGTACATATAAGTATAGCTTTTTCATTTAACATTTATATTTAGCCTTTTAATATTGAACACTGTACTTAGAATTCTTATCAAAGCATATTTTCCAAACTGTAGTGTCTTTGGACATACATTCTGCTACTGGGAATTCCTTTCACGTTCTTTTCTGCCTTCCAAACTCTTACTCACATTTCAAGACATAGTTCAAATAGTACCTACTCTGAGAGCTGCCCCCAACTCAACTATGTAGATACACCGTAATTTGTAATGCATTCCCTAGACGTTTTCTTCTTTATGTGTCTCACCCTAAAAATACACTATGAGTTTCTCCAGGACAAAGGTCAGCCCAGAGTATAGAAATTCAGATAATAATGAAAATAGATAATGTTTACTGAGTACTTGCTACGGAAATACACTATTTCAAGAATGTTACAGTAACTCATTTAACCTTCTCAAGCATTTTATTATCCCTGTTTTGCAAATGAGGGACGAGGCACAGAGAGGTTAAGTAACTTGCCGGAGGTCACACCGCCAGGAGATGGCTAAAACAGGTTTCAAATCAGGCAGAGTGCCTAGTGTGGCTTCCAAGTCCAGCTTTTAGTCTTATCAGGGTTTCCTCATCTGGAATCCAAAGACCCCCGAGTCCATGAATAGAATCAAGGGGGGCCGTTATACACGGATGGGGAAAATTCTGTCTTTTAATAATTTTTAACTGAATTGTAACACTTCCTTCAATTGTGAATGTAGGCAGAACACCACAGCAGTGTTTGCAGAATCTGGGAATTTGTCACCAGGACACATCACAGATATTTTTTTTATTACATGACAGTTGTGGCTGCTCTCTCAAAATATTGTTTACATTCTCCTAATTACTTAGTAATTATGGTGGTTATTATACCCACCACTACATGCTGTTGTTTAAAGTATTAAGATATTTTAACTGTTTTAAGAAATTGTTTTCCTTTGTAATCCTATGTTTTAAATTTATGCATTTAAAATATTCTTTTTTTATTTTTATTTTATATTGGGGTATATTTGATTAACAATGTTGTGTTAGTTTCAGGTGTACAGCAAACTGATTCAGTTATACATATATGTGTATCTATTCTTTTTCAAATTCTCTTCCCATTTAGGTTATTACAGAATATTGAGCAGAGTTCCCTGTGCTATACAGTAGGTCCTTGTTGGTTATTTATTTTAATGTCATTCTGAATGAAGCACTGATACATGCTCCAACCTAAGTAAACCTCAAAAACATCATATGAAAGAATCCAGTCACAGAGGACCACATAATATATGATTCCATTTATATGAAATGCCCAGAATAGGCAAATCTATAGAAACAGAAAGCAAATCAATGCTTGCCAGAGGTTGGGAGAGGGGAGACGGGGAGTGACTACTAATGAGTGTGGGGTTTCATTTTGGGGTGAAGAAAAATGTTCTAAAATTAGATTCTGGTGATGGTTGCACTCTGTAATTATACGAAAAACAATTGAATTGTACCTTTTAAACACATGAACTTTATGGCATGGAAATTGCATCTCAATAGAACCGTTAAAATGACAACACCGTTATTCTGATAAGGGGGGTTATAGGCTTCCCCAGAGTCTGGTGGGGTCCATCGGCAGGAACGCAAACTTCAGAACCCTGGCCCGTGGCTGTGCTTGATAAATATGCAGAGAGGTTCTGATTAAGGTTTCTAGGAAGTGCTAACTATCATGAAATTAAGTAACTGAATTTATATCATGAAGTAAAATAAACCACTACGTAGAACTGACAGGATGATGTGAACATCAGGGAAAAATCTCCTAGATCACTTTAAGAGGACAAGGGGCCTGGTGTCCATTTGACCCATTGCTCCTTATCCGGTTATCAAGTTTCCTTCCACTTTTCCAATTAAGACCCTGCTCCTCAGGAAACCCTAGGGACAGGAAACAGCAAATTCCTTTTCTTTCCAGCCTTCCCCCACCCCACAAAGATGCCTCTGTGTCGAGTGCAAAAAATAGTCCTCTTCTGCCCCTTCACGGAGCCATCACCTTTGCTGGCAGAGTTGACTTTTGTGGCTTGTTTCCTAGGAGGTCGGTGTTGAGTCCTGAACAAAAAAATAGTTGTTTTTGTGGTGACTTTGCTTCAGGCAGCTCCAGGCAGGGGCCTCGCCTCCTCTGAGAAGATTCTCAGTGCCCATGGCCAGCCTGCCCGGGCCTGAATTTCATCCTCCTCTCCCCCTTCAGCTCCTCTCTCACTGCAGCAGCCGTGGTTGGTGAGCTGCCCGAGGTCTGCTGTAGCTCTGGGGACATGTTCTGTCCATGTGGATGTCTCCCTAGCTCAAGCACCTGCTACACGATTGGCCTGAAGGGTTTCCTCGGCCCCAGAAGGGTGCTCAGGGTGGCTGTGCTCAGCCTGGACCAGCCAGGGATTTAACGAGCTCAGAAGAAATCTGCAACCAATCAAGGACAGGAATTGGTAGATAAATAGCCCACCTTTTTCAGCCTCCAGGGGGATTATTCTGTGGTATATTCTCAGACGGAATGAGCCCCAGGTGTCTGAGTGGTAATCTGCTCATCAAAACATCTTTTACCAGCTTTCCTTCCTTCCCTGTCTCACTTTGCCATCACCACCCCTACTCGTGTTTGTTGAGAATATCTCCCACACAAACTCCTGGCACCCATGGTCCTGTCTCAGGCTTTGATCTGGGGGAACCCTAGCTTAGGCAGAGGGGCCCACAGAGTAACAAACCCAGGATCAAGCAGACTCATCCAATGCGGGCTCCTTGGACCACTAATGCTGCCATTGTTCAGACATTTGTGGAGCTCCTATTTTGAACTGCCTTTGGCTCCCACAGAATAGTGGATTCAGAGTTCCAGAAATTTTACATGTTGAGCATTAAGCGAATTGTTTTAAACTGCCAGAAGTTAATTCAAAGTCCAAAAAGTAAGGTTGATTCAGGTAAGGTGATAGAACTCTCTTTCCTTCTGTGGATCAAAAATGGACCTGAGGGGGAGTTCCAAGAATGTGTTGTCCAATTCATACCGACCATAAGGTAGAAGCAACCCAAATGTCTCCCAAGTGACAAACGGATAAACAAATGTGGTTTATCCATACAATGGAATATTGTTCAGCCCTAAAAAAGAATACTGACTGGTATATGTGACAACGTGGCTGAACTTTGAAAAAATTAAGGGAAAGAAGCCAGACACAAAAGGTCACATACTGTATGATTCTATTTATATAAAACATCCAAAAGAGATAAGTACATGGAGGAAGAGAGCAGATTAGTGGTTGCCAGGAGGTGGGAATGGGGAGTGATTGATGAATGGTTATGAGGTTTCCTTTTAGGGTAATGAATATATCTTGGAAACAGATAGATATGATGGTTATATAATGTTGTGATTGTACTAAATGCCACTGAATTGTACACTTTAAAATGGTTCATGGTTAATTCTATGTTACGTGAATTTTACGTCAATTTTAAAAAGGTATGCATTGAAGATTTTATTACTCAGATGGTAATGTACTTCTCACCTATTCCTGCAGTCAGGGTTGATATTCTAACTCTTTAGCAACCTTAATATGGACCAGCCATGGTGCAGGAGGGAAGGTCTGGAGAGGCCTAGAAGTCAGGTCTTCTATGGATGAATCAGGGGGCATTCTGGGGGTTCAGGACAGTGGTTGTTTACCACTCAGTAGGGAAGTGTCTCAAGATCTTAACAACTAGACAGTCCTCCTAAGGTACACTGGCTGAACATCTGTTCTGCTCACAGGAGACTACTGAGAGATTGACCTCTACATTTGCCCAGTGGAGTCTTTAATTTTTTTTAATTGAAGTATAGTTATGTATTTATAATATTCTATAAGTTACAGGTGTACAATATAGTGATTCACAATTTTTAAAGTTTATACTCCATTTATAGTTATTATAAAATATTGGCTATATGTGGAATCTAAAAAATATGACAACCTAGTGAATATAACAAAAAAGAAACAGACTCACAGGTATAGAGAACAAACCAGTGGTCACCAGTGGGGAGAGGGGAGAGGGAAGGGAAGAGGGGCAGTACAGGGGGAGGGGATTAAAAGGTACAAATTATTATGTATAAAATAAGCTACAAGGATATATTGTACAACCCAGTGGGGTCTTGGACTGAGAACAATTCCTCCTTCCAGCCCCATGGTCCAAAATAAGGGTGTGGCTACAGCCTGGCTGTGTCTGGGGAGGGGCAGGGCTCACACGGGAGATCCCACCAGCATCTCACACAGTGGCCACGAGGGCCTAATGTCAGAAGGACAGGCACTTTGGAGCAGGATGTTCACCTCCTCTCCACCCTCATCCCTTCTCTACAGGCTGGGGAAATCCATGTTTTGAAGCCCAGTGGAAACACAGATGGGAGGCTGGGCTCTATAGCTTTGTTATTCTAAGAGTGTTCTGGGACCAGCAACTTGGGTATCACCTGGGAGCTTGACAGAAATGCAGAAACACGGAGCGCACCCCAGCCCTGCTGAATCAGGACCCCTGGGTGATTTCTATTCACATTACAATTTCAGAAGCTCAGCTTTAGGGAACAATCTCCTAGGACCACTTACTATTTTGGCTCAAATTGTAGGATTATGTCTCCCTCTCTTGCTGATCTCTTACAACCATAATTTGGAATGGACATGTTTTATATCTCTTTGGATACTGTCCAGAGTTTTTCTGGACAGAACCAAAAGCAGCTCATAGAAAGCCCATACTTTCTTTAACATCTCTTGTTTCATCATAGAAATGCATGTGAATGTTGCACTTTATTCCATGTATATTGATGCTTACCTTAACCTAAAACTGTTTGCTTTTTACCTCCAAAATCTTTGAATGAAATTGAGGCTTCAGGAGGATGCAGCATATTTTTATTCCCTACGGCTTTGTATCCCCAGCATTACGTGTGTGCTGCAGACTGCAAAGCAGATGTAAAGTGACTCAGGAAGTTAGTGATTCAACAGGGAAACCACTGATCATTAGGGCAAATATAAGGATGAAGAAATACGATTAGACTTTTCTTTGAATTCTTAACTTTGGGTAGTGACCACAGGATAGAATCAAAAATTTATGTGAGGTCTTCAACTAAAGCAGGAGGGATTTAAAATAGCTCCATAAAAGATTTCTAGACTCAGTGACTGTCTTAGGTTGGGTTCCCTGGAAGCTGAGCCTGAGACAAGGGTTTGGGTGTGTGTGATTTTTTTGAGGGGGCCTCTCAGGAGATGGGGAGTGAAGGAAGCAGGATGAGGCTGGGACCCGAGCAAGGATGTGTCCTTAAGGAAAGTCTCAGCTTGGCCTGATTCACAGGGAGCTCTGGCGCATGGGTGGTACCACGGAGCTGTCTCACCTTGAGACAAGAGTGCTGGCATTTTGTACCCAAGTGTCATCAACTATGGGCTGCTCCCCGAGGGGATGGTGCATGTGGGTAATGAATGTGATCCCTGTTCATCCCAGGGCAATTCTCTGGAGAAAGGATCTTTCTTTGTTAGCAGCGAATCCTCTTAGCAGCCAGTCAGGAAATCTGGGTGGGCAAAAGCAGCACCCACTACTACCTCGAAAGGAGTATCTAACATTGATATTCCCATAATGCCATTCTTTCACTTAGAGATTGCCTCCTGTTTGATTTAATCCCTCCAATATATATTGATGTCATTTTCTTTTCTAAACTATCGCTGGGCATGACCAGTGTGGCCAGCCACTGGTTTCTGCTCTTGAAAACAAAATTCCCAACGGATCCTGATGATTCCCACCCAGTGCCTTGCTCACTTGTCATTGCATTCAGGTGAAGTTCCTGAGGTGGCTCCCTTCCTTCCCACTTTTGATTTCCATGTGGTCCTGCCCTGGCCACACCCATCAGTTCAGGGGAGCTTTTTCCTGAGCACAGAGTCCCAAGGAAATAACAAAAGGGCAGCCCCGGCCTTATCGTTCTAGCTGATTATTTAAACAGCTGCTAGAGAGCGGCAGCTGCCTTGGCAAGAGTCCCGGTGAGGAAGGGAGTGAACCTACATGATCGAGCACCATCGCTGCAGTTACCACGAAGGGAGGCCCCCCGAGTGTCCTTTAGATTGCAAGGGTCTTGCTATCGCCTTGAGTGACGGGGTGTTGGGGAAGGTGGCCTACTTTCAAACTGTACAAAATCTGGAAATGGTTTAATCAGTGTATGAGTTAATCAGGATTCTTGTGTCAAAATGATCTGGAGGCCGGCGCACTGCTTTTCTCTGCCCCATTCACCCCACTTGATTTTTCACCCCACTTTCCCCTCTGCAGTCTTTCCCCTCTCCCCAGGCTGAGGACTGGTCCATGTGCCATGAGTGGACCCTACAGTAGTCTAAGCAGGCCCCAGTAGTTCAGAAATAATTCCTGAGAATTTACAATAGAAATTATTCCCAATGCGACAGTTTTGTTTTTAAATAAATTTATTTATTTTATTTTATTTACTTATTTTTGGCTGCTTTGGGTCTTCCTTGCTGTGCGCAGGCTTTCTCTAGTCGCGGCGAGCGAGGGCTACTCTTCGTTGCGGTGTGTGGGCTTCTCACTGCGGTGGCTTCTCTTGTTGTGGAGCACAGGCTCCAGGCACGCGGGCTTCAGTAGCTGTGGCACGCGGGCTCAGTAGCTGTGGCTCATGGACTTACTTGCTGCGTTGCATGTGGGATCTTCCCAGACCAGGGCTCGAACCCATGTCCCCTGCCTTGGCAGGCAGATTCTTAACCATTGCGTCACCAGGAAAGCCCCCAGCAATGCAGCAATTTTATTTCTTATTGTTCTAAGAACTCACTCTAAATGATATGCAGTATGTCTGTTAGATATGTAGATGTCTTTTCTAAGAAGATCAGCCTTTTTTTTTTTTTTCTAATTATAGTGTGTTCCAGGCTCTTTGCTATGTTGACTGATAACACTTGACCAGAGCGTTCTTTTTCCATGGAGTCTCTCATGAGTTTACTGCTTCAGAATGTATTTTGGGAAGGCTCAGATTTTGTATTCATCTAGGTTCTCCATAAAAACAAAACCAGTAGGAGATGCTAGATGATAGATAGATAGATGATAGGTAGATAGATAGATAGATAAATAGATAGATAGATATAGGGATGTACTATATGTAATTGGCTCAGGATTATGTTGGCTGAAAAGTCCAAGGTCTACAGTGGGCAATCTGGAGACCCAGGAAGGCTGAAGGTACAGCTCCAGTTTGAGTCCGAGGGACTGAGAACCAGGAGAGACCATGGTTTTGAGGTGAGTCTATGTCCAAAGGCAGGAGAAGACCAATGTCCCAGCTTGAAGACAGTCAGGAAAAAATGAGAATTTTCCCTGACTCAGCCTTTTATTCTATTTAGGCCCACCCACACTGGGGAGGGCAAACGGCTCTCTCAGTCTACCAATTCAAATGCTAATCTCATCCAGAAACACACTCACAGACACATCCAGAATAATGTGGGACCCAATATCTGGGCACCCCATGGTCCAGTTAAGTTGACATGTAAACTTAACCATCACACATCTATTCCAATCTCCCTCAGGTTCTAGTACCCCAGGTCTGATCCTAATCATCTCTGTACTCCATGGACATGAAAATCCACCTCTTGGGGCCACAGTTTGTTCATGTGTGAAATGAAAAGTTTGAAGAAGATAATCTATGAGATTCTGACTATGTGATTTCATATTCTTTCATAAAATTAAAAAAAAATGCAGCCAAAATCACATTTGATTTTTCTTTGGTATATAAGAATTTGACCTTGTTTTATATCTGGAGTTGTATGTATTTGTGTGGAAGAGGGTCTGGAACTGTGGTGGCAGAGAAAGTAAGTTGCCACTCAATAACTGTAATTTTAATCCAAGCAAAAGACTGTATTCCCAAACCACTCTTAAAAACTATGGGAGACCCCAAAATATAAGTAGGAACGGTTGGGTTGGACTTCTGGGAAAACTACTTTAGAGAGATGTAAACAGATAGGATGGACCTTACTTTCTTTCTCCCTCTTCCTCCTGCTTCTTGCCTGGAACAGAGATGTAATATCTGGATCTCCAGCAGTCATTTTGAACCACAAAGTCATCTCGAGAGTGGAAAACATACACTAAGGATGGCAGGGCAGAAAAATAGAAAGAACCTAGGTTTCCTCTGACACCATAGAGCCTTCATACTAGCTCTGCACATCCACCTCTGAACTTCTTTTATATGTTGGAAAAATGAACTTCTACCTTGTTTAAGTAACTGTTATTTTGAAAGTCTTTAATGGGAGCTGAATTCACTGAACTGGTACCAGAGAGAGCCTAACCTTCTGATTTTCTCAGAACAACATTTCTCAAACTTCAGCATGTATCAGAGGGATTGTTAAAACATGGATTACTGGGTGCACCCCTAGAGATTCTGATTAAGTACATCTGGGGTGGAATCAGATAATTTATACTTCTAATGAGCTCCCAGGTGTTGCTGGAGGTGATGGGCCAGGGACCACACTTTGAGAACCACTGTCTCAGGACATCTCCAATTCATTTGAACAGGAAGAAAGAAACCTCTGCCTCTTGGCAAAATGGTGTTACAACCTAGATTATAGGGTGCCAGCAAAATGCTGCCTTACAAAACACATTTAAATTTTACTTCCAAACTCCTGATGAATGGCATCCTGGGAAGTTTTCATTTAAATGAACAGGAGAAGATGGGTAATGAGTTCTTTCTCTGAGATCAAAATGCTGAGAAGCCGGAGTTGACATTATTTAAGCTTTAAGTTCGTGGCAGAGAAATGGCTCCATGGAAGGTTGTGTGTTGTCATTTTCAGTGAGTGGCGTTGCTGTTTTCGGTTACCCTAAACAAATGTCCATCAATGTTTATAATAGTCTCAAATGTTCTCTTTATTGATATCAAGATCCAGAGGGACATGTTTTTTTCCAGAAGAAAGCTGAAGAAGATAAACAATCAAGCAAAGTTAACCCAGTGTTTTGGAAAGTCACCTCAGGAAGTCCTCCAGCCTGAGGAAATGTCATTTTCCCAAGTCTCCTCAGGGCAGCCTGTGTCCCTGTGAATCGTTTCCCAGGCTTAACATCACATCAGCATCAGTCACAAGCACCTTCCACAGGGAAGTCCTGAGCTTCAAGATCGTGGGTTTGTGTTCAGGTTTTTAAGGAGAAAGGGAAGTGTGAGCACAGGTGGATTCAGATCTCAGGAACCCCCATCCCTGCAGCCCACGTGCCCCTTCATCCCCTCTTCAGACCTTTCCCAGGAGCACAGCCCCTTCACCCCCAGACAGAACTAATCCCGCCAGGTCTGAGCCCTGTGTACTTATCTATTCACTTCCACTTTTTCTCTCTGGCCGCTTGGCACAGACCAGGTGCTCAATAAAAGTTTGTGAAACAAACAGGCGGCAAATGTGTAAAGTGTGTGACTCAGCTGTGACAGCTCGGGGTAAACAATTGGTGACACTTTTATTTCTGTCTTTCCTTCCTCCATCCCTCCCTCCTTCTTCCTTCATTCATGGGGTTCCATCGGAGCGCCAAGTCAATACTCTACTGAGACATAATGTACGTACAGTGAAATGGACAAGCCTTCACATACAGTTTGATGGAGGCATAATCTTCGCCTGGGTCAAGAGAAGAACATCTCTATCACCCCAGAAAATCTCCTCATCCCCTCTTCAGTCACTTGCCCCCTCCTCCCTGCCAGAGGAGACTGCTGTTCTGATCTTTATCATCATAGATTTCCCTGTTTTTGAACTTCGTATAAATGTCTGGCTTCTTTCCTTCAACACAGTGTTTTCGAGACACAGATGGCACCTTTCTTAATTTTCTTAAAAATCAAATCACCTGACTCTGAGCCCCTGTGACATTAGGTTGCTGGACATTCCTCTGAATTAGTATGAGGGCCTTCACCCCCACCTCAGCTACAAGGTCACAGCAAACCTGGAGTAGGGAGGAGGGGAGGTCTCAGGCACAGAAGCATTGGGTGAGGCCCCTCCCTTCCTCGGTCCATGATGGTTGGCCAATTGTCTGAGCCTATGCGGAGCTTTGAAACCACTGGGCTTCCAGGAAACATGGGACCTCTATGAGGCCCAGGGCCTCAGTGCCAGAAGGATGTCCCAGGCGTCCTTGCAGCAGCCCCTGGAGGTTCTTCCCCTTCTCAAGGCTCCGTCTTGGATCCTCAGAACTGGGGGCCGCCAGCCCTGCCTTTGTTGCCCAGTCTCGGGGAATCTCTCCCTTCTTCCTCTCCTTCCCCTTTTCCCAGACCCAGGAATCTGCCTCCACAACCTCATCCCTTCCTTTTACAAAAGCCAGGAATAAGATTGTTTTCTTCCAGCAACTTCTCTGTACCCTGGCCTGGGTCGGAGACATACAGGCCCTGTCTGATGGGTTCTCCTGAGACTGGTACTCCCAGGCTCCACTCAGCTACTCTCTGACCTCTCAGCAAAATCTCCAATCTACAATAAGTTGCTCACTTTGGTGAATTATTAAAGTCACTCCTTGCAATCTATTTTAATTCCAGCTTCTTCATAGTCACTTGGCAAGAAAAGAAAAAATAAATAACCCAACACAAAACCCCTCTTAAAGCTAAATACCTGCCCAGTCCACACCAGCCCCAAAACCACAGAATGTTTGTGAAGGAAACATACAACCATGCTGACTGGTCTTACTTCAAATTTAAGCCACTTATATCAAATGGGCCTGGAATCCTTTAATACTTCCCAAGAATATTCAATGTCCTGGTTTCCCAAGTAACTCCTCCACACCTTCTCATCTCTTCTCTAACTTCCTACTCAGTCCCTTCCCCATCCCCAACACACATACATCTCCACCCCCTCAGCTGATGACCTGCTTCAGATTCCTGTGAGAAATCAGAGTGTTGGCAAGACTATCCTCCCTCCAATGTTTCCGGGGTAGAATCCTTCCTTACCTCTTTCAGCTTATGGTGGTCCCAGGTGTTTAGTGGCTTGTGGCAGCATCACCCCAAACTCTGCCTCTTGTGTGTCTCCGTCTCTTCCCCTTTTCTTATAAGGACAACAGCCATACTGAATTAGAGACTCACCTGACACCAATATGATCTCATCTTAACTAAGTATTACATCTGCAAAACCCTATTTCCATATAAGTTCATATTCACAGGAATCAAGAGTTGATTTGAATATATCTTTTGGGGGACATGATTCAACCCAAAGCACCACCTCTCTCCCTCCACCTGTTGTGAAATGTCTCTATTCCCCTTCGTGAACAATGCTTCATTGTGTCCCCTCCTTGAATGCAGCCTCCTCACCTAGTCCACACTTGCCCCCAGTTCTGTGGAGATTGCTCTTGTTAAGGTCACCAATGACCTTGGTATCCATAGCTCTTGCTATGTGATAGAAGACACTAAATCCACATCTCGTTAATGAATGAATGAATTATTCTTTCACAGAGAACAAAAGAAAAAAAAATGATATTTAAAAAAGAATTACCCTGGCACAAATAGTTGTAATACCACAGTCCAAATGAAAGATTCTTAACTGGAGTACAGTACACAAATCACACAATAGTAAGCAGTGGCTCTAGACCATCAAGGCTTAGGACAACTTTCTGTATTTAGCGTAGTTTATTGGCTTGACTGGGGCTGTGTCTGGGTTTTTGAATACCCTCATTCTTCTACCTTAAGTGTGGAGTCTCACAAGCTGATTATTTTTTTCCATATCTATTAGAGGAAGAAAGTGGAGATTCATTCCATCTGGAAAACACCCAGCCTCCTGATGGGTCTCCTGGGGTGACTTCTTCCCAAGTTCTATCTGGAAATCCACCTACATCTTACTGTGGCCCTAGGGAGGGGATTTATTCTTTGAGCCCTGGACATAAATCAGTTTGCCTCATTCTGAGGTAGTGTCTTTGGACCAATGCCAATCCCAAATGAAACACCAAGGCAGACACAGCACCAAGGTAGCACCAATCAAACAAGATGGCACTCACTGGCCTCCCTAACTGCCCCATCTGTTTAAACCATTTTTTACACATTCAAGAAGTCTCTAAAATGACTGATCCTTGTTTGGACCAAGGGATGTCTCATTCTTAGGGAGGTAGTTTCTAACATATTTCTGTAGACATCATAAATGGTGTAAAGGGATTGTCTTCTCATTTATAATGAATAGGTTTTTGAAAACTACTATTAATATACTCCTTTCAAGGCTTCAAAGGGAAGGAAATTCAAGCCACAATAATAGTGCAAAAATTGGTGTTTCAATGAATATGACTCTCTATCTTTCCATGCATTAAATTAAATTATATCATAACATCCTTCCTTTAAAATATTTTCTTACTTTCTTTGGACAAGAAAAAGGAAAGAAAATTAATATCACCAATACACATACCAGCTAGATCTACCATCTGATTTTCATAGTATTAAGTATAAACATTTCTCTAAATGGTATTACTTCCCCTCATGGCCCTAGAATAATTATGGTTATTGATTATTCAGGAAGAATCTGGGGAGCTACAGGGAATAACTGTTTAAAATGTTACATGAAGCAGCAAATTATGAACTGAGTTCTCTAGGGTCTAGTGCTGGATAATGCATTTATGGACAACTTTTCATGAAGGAAGACAAAGGTGCTGGTAAGATGTGACTTCAAAGACACAGCAGCTCTATTAAAATTTCCATTGCTAATCCTGGGATAGTCAACCTAAACCCTTTTAGGTTATTCTAAGTGTCCAGTGGCCTGGAATACCTTGTCTGTAATTCTAATGTTGCTGATTATTGTAATTTGTTAGAGACTTGACTCAGAGAGTGATCTGAAATCAGGGAAGAAATGACGGACTTTCTGCTTCACGGATCACTTTTGAAAAGAGACACAAGCGGTGCAGAAAATAATGATAGAGTTTGTCCCAGTAAAACTTCATTTCTATTTTATCTCTGCAGAATTACAGGTCATTAACAGCAAAAATCCATGTGACTGAATCTTCAATAGAAACACTTGGTCTAATAGCTGCACTATTTTATAGTACAGTTTTTCCAAGTGACATAAAGTAACTAAGTTATCATAGAAAATCAATCTGCCCAGTCAGTCTTACTTCTTCTAAACTCAGAACAATCTTCATGACAACTTGTTTCTAAACTATTCTATCAGCCATCAGAAGCAGATTCTTATAGATTTGGAGTTAGCAAAAAATTTTTGGTAAAGAGCCTGATAGTAAATATTTATATTTTTGGCTTTCTGGGACATATGGTCTCTGTCTTAACTACTCAAATCTACCTTTGTAGCCCCAGAGCAGCTGTGGATAATATGTAAATGAGTGAATGATGCTGTACTCCAATACAACTTTATTTACAAAAACTGGGTGACCTGTAGGTCTTTGACCACAATTGCAAATTCTTTCAGAGTCCTCCAAGGAAATGGCCAACCTTGATTGTTCTTAGTGGGGGAAACTGAGTTAGAGAATATCAAGGTTGGAGAAGCCAAAGGTAAAGTTTTTGGAAAATAACCCCTCCCACAAAACAACCCAAAACCAAACCAAAAAAAAAAAAAAAAAGAAGAAGAAAGGAAAACCAACCCAAAATATATGCTAGCTTTACCTGAAATATAATGGTGCAAACTTTTTTTTTTTTAGGTCAAGAAAATATATTTTTTTCTCAAATGAGAATTTATAGGAAATCTCAGTGTATAAAAGAGGTTAAAAAGGAGTTGCTGCATTTGAAAGGGGAGATCTGACTATTCATCTTCCCTTTTGCCCTCTCAGCAACCTCTGAATGTATTTCTAGAAAGTTCTAGGATCTCTTGAACAGAACTTAAAATCCACTGCTCCAGTATAATAGAAAACACACCTTGCCTCTAATTAGGGTTACAAGATTCAGCAAATAAAAATACAGGATGCCCAGTTAAATTTGAATTTCAGGTCAACAACATGCCTTTTTTTTTAGTATAAGCATATGATATGCCATATATGGAACATACATATACTAAAAAGTTATTCGTTGTTGATCTGAAATTCAAATTTAAATGGACATCCTGCAATTAACTGGCAAGGCTGTCTCTACTTCTTTACTTAGCCTCTCTGTGCCTTATCTGTAATGAGATGAAAATCTGTAAAATGGGGAAATTATAGTACATACATAACAGGATTTATTAAAAATGAAGTTAATACAGTATTTGAAAGCACATAGAAGAGTTCCTGGTGTGTAGTGAGTGCTATATTACCACCTATTAACTAATATTACTTATGTTATAAGCTAATTAACTATTATTAGTAGTGATATTGGTTATAAATGGTTGTAATAATACTTACTGACTGATGTAATTGTTATGGACTGAATTGTGTTCCCCCCAAAATTCATACATTGAATCCCTAAACCACCTTCCCCCTTGTGACTGTATATAGAGATAGGGACTTTAAAGATGTAATTAAAGTTAAATGAGGTCGTAAGGGTGAGATCCTAATGCAGTATGACTGGTGTCCTTATCCCTATAAAAAGAGGGAGAGATACCAGTGATGTGTACACACAGAGAAAAGTCCATGTGAGGACACAGCGAAGAGATGGCCATCTACAAACCCGGGAAAGAGGTCTCAAGAGAAAAGAAACCTTCCGGAACCCTGATCTTGGACTTCCAGCCTCCAGAACTGTGAGGAAATAAATTCTGTTGTTTCAGCCACCCAGCCTGAGGTATTGTTATGGCATCTCTAGCAAACTATATAGTAATCAAACACATGACTTTAAAAATGTATTTCCATTGGCCATTTCAGAAGTTGAGATATTTAAAATATGAGTTAAAAATAATATTTTAATAAATTGTTCTGAGGATTCCTTTTATTAAACACACTGAAATATTTCTCATTGTTGTACTTAAAAATCTTGTTCTCCTTTGACATTTGTAACACATTTGAAGTTTACTTTTGTAACTGTCCAGTATTTTTAAATGTTCCAATAGATGAAAATAAATTGTCTTGAGGAAGTGAGGTTTTGGCCAAAAGCAATACAATTCTGGTCCACAGATAAATTAACTTCGGTTTGCATCTTAAAATTCTGTTACTTTAAATTTTCTTTTTTTCTTCTTCCTCCTCTTCTGTCACTAGGGTTCATGAACTAGATAAAGAGTAGGTGTTTACTTTTAGGTATTTTTTTTGTGCTATTCATTATTCCAACTAGACCAGGCAGTTAAATATAAAACTCATCAATATTCAGTGTAAACTGCCCATGACGGCATCTTGGAATCAACTCTCAATATTGTTGAACATGTTCTTGTGCTTTATTTCACATCAAGTTAACTTACCAGTAAATCCCTTTTATTGTTTTATAAACTCTTTGAGGCCTAAGTAATCTCACATGTCCTGCAAAAATATAGATTCACTTTCTTCCCTTAAAAGGCACTCATAATATCCAGGATTTGCTTCAAAATAATGAGGGAGTGAGGAGAAGTGAATCAAGATTAGTAGTGAGAGGGTTGTTGTAGCTGTATGATAGGTACATTGGGAATTATTATGACATTCTCTCTACTTTTGGATATGTTTAAAATTTTCCGTATTGCGGTAGCTTTCTAATGCTTCACTCCCTTTGAGTAATAGAATTACACCTGCACACCCTTTGCTGTTTGTGCTGTGCCTCCCACTCTACTGGGCATAGTATACGTCCCCTCTCCTCAGATACTGGACTCAGCCCAAGGATATTCTTTGGTCAATGAAGTGTGAATAGACTTGACATGGGATGTCCAAACAGGGCCTTTAAATGTGCCTGCATGGTTTGCCTTAGCTTCTCACGATCCTGCTCTTGACCCTCAGAAGAGTGTGCCCTGGGTAGCTGTTGTTCCTTTAGCCTGAGGCCTGGAGAGAATGTAGAGAAGACCCCAACTTAACTCAATTTGGGGTCCAGCCCAGCCCAGTGCAGCCCAAAATGGCTAAACCACAGTCAGCCAGCAGACCTGTGATAGTAAAACAAATGTTTGTTGTTTTAAGCTGCTGAGATTTTGGAATTGTTTGTTATGGAGCATTATCATCAGAGAAACCTGACTAGTACACATAACTTTTCTAAATAAAGAGAAACACTATTAAAAATCTATATTCTATGTTAAGAATTATATGCACCTGAATTAGTTCATATAATTAAAAATTTGTTTAAGTTATTTAGCTGGATTCCTATCTAGAATTCATCAATATCCATTTAACAAATTTGAAAACTAGTAACTGATTTCACCATTGGCCCTGAGGGTCCTGCCCTGTCCATAGTAATTGAGACAGGTGACAGAGGACTTTTTTGTTATTGGTCTAAGGCCAGAGACCCACTCAAACTCTGTTTAAGGACAGAAAGAATGCAGTGAGAATTCTCACCAGAATCCGAGATTAGGAACCTGACCTAGCTGATCCATAGGGGAACACGAATTGACATTGGAACCAAGGTAAAACCAGAGTCACTACATCTGATTGTGAAAGCTGGGTGCTCAGCGTTAGCCTTGCACATCTTATCTATTATACATTTTGTATTTATTATGACAATTTTCTGGCAGATGACATCAAAAGTGCCTTGTCCTATATTACAAAATGTTTCAGTAAATGAAAGTAAAGTGTCTTGAGGAAATGAAACCTTTCTGAAATTTGTAAAAGGTACCGTATAGGCTTGTAGTAGTTATGATAACTTGATTTCTCTCCTGATCTCTTTGATCAACTGGCTTTCTCAGTTTATTCAGGTGGGCTGAGGCAGCTTCTGAGGCTCTGGCAAAAGCCCTCAAACAGTGAAAAAGCGAGAAGCAGATGCTTCAGGTTGGGAGCAGATGAAGCGATCAGGAACTGTCCCCACCACAGCTGCGGATGACTCAGGGGTGGGCTGAGGGGCCGTGGGGAGAGGCATACAGCTGCTGCGATAATTATTTGTTTAGACCCAGAATGACTGTATGTAGGGAAAATGCTCTTGTACCCAGTGTTTCAAATGAGTTAACATTGAGGCTTTATAGTCAACCACCCGCAAAGGATATCTCAAGCCCCCAGGGAAAGGGAAGAAGAACTGAAACGTCAAAAAAACAACATGACAGCATTCCATCCCCTTTGCTCCCTTCTCCCTCCCAGACATCCCTCTGCCGGAAGGAACAAAGGAGCAAAAGGCAGGTCTATGTAGGAGAGGCCTGGCTGGGAGCATATCCCACCCCCAGTCTGCCATTCCTCCTCTCTAATGGGGGGACCAAATGTATGCTATCTTACAGTAAGTATATGGAGTTTTATCTTGTTCTCCCTCAGTTTTAAGGCTCCTTAGCATCTGCAGCTGCCTTGACATTTTCTTGAAACAAAGAGTGCTCTGGACATGTTAATATTCCCCAAAGCAACTTCAAAATCTTTCCCACAAAAAAAATACAGTGTTGCCAGTAAACAAGGAAAGGGGCACAGGACTGTCTAGACTATTTTGTGAGAAGATTGCAGAAAGGTAATGTTGATTACATTTCTCCTACATGTGATGCACTCAGGAAGGATAGCATCAAAACATAGCGGGATGTTTAGTCAATGAAACGGGTTCCCTGGGCATACCTCATGAGTCTATTCATCATTGGAACATGGGTTGCATTCACCAGGTTCTTACTCTGCTGCTCACTGCCTTAGTCCCTCTGTTTACAAATCTGCATTTCCAAGAATTGAATCTCATTGGTCTACTCTATGTTATCAGGCTGGGCCACACAGGCTGCTGAAATGCCAACGTGGGCTGCTTTGGATCAGGATGGATGCAATAAGCTATGGTCTGGGAGACAGGGTAAGGAGGCATCTCTATGAGACTGTCAGTGGGGATTTTTCCCCCAGAGTCTTCACCCCAAGACTCATCGTGGAAACTGATTTTACTGGGGAGATGGTAAAGAAAGCCGATTCGTAATAACAGGTTTTGAGGTGGACGTCTTTGAGCATTTGACCCAAGCTGTCTACAAGGCTTGTAGATGGTTATAGTTCCACCAGGCGTCTTCCACAGCCCACAGAGATTCTTCTAGTTTCCTCTTTGTTTTAGGTTAGGTTTCCCACAAGCAGATCCTGAGATAAGGATTTGTGTGCAGTGATTTTTTTCAAAAGGCAGCATGCTCAGGAGAAACCAGAAACGGTGTGTGGGGGGTGCATGACAGGGAAGGAGAAGAGGCCAGAGAAGATGTGGTTTCTGGTGAGGCCCCAGCCTCAGGCTGATCCTGCAAGGCAGCTCTGGAGCATAAAATACACACACCTCAGAGTTTGTCCCCACTGGAGGGAAGGGAGCTGGCTTTTACATTACATATAAGTCAGTCTTAGACTGATTGTCACAGGGGGCAAGGAGAGGGGTGAATGCACAGACTCTAAGGCACTTAACACTCTCGGGAGTAGGGGGCACAGCAGCTCTAGTGGCCCAAAGCACGTCTATGAATAGAGTGACAGGTGCAGGTCATTTGAATCAAAGCACGTAGAAGCCAGTGGGAAGGACAGTGGGAGGTGGAGGAGGGAAGGTACATCCAACTCTTCATATTGTGAGGAAAGTTCCAATGTTGGTGTGAAGTAGGCAGAGAGCGCAGTGGAGGTGGGGTACCCTATGTGTAGGGGCTCTCTAGGGACCACAAATAGTCAACAGCTGGTTTATTCTGAAAATGGTTATTAGAAAGGGTTGGAAACTTGTATAACTATATCTTCTTATTTTCTGTATTCTTGATGTTCTGGCATCTGGGACCCTGCAGATGGGGAAAGACTGCTCCTCCCAGGGCTGGCCAGTTCTTAGAAATAGCAAACAACTTACCTCTAACTGTACCTTTCAAATGCAAACCAACCTATCCAAAGCCTGTAACTGCAAACTAGCCCCTTTATCTAGCTTTGACACTCCAGACCAACATTCCCCTGCACTAATCACTGCGGGCCAGGCACCAGACAACTCAGGATAGCCCCTACACCTCACAGCCCACTGAAATTATTCAGGCTAGCTAATCCTAAGCCTGCTTACCCTGCCTTGCTCATGTCTTCCTATGGAAACACAAAAAAGCTCTCACCCACACTTTCTCCTCACTCCCTTTGCCTCCTGACTGACTCTGGTGCTTCCCCATGTGGCCCTGTGGCATGTAGCATGGCCCCTCCTCTTAGAAACTGTGAGCAATAAACTCTTTTCAATGGCAACCTTCTCCTGATCTGTTGACCTCACCATAACTGGAAAACAACAAAACCTACATTTAAAAACAAAGCTCAGCTAGTTATTTTTTCACCATGAGAGTAGAAATTGAGGCTGGCATCAGGAAAAACCAGTAGGATGAGGTGATTGGGGGTAAAACTCCAAATACAGAGAGGAGGTGTTCTATGTGGAGGTGGGATTGTGGTTCTTTCACAGAAATTGTAAGTAACAGAGGTTAATATCCTGTAATTGTGAGGAATATTCTACTGTCTGATTATTCTTTCCATTTGATGGGAGACAGTAAGTATAAGAAGAAGAGTAAAGTGTAGCCCTCTTCATAACCAAAACCAAAGTGAGGGTATCAATCACATATTATCTGGTCCAGCGGCCCATACAGCCAGGTGAGCTATGAGCAATGAAGGAAGCATGTAACAGAATTGTCAGTCTAGGGAGACCCAGTCATGGCATGGCAGGGATGCTATTTTGGTGACTATGCATAGAGTTCTGGTCCTGATGAAGAAGAGTCACGTCCATGTGAATCAGTATATTGAAGGAGCAGAATCACTGCAATAAATGAAGATGTTATATAAATGGATAATAGATGTTATAGAAGATGTTATATACACCTCCCCACACCTCCCTCAATTTAGATGATTGTGGAAAATGTCGTTCATCAGTCTAGGGAACACAATTGGCTCTACTTTGAAACACAAAAAAATACAGCATAACCTCAATAGGCCTGAAAGTCTTTATTTCATCTGCTTCTCTACTCAGACTGAATGATAGGTCCAGTACATCCAGCTTAGTAGAAGATCTGGGCAGCCCAGAGCTGACCCTGAAGGGCAAGGACCAAGCATACAAGAATCTGATCAAAAAGGCTACAGCACGAAATGGCTCTTTCAGTAAGGAAAAAGTGACTGGAATGGAAAGTCCTCACAGGCCAAGGCCTTGTGCTGGTCACATCAGGGGTTTTGCTTATGAATGTACAGCATGGTCTACAACTTCTCTCACCTTGTGATGTCATTAATGGGAAACTTTTGGAAAGAGCAGCCATTTAACAACCATTTTGTTGATTTATACAGATGGAATTGTTAGGCACCCTGACCTCTCTGAACTGCTTCTGGAGGCTCAAAGGGCAGAGTGTGAGGTCTATGGGGTCAGGAAAAAAGACTACTTAGGTCAGTAGTTCTGTTCTCATGTCTGAGTCATTCAAAAATGACCTCAATTCTTCACTCTCTCTTGTATCTACCTCCCTGTGGAGCAACACCCATCCATCAAATTTACTTCTCCAACTCTTGATTCTGGGCTGGTCCTTTGACTTTCTTTGGTCTATAGCATGCAATGAAAGTAATGTGCTAGTTCTGACCAATGTTTCAAAAGGCCTTACACACTTCTAGTTTCTCCCAGAACTGTATCAAGCTGCCTTATGAACAAGCCCAGGTTATCCTGCTGGAGGATGAGAAACACATGATTCATTTGCCCCCATCACCCCAGCTAACAGTGAGTCAACCATAAGATATATGAGTGAGACCATCTTAGATTAGCCAGACCTTGAAGACATAATTTGCCAGCTGATCAGCTCCAGTCTGTAGATGCCTGAGCCAAGACATAGCACCGGAAGAGCCACCCAGCTGAGCCCAGCCTAACTGCCAACTCAAAATTGGGAGGTAAAATGTTTGCCATTTTAAGCCATGAAGTTTTGCATGGTTTGTTGCATAATAGGTAACTGATAGAGTTAAGAAAAAAAAAGCTTTCTGAGGAGTATTTTCCTCTCCATGGTGTTTTCTTTGCAGAGTTTATGGTTCTTCCTTAGCAGAATTCAGAGATGCTCTGAGAACTCTTTCTTGACACCCAGGTGAAGAGGGCAGTGGGATAAATCTGGGTAAGAATGGGGTGTGAAATTTCCCTGAAATGTCACTTCTGGTCAGGTGAGTGTTAGAAAGAAGGCAAAGGGTATGAACAACTATAGCCAACAAACTGGACAGCCTAGAAGAAATGAAAAAATATTCTTAGAAACATGTAACTTAATGAGACTGAATCAGGAAGAAATAAAAATTCTGAGTAGATCAATTACTAGTAAGGAGATTATTTCAGTAATCAAAAACTCCCAACAGAGAAAAGCCTAGGACCAGATGGCTTCACTGTGAATTTTACCAAACATTTAAAGAAGAATTAACACCAATCCTTCTCAAACTCTTCCAAAAAATCAAAGAGGAGGGAACACTCCCAAACTTTTAACAAGGACAGCATTATTCTGATACCAAAATCAGAAAATGACACTACTGGAAAAGAAAACTATAGGCCAGTATCCCTGATGAATATAGATGCAAAAAATCTCAATAAAATACTAGCAAACTGAATTCAGCAGGACATTAAAAGGATCACTCACAATAACCAAATGGGATTTATCCCTGGGATGCAAGGATGCTTCAACACAGGCAAATTAATCAGTGGAATACATCACATTAATAGAATGAAAGAAAAGAACCATAGGATCATTTCAGTAGATGTAGAAAAAGCATATGACAAAATTCAACATCCATTCATGATAAGAACTTTTAACAAACTTTGGCATAGAGGTAACGTTTCTCAGCATAATAAGAGCTATATATGATAAGCTACAGCTAACATCATACTCAATGATGAAAGAATGAAAGCTTTCCCTGCAAGATCAGGAACAAAACAAGTGTACCCACTCTCACCAATCCTATTCAACATAGGACTAGAAGCCCTAGCTAGAGCAATCAGGCAGGAAAAAGTTATAAAAGATATCAGAATTGGAAAGGAAGAAGCAAAATTGTCTCTATTTGTAGAGGACATGATTTTATATATAGCAAATCCTAAAGACTCAACCAAAAAATTGTTAGATCTGATTAATGAATTCAAAATTTCTGAAAAAGAAATAAAGAAATCAATCCCATCTACAATAGCAGCCAAAAAATACTTAGGAATAAAATTAAGGAGGTGGAACATCTCTACTCTAAAAATTGTAAGACCCTGATGAAAGAAATAAAAGAAGACAAAATAAATGGAAAGTTATCCTATGTTCATGGATTAGAAGAAATAATATTGTTAAAATGTTAATTTGACCAAAAGCCATCTATAGATTCAATGCAATTCCTATAATATTCAAATGGCATTTTTTTTTTACAGAAGTAGAAAAAAAAACTTCTAAAATTTATATGGAACTACAAAAGACCCTGTGAAGCCAAAGAAATTCTGAGAAAGAAAAACAAATCAGGAGGTATTATACTTCCTAATTTCAAGCTATACTATAAAATTATAGTCATCAAAAGAGTATGGTACTGGCATAAAAACAGAAAAATAAACCAAAGAATGGAGAGCCCAAAATAAACCCAAACATATATGGGCAATTAATATTTGACAAGGGAGCCAAGAACACTTAATGGAGAAAAGACAGTCCCTTCAATAAATGGTGCTAGGATAATTAGACATTCATATGTAAAAGAATAAAACTAGACTCATACCTTTCACCACTCACAAAAATTAACTCACAATGTATTAAAGACTTAAATGTAAGACCTGAAACTATAAAACTCCCAGAAGGGGCTTCCCTGGTGGCGCAGTGGTTGAGAATCTGCCTGCTAATGCAGGGGACACGGGTTCGAGCCGTGGTCTGGGAGGATCCCACATGCCGCAGAGCAACTAGGCCCGTGAGCCACAACTACTGAGCCTGTGCATCTGGAGACTGTGCTCCGCAACAAGAGAGGCCACGATAGTGAGAGGCCCACACACCGCGATGAGAAGTAGCCCCCACTTGCCGCAACTAGAGGAAGCCCTCGCACAGAAACGAAGACCCAACACAGCCAAAAATAAATAAATATATAAATAAATAATTAAAACTCCCAGAAGAAAACAAACAAGTGTAAAACTCCTTGATATGGGTATTGGTAATGATTTCTTGGATATGACACCTAAAGCACAAGCAACAAAATAAGAAATAGACAACTGGGACTACATTAACTAAAGTAAAAAGCTTCTGCACAGCAAAAGAAACCACCAACAAAGTGGAAAGACAACCTACAGAATGGGAGAAAAAATTTGCAAACCATATATCTGATATGGAGTTCATATCCAAAACATATAAAAAACTCATAAAACTCCATAGCAAAAAACCCCAAATAACCCAATTAAAAAATGGTCAAAGGACCTGAATAGAGATTTCTTCAAAGAGGATATAAGAAAGGCCAACAGGTACATGAAAACATGCTTAGCTTCACTAGTCATTAGGGAAATGAAATTAAAACCACAATGAGATATCACATCATGCCTGTTAGAATGGCCATTATCAAAAAGACAGACAAGAGATAACAAATGCTGGCATAGATGTAGAGAAGAAGAAACCCTTGTGCAGTGTTGGTGGGATTGTAAATTGGTACAGCCTCTGTGGAAAACAGTATGGACGATCCTCAAAAAATAAAAATAGAACTACCATATGAGCCAGCAATTCCATTTCTGAGAATATATCCAAAGGAAACAAAAACACTAACTCAAAAAGATATCTGCAACCCCATGTTTATTGCAGCATTATTTATAACAGCCAAGACATTGAAATAACCTAAGTGTTGATTGATGGATGAATGAATAAAGAAGTGGTATTACATACAATGGAATATACTCAGCCATAAAAAAACAAGGAAATCTTAACATTTGTGACAAAATGGATGGACTTTGAAGGCATTATGCTAAGTGAAATAAGTCAGACAGAGAAAAGACAAACATTGTTTATCTCACTTATATGTGGAAGTTTAACAACAACAACAACAAATCAAACTCATAGGAAAAAAGATCAGATTTGTAGTTACCAGAGGCAAGGGGTGGGGGAGGGGAACCTGGAGGAAGGTGGTCAAAAAGTACAGACTTCCAATTACAAGATAAAAAAGTACTAAGGAAGTAACATACAACACAATGACTATAGCTAACACTGCTGTAAGATAGATACACAAGGAAAGCTGTTAAAAGAGTAAATCCTAAGGGTTCTCATCATACACAGTGGTGTACATCAATTATTTCTCAATAAAACTGAAAAAACATACATTTCAAAAAAAGAAAGAAGGCAATGGGGAAGCAGGCCGAAGAGGAAAAAGCTGAAGATGCAGTGTTAACAAAAGAAACTAACTTCTAGCTCGGGTCAAGCCAAACCAGAAGCCAAAGGGTGAAATGCAGTGAAAGGCACTCGAAGGCACAGATCCAAAGGTGAGTTCTTACTGTGCAGAAGTTGCCCAAGGAATGTCTCTTGAGTGCCCCTGAGTGCTATCTCCTACAGCTATGCATTCTGCTACTTCTGAATTGATGAACTGATTTTCTTCAAGACACTACACTTGGCAATAATTCTTTCATTTCTTCCTTCTGAGCCCACTGCTTTCTGCCTATGTGTAGATAAATATTTGGAAGCGAGGCTGTACCGACATGCTCTACACAGGAACTTTCCAAGAAACTTCCCGATCAGGAGGCTTAATCAAGCCACTCGATGAAGTCTGTCTGCAGGTGGCAGGACCAGCAGAGGCACAAGTACCAGCCTCCCCAACAAGACCACCAACATCCGCTGCCAGCTGGTTGGAAGGAAAGCTGCATTTAAAGCCCTTCTGTCAGTGCCCAGACAGTGCCCACATGAGGTGTTCTTAAAATCTGTTCATTATTTTGGGGTCTAGGCTCTGCTCTTAATTTGAGAATAGTTAGCTAAATTATTCAGAATGTACCATAGGCAGAAGTGCCAAGTTCTTTTGCAGCTCTTGATTGATTCTGCTTCCAGCTCCCAACCAAGGGGTCCTGAGGCTTCCCACTGTTTAAAGTCTCCAGTGGGGAAAGAAATTGCTCTGCAAAATACATGCACACTCTGAATGCCACCTGTTCTGGAATCCCCGAGTCAAATTTCTAGAAAGGTGTTTTACCCAGAGTCAAGATGGCAGGGCCTCAATTCTCTATTGTGCACAGTGATTACCAATAAAGATCCTACCTAAGTCAAAAAACAGTTTTGAGAATCAAGTAAGTTAAAGGAAGAGAAAACAAACTGAAAAGTCCAAAGTGCTGGAAAAAAATGAGATCACATGGGATTTACTCTCCAGAGGAGTCCTTTGAGAAGGCAGTATCTTCCCCCTAGAGTGATTCAGCAATAGTAGAACTTCAAGAGCCTGGAAATAGGGTGGGCCCACAATTCTTCAGATTGTGCCTTATACCTGAATTTACCTGTTCCACCTGTTTATTTATGAGTCTGTTCTCCTCAGGGATTAAAAGCCCACCAAGATGTTGGTTAACTCAAGAGAAGACAAACCAAGAGCTACACCAGCAGGCGCTGGTCTGCTTCACAACAAAAACTCACATACGGACTCCACTTGAATCCGGCAAACATTTTTTTAAGCACACACTCAATGCCAGATATTATTCAGAGCTATATGGGCTTAAAAGTCAGGGGTGGCTCTCAACGATCTTTCCCTTCTGGCTCAATGTGGGTTCCTACCAAGTCTGTTAGAATAAAAATGAGTCAGATAATGTCTCATCAGACTGGAGGTGCGAGAAGAGACAAAACAGATGCAAGCACCAGCCAAGGTAAGCCTGTTTTCTGACCCCAGGTGGTGCCCACCCAGCTCTTTCCATGCTCTCTTCTTGGCCTGGGTTGGATGGCAAATTTAGGTTAGTGCCTCTGACAACTAGAGAAATAAGAATTCATCTTCTGAGGTTTTGCTACACCTTTCATGGCCATTGCTTGAACATCCTACAAAAGCCCGTTCTCTTAGCAGATGCCCTATTTACAGTGACAGTTACAGCCAAGATGAAAGAAACTTTTTGTTCATCCTCTTACATTCAAAACTGTAGCCTTAGCCACCATAACGAGGACTAACCTGCCCCCACAAATCTTATTCATAAGATAGATCAGACGTGCTTTTTGTTACATGTAGCTGCCAGTTATCCTTGGCAAGAGTGGCCAAGGCTCGGGGGGTGGCTGGAAATGTCTAAGTTCAAGGTGATGCTGAGTGTGCTTTACGTTTGTGACAGCAGTTGGGGTTCTTTCCCTACCAGATCTCTCGCCACAGATGCTAATAAGTAGTCATATTGGGCAGACCTTTTCTTTCACTGCCTTTCATTGACTCTGCCTTTATTTCTTGTTCCATGGCAAAATAGGGCATGCAGAGGAGGGATGCGGCAGCAAGGGACTTACATAATTCAGAGCCTTCGAGCAGAGTTGATGGAGTTACATGACTCGATCCTAATTATTTCCCCCTCGGGCTCCAATTACATGTCAGGAACTTTCAGGCTCTCCACACATTTATCATCTTCAAATTCCCATGGATTATAAAAACCAAAGGGCCTGATCCTGAAGATTAACATTGTTTCCAGTGCCAGCAGAAGGCTTAAAGGATTAGATCACGAAAAGCCCAGAGAGGATAGTTTCTGTCTTAAGTGGGTAAATAATGGCCTCAAATTTGGCTGGGGCTCTCTTGCTGGAAAATCTCCCTTTTCTCATCACTGTGAAAGGGCCTACAGAGTTATTATTTCTTATGATGACACCATGATCTCTGAACACAAGGCAAAGGTTAAATTTATTATTGCTTCAAGTGCAGTAAGTATTACTAATACTTATTGCATCAAGTGGCCATACACAGGTATGGCCACTTGATGTTAGTGTTTTGCAGGGTCCTAACTTTCTTATCCTCTTTTGATATGTTCCTGGAGAATTTGGGAAAAGTTGGGCTACCTCCCCTCAGTATATTTTCAGTGTGGAGGTCCTAGACATTTTCTATGAAATGGCACAAATCTAAAACAAAGTTTCACTTGGATAATATTTAGCTTCTGTTTATGGAATGCTTATCTAGGGCCAGGCATTATTTTAAGGTTCTCCGGTCAGGACCCCAGTGTAAAGCACAGGGTACACTCAAAAGGGATGGTCGAAAGGTGTTTGGTGAAGGGACTATTTTGGGAAACTAACAGGGGAAGTTGTCCTGCTAGCTGCAGTCTTGATCACTCATTGGCCTGAAGGAGGTGGGGTTTTAAAGCTAATAGGATTCTAGAAGATGGCCACGAGACAGGAGAATGTGGGCATTGCCTTGGCTGTCCAATCTCCTGGAATCACTTCCTATTGGTCAAATCCAACCAGAAGTCAGAGGGCAAGGGAGCTGGTGGTACAGTCATTAGAGATCAGAGTCCCGGGACACAGAGCTGAGCTAGGCTGGTTCTCACATTCACTCTCCTGTCATCATCACTGTTTTACAGAGAGACAGAGGAGTTAAATAACTGGCCTATAGTCATTCAGGTAGGGAGTGGTAGAACAGGGATTCGAATCCAGAGAGTCTCCTTCTAGATTCTGAACTCCTGGTTACCTTGCTATCTTGCCATTGGGTGCCTCTGGGCACAAAACACTGAAAAAATCCCAGAGCTCCTCTAGATCAGTGCCGTTCTGCTTATCACTCTTAGCAATTGTACGTTTATCTGAGAGAATACCAATCCTCCCAGCAGACTCTCTGTTCCAGGAAATGACCTTAGGTCTTTTTCATTCAGGGCTGAATTCCTAATACAGAGCACATAGTAAACACCCACTCAGCATCTTTTCTAAAGAATGAATGAATTTATGGAGAACCTCTCATGAGCCAGGTTCTCTGCCAGGTGCCACCTTGCTCCTTTCTTTAGGTTGGCTTTCAGTAACCCACTTCTCTCGACTTGCCTCCAGGAATCATCTTTTTTTTTCAAGTAAAAGTTCCTCATGTCAGTTCTCCAGGCTGAATGGGCAGGAGTTTGGAGTTTCAGGCCACAGCCATGAGTGGCTGAATAAACGGATCGAAGAGGCACAGAGTTCTCTCCTCCTTCCCTCTGCTCATCCTTTGTGCTAACCTCAGGCAGCCTTGCCTTCTCAGGGAAGGAGGGAGCATCTTCTCCTCCTGCTGCCTCTGGAGTGGAGAGCACGTGTGCCTTAGAGAGGATCTCCTTGTTCAGTTTGCTGGAGCCTTTGTTTTCTGCCTCTTTCTTTCCAGTTTCCTTTTCTTGACATCAAATATGCAGCTGAAAAGTGATACTCTCTGACTTTGGCTAGGCCATATCTGGTCTTTATTTCCCCCATTTTTTTCCAATCTGGAAAAACCCCAGCTTTACGGAGCAACTGGACTCAAAGGAGGTTGGTGGCTGTACTTGCGGAAGGAAGCTGGCCAGGGCAGCATGGAGAGTTTCCAGGGGCTGATTTATCCACCACCAACAGAACACTCGAAGACACAGACACCAAATCACTCATTTCCACTGGCATCTTATGT
Organism: Balaenoptera borealis; assembly: GCF_965194805.1. Taxonomy (NCBI): domain Eukaryota; kingdom Metazoa; phylum Chordata; class Mammalia; order Artiodactyla; family Balaenopteridae; genus Balaenoptera; species Balaenoptera borealis. Next base: position 36,425,913 of record NC_138872.1, on the reverse strand, counting down.
TGGAAAAAGAAGAAATCAGTAATGTGATTCCCTCTCCCACCTTGAGATTTAAGGAAATATTGTGGTTCTTTGACACATGCGGGTTATTGATGATTTTCTAAGTTTTCTCAGGCAGGAGAATATCTTGGCTTCTGTTTTGGGAGAAACACTTCAGTTTCCAATATAGTGTAATAGAGCTGATAAGTGTGTGTGTGTGTGTTTCTGTGTGTGTGTGTGTGTGTGTGTGTGGTGGGACAAGGGACCCTAAAGCATCTTTTGGTCCATTGCCCTGTTTCTGGGCCAGTCCACATCATTCGAGACAGATATCTCTCACTTTTTTTTGGCAAATAAATTGTTCTAAAGCTTTTTTTTACAAGCAGGCATGATGAACTGGCTTTTTGGAGCGGTTGTCTAATCAACTTAGTATATTTAAAATCTAATGTTTTTAACTCTAAAATAATTTTAATATTTTTTCTATGAAATTTTCTAATATACACAAAGTAGAACAAATAGTACAATGAACTCCCATATACCCATCTCTAGATTAAACAATTACCAAGATTTTGCCAAACTTGCTTTATCTATTTTTTTTTAAGTTTTAATATGGATTTATTCTGAAGCAAGTCCCAGAAATGTCATTTTGTGGCTACATACTGCAGTATAAACTGTAGTACTCTGTACTGCAGATGCATCTATAAAAGCTTTGGCCATTGAATTCCACAGCGCTAATGCCAATTAATAATAATAAAAAGTAATAACAGCCATTACATTATTGAACAACGGTTATGATCTAGGAACTACATAATGCTTCAGTCAGGGCATGTTTGTGACAAGAGACCGAAATTTCTTAGAACTAGGTTTGTTTTTTTAAAAAATATTTATTTATTTATTTTTTGGTTGCGTCGGCTCTTTCGTTGCGGCACACAGGCTCTTAATTGCGTTGCATGCACTTCTCTCTAGCTGTGGCATGGGTGTCTCTCTAGTTGTGGTACATGGGCTCCAGAGTGCATGGGCTCTGTAGTTGTGGTACATACGGGCTCAGTAGTTGTGGTGCACAGGCTTAGCTGCCCCATGGCTTGTGGGATCTTAGTTCCCCTACCAGGGATTGCACAAGCATCCCCTGCATTGCAAGACTGATTCTTAGCCACTGGACCACCAGGGAAGTCCCAGAACTAATTTTAAAAGCAGGATTTGTGGGGCTTCCCTGGTGGCGCAGTGGTTGAGAATCTGCCTGCTAATGCAGGGGACACGGGTTCGAGTCCTGGTCTGGGAAGATCCCACATGTCGCGGAGCAATTAGGCCCATGAGCCACAACTGCTGAGCCTGCGCGTCTGGGGCCTGTGCTCCGCAACAAGAGAGGCCATGATAGTGAGAGGCCCATGCACCGTGATGAAGAGTGGCCCCCACTTGCCGCAACTAGAGAAAGCCCTAGCACAGAAATGAAGACCCAACATAGCAATCAATCAATCAATAAATAAATCTTTAAAAAAAAAAAGCAGGATTTGTGGGAGGTAGGTGGGAGGGTCCCTCCAGGAGGAGCTGGAGAGAAGTGGAGGGCGATTGCCCCTCCCACTCGGGCACGGGGAGACTGCTGAACTCCTAGGCGGATCCCCTGCCCTCCAAGGCCTCCCTTTCCCCTCCCCTGGACGCATTGGTCCTGGGGGTAAAGGAGGGAGGCCTGGAAGATCAGAAGAGGCAGGTGGGAGGGGCCCTTCCAGACCCCAGGCCAGAGGAACAGGAGAGGAGAGGAGGGCATTTGCCCATCCACTTGAGCCCAGGAAGCCTGCTGGGCTCCCAGGTGTGTCCCCTGCCCTCTGAAACCAGGGGTGGGGGGCACTCCTGAGTCCCTTCTGTTCCTTGAGCCTAATCCCTACACCCCACAGCCCCCAGGACCTTTTCCACCCTGTGGGTCCTGAGCATTGGCCCCACCCACCACCCAAACCTCGCCCTTGCTTAGGTCCTGCTCTCCACAGCCAACGCCTTTCTCCCCCCTCTGGCTCTTTTTTTTTCTTTTCTTTTCCTTCCTCCTCTTTTTTACTATTGTGGTACTTATGTACCTTCTGGTTGTTGATTCATCTATATTTTTATTTTTACATTCTTTCTAACATATCTGTTAGCTTCCTAGTATAATTTTATTTTTTACTTTGTTATTGTTCTCTTTTTTTTTTTCTGCTGTCCCATGCAGCTTGTGGGATCTTGATTTGCAAACCCAGGGTTGGGCAGAAGCTCCTGCAGTCAGAGCTCCAAGTCTGAACCACTGGACAAACAGAGAACCTCAGACCCCAGGGAATATTCATCAGAGTGAGGTCCCACAGAGTTCCTCATCTCAGCACCAAGACCCAGCTCTACCCAATAGCCTACAAACTCCAGTGCTGGAAGCCTCAGGCCAAATAACCAGTAAAACAGGAACACAATCCCACTCATTAAAAAAAAATGAGATGGCAAAAAAATATGTCACAGATGAAGGAGCAAGGTAAAAACATACAAGACCAAATAAATGAAGAGGAAATAGGTGATCTACCTGAAAAAGAATTCAGAGTAATAATAGTAAAGATGATCCAGAATCTCAGAAATAGAATGAAAACACGGATTGAGAAAATACAAGAAATGTTTAACAAAGATCTAGAAGAACTAAAGAACAAACAAACAGAGATGAACAACACAATAACTGAAATGAAAAATACACTAGAAGGAATCAATAACAGAAAAACGGGGGCAGAAGAACGAATAAGTGAGCTGGAAGACAAAATGGTGGAAATAACTGCCGAGGAGCAGAATAAAGAAAAAAGAATGAAAAGAATTGAAGACAATCTCAGAGACTTCTGGGACAACACTAACTGCACCAACTTTTGAATTATAGGGGTCCTAGAAGAAGAAGAGAAAAAGAAAGGGTCTGAGAAAATATTTGAAGAGATTATAGTGGAAATTTCCCTAATAAGGGAAAGGAAATAGTCAATCAAGTCCAGGAAGCACAGAGAGTCCCATACAGGATAAACCCTAGGAAAAACACACCATGGCACATATTAATCAAACTAATAAAAGTGAAATACAAAGAAAAAATATTAATAGCAGCAAGGGAAAAACAAAAAATAACATACAAGGGAATCCCCATAAGGTTATCAGCTGAGTTTTCAGTGGAAACTCTGTAGGCCAGAAAGGAGTGGCAGGATATACTTAAAGTGATGAAGGAGAAAAACCTACAACCAAGATTACTCTACCCAGCAAGGATCTCATTCAGATTCGATGGAGAAGTCAAAAGCTTTTCAGACAAACAATAGCTAAGAGAATTTAGCAACACCAAACCAGCTTTATAACAAATGCTAAAGAAACTTCTCTAAGCAGGAAACGCTAGAGAAGAAAAGGACCCACAAAAACAAACCCAAAACAATTAAGAAAATGGTAATAGGAACATAAATGTCAATAATAACCTTGAATGTAAATGGGTTAAATGCCCCAAGCAAAAGACACAGACTGGCTGAATGAATACAAAAACAAGACCCAAATATATGCTGGCTACTAGAGACCCACTTCAGACCTAGGGACACATACAGACTGAAAGTGAAGGGATGGAAAAAGATATTCCATGCAAATGGAAATCAAAAGAAAGCTGGAGTAGCAATACTCATATCAGATATAATAGACTTTAAAATAAAGACTGTTACAAGAGATAAGGAGGGACAGTACATAATGATCAAAGGATCAATCCAAGAAGAAGATATAACAATTATAAATGTTTATGCACCCAACATAGGAGCACCTCAATACATGAGGCAAATGCTAATAACCAAGAAAGGAGAAATCGACAGTAGCACAATAATTGTAGGGGACTTTAACACCCCACTTACACCAATGAACAGATCATCCAAACAGAAAATAAATAAGGAAGCACAAGTTTTAAATGGCACAATAGACCAGATAGATCTAATTGATATTTATAGAACATTCCACCCAAAAGTGGCAGATTACACTTTCTTCTCAAGTGCACATGGAACATTCTCCAGGATAGATCACACCTTGGGTCACAAATCAAGCCTCAGGAAATTTAAGAAAATTGAAATCGTATCAAACATCTTTTCTGACAACAATGCTATGAGATTAGAAATCAATTACAGGAAAAGAAACTGTAAAAAACACAAATACATGGAGGCTAAACAGTGAGCTACTAAATAACTAAGAAATCACTGAAGAAATCAAAGAAGAAATTTTAAAAATACATAGAAACAAATGACAATGGAAACATGACCACCCAAAACCTATGGGACACAGCAAAAGCAGTTCTAAGAGGGAAGTTTATAGCAATTCAATCTCACCCCAAGAAACAAGAAAAATCTCAGATAAAAAATATAACCCTACACTTAAAACAACTAGAGAAAGAAAAACAAAGAAAACCCAAAGTCAGTAGAAGGAAAGAAATCATAAAGATCAAAGCAGAAATAAATGAAATAGAAATGAAGAAAACAATAGCAAAGATCAATGAAACTAAAAGCTCATTCTTCGAGAAGATAAACAAAATTGATAAACCCTTAGCCAGACTCGTCAAGAAAAAAAGGGAGAGGACACAAATCAATAAAATTAGAAATGAAAAAGGAGAAATCGCAACTGACACTGCAGAAATACAAAGGATTATAAGAGACTACTACAAACAACTATATGCCAATAAAATTGACAACCACGAAGAAATGGACAAATTCTTGGAAAGGTACAATTCTCCAAGACTGAACCAGAAAGAATTAGAAAATATAAACAGACCTATCACAAGTAATGAAATTGAAAACGTAATTAAAAATCTTCCAACAAATAAAAGTGCAGGACCAGATGGCTTCACAGGTGAATTCTATCAAACATTTAGAGAAGAGCTAACACCTATCCTTCTCAAACTCTTCCAAAAAATTGCAGAGGAAGAAACACTCCTAAATTGATTCTACAAAGCCACCATCACCCTGATACCAAAATCAGAAAAAAAATCACACAAAAAAGAAAATTATAGACCTATATCACTGATGAACATAGATGCAAAAATCCTGAACAAAATACTAGCAAACAGAATCCAACAGCACATTAAAAGGATCATACACTATGATCAAGTGGGATTTATCCCAGGGATGCAAAGATTCTTCAATATATGCAAATCAATCAATATGATACACCACATTAACAAATTAAGGAATAAAAACCATATGATCATCTCAAAAGCAGAAAAAGCTTTTGACAAAATTCAACACCCATTTATAAAAACTCTCCAGAAAATGGGCATAGAGGGAACCTACCTCAACATAATAAAGGCCATATATGACAAACCCACAGCAAGCCTCATACTCAATGGTGAAAATCTGAAAGCATTTCCACTAGGATCAGTAGCAAGACAAGGATGTCCACTCTTGCCACTCTTATTCAACATAGTTTTGGAAGTCCTAGAGAAGAAAAAGAAATAAAAGGAATACAAATTAGAAACGAAGTAAAACTGTCACTGTTTGTCAATGACATGATACCATACATAGAAAATCCTAAAGATGCCACCAGAAAACTATTACAACTAATCAATGAATTTGGTAAGGTTGCAGGATACAAAATTAATGCACAGAAATCTCTGGCATTCCTATACACTAATGATGAAAAATCTGAAAGAGAAATTAAGGAAACACTCCCATTTACCATTGCAACAAAAAGAATAAAATACCTAGGAATAAAGTTGCCTAAGGAGGCAAAAGATTTGTACTCAGAAAACTATAAAACACTGATGAAAGAAATCAAAGATAACATAAACAATTGGAGAAATATACCATGTTCTTGGATTGGAAGAATCAATATTGTGAAAATGACTATACTGCCCAAAGCAATCTACAGATTCAGTGCAATCCCTATCAAATTACCAATGGCATTCTTCACAGAATTAGAACAAAAAATCTTACAATTTGTATGGAAACACAAAAGACTCTGAATAGCCAAAGCAATCTTGAGAAAGAAAAACGGAGTTCGAGGAATCAGGCTCTCTGACTTCAAACTGTACCACAAAGCTACAGTAATCAAGACAGTATGGTACTGGCACAAAAACAGAAATATAGATCAATGGTACAGGATAGAATGCCCAGAGATAAGCCCACGCACATGTGGGCACCTAATTTACGACAAAGGAGGCAAGAACATACAACGGAGTAAAGACAGCCTCTTCAATAAGTGGTGCTTGGAAAAAAGGACAGCTACAAGTAAAAGAATGAAATTAGAACACTACCTAACACCATACACAAAAATAAACTCAAAATGGTTAAAGACTTAAATGTAAGACCAGACACTATAAAACTTTTAGAGGAAAACATAGGAAAAACATTCTTTGATATAAACCACAGCAAGATCTTTTTTGACCCACCTCCTAGAGTAACAGAAATAAAAACGAAAATAAACAAATGGGACTTAATTAAACTTAAAAGCTTTTGCACAGCAAAGAAAATTTGCACAGCATTTGAAATGAAACAACAGACAAAGGATTAATCTCCAAAATATACAAACAGCTCATAGAGCTCAATATCAAAAAAGCAAACAATCCAGGTAAAAAATGGGGGCAAGACCTAAATAGACATTTCACCAAGGAAGACATACAGATGTCCAAGAGGCACATGAAAAGATGCTCAACATCACTAATTATTAGAGAAATGCAAATCAAAACTACAATGAGGTATCACCTCACGCTGGTCAGGATGGCCATTATCAAAAAAGCTAGAAACAATAAATGCTGGAAAGGGTGTGGTGAAAAGGGAACCCTCCTACACTGTTGGTGGGAATGTAAATTGATACAACCACTATGGAAAACAGTATGGAGGTTCCTTAAAAAACTAAAATTAGAACTACCATATGACCCAGCAATCCCACTACTGGGTATATACGCTGAGAAAACCATAATTCAAAAAGAGACATGCACCACAGTGTTCATTGCAGCACTATTTACAATAGCCAGGACATGGAACCAACCCAAATGTCCATCGACAGATGAATGGATAAAGAAGATGTGGCACATATATACAATGGAATATTACTCAGCCATAAAAAGAAATGAAATTGAGTTATTTGTAGTGGGATGGATGGACCTAGAGTCTGTCATACAGAGTGAAGTAAGTCAGAAAGAGAAAAACAAATACTGTACCTAATACATATATATAGAATATACAAAAAGAAAAAAATGGTACTGATGAACCTAGTTGCAGGGCAGGAATAAAGAGGTTGATATAGAGAATGGACTTGAGGACATGGGGTAGGAGGGTGAAGCTGGGGTGAAGTGAAAGTAGCAACAACGTATATACACTACCAAATGTAAAATAGTTGGCTGGTGGGAAGCAGCAGCATAGCACAGGGAGGTTGGCTTGGTGCTTTGGGGTGGGGTAGGGAGGGTGGGAGGGAGGCTCAAGAGGGAGGGGATATGGGGACATGTGTATGCATATGGCTGATTTGCTTTGCTGTGCAACAGAAACTACACGGTATTGTGAAGCAATTGTACTCCAATAAAGATGTATTTTTTTAAAAAAGCAGGATTTGTGGATAATTATCTCCCTGAACCAAGGGCAAAAGGTATCAGGTTGAACCCAAGGGCATGAAAGTAGGAAATGGAAAGTTGTTAGCAATAGAGGGTTTTCTGAGCTGCCGTATGTTTCTCTGACAAATTTGTAGCAAGAGAAATCTCTGGCTCCTTTGCTTCTGTTTTTTCTTATAAATTCCTGCATGTATCCCATTCTTAAGCAATCCTCAGACCTTGAGGGTGTGCAGTCAGGGAGTTGTTATGACAGCCTCTATCCGAAGCTCAGTTTTTAACAATATGTTTTGGGAACACCATTCTTGAGACTCACTGGTCTTGATGCTCAAGTTCCAAAGCTCTGGTTTTATGGGATTGGGGTCACCTCCCTCTCTGGGTGCAGTTGTTTTCTTTCCCAGTCTCATGTCTCTGATTCCAAATGAAGGGGTCTGCAGTGAATGTTTAGCATAAATAGTGGAATATAAGGGACACTTTATCGCCCCTGTTTCTGTGACTTATCCATAAAGTGGTGTGGATGCTTGAGGGATCGAGATGAGTATGCAGCTTGGAGATGGAGGTGGGCGTGTCTCCATGGGCAGGATTTATGACTTCAGCCATGTACTCATGAGCAGAGAATGCCAGCTGCCATGGGGAATGGTGCAGGAGGGCCCCATCCCAGCAGGAAGAGATTATTTTCATTCTCTCCACATAAATAGCTTGCTATGTGTTCATTATGCCCAGACCTCCCACCAGTTTCTTCCACCTTTGCTTGTGGCTCAAACAGGTGGTTCAAGTCCAAGTGCCTCAAATGAACGAACTGGAATTTCTATGTTCCATTTTCAATAATTCAGGGGCAAGGATTCAGCTGGCCCAGGACAGACTTTGTATTAGGTGTCCATGCTTTGTCTAGTCAATTGTGGCCAGAAGAGAGGAGGTCAAAAGAGGCTGCATAGGCTGCCCCTGCAGTTGGGAAAACAGTTCTCAGAGGAGGACTTTTGGACGAGCAAACATACCTAGAAGGTGTCTATCTTATCTAATTTAATCACCGCAGCCTCCTACAAGGAAGATAATTTTATTCCCATTTTACAGAAAGGTTAGTTGCAGCTTAGAGAATTGCCCAAGACTACATGTGTAGAGGATACGAACACAGCTCTCCATGACTCCAAAGCTCATGGTCTTGTCAAACCCTAGTCTACATGATTCTCAAACTTTAATTTTTAATTCAATAACTATTTCCTTAATTCTAGAGAGCTGAGCACTTTCTTTCTTATAACCGTCATCCTATTAGAAAAAAGAGAGTGACTATTTCTATGGTTCAAAATGGGGACCACAAAAGTCACTTAGTTCGGTTTCAGCCAAAAGCTTAGGAATATGTTCCCCATAGATGGAACATATTTGATGAAAGCAAGATTTTATCAGAGGTTCAGCAAACTTTTCTGTAAAAAGCCAGGGAGTAAATGTTTTAGATTTTGTGGGCCATAGGGTCTCTGTTACAACTACTCAGCGCTATTGTTTTAGCACAAAAATCACTAAAGTGCAAAGGCTACATGTTACATAGACAATATGTAGATTCATGAGAATGACTGTGTTCCAAGAAAACTTTCATATAATCTTCATGTCACAAGATACTAGGCTTCTTTTGATTTTTTTTAACCATTTTAAAAAAGTAGAAACCATTCTTAGCTTACAAACCAAACAAAAACAGGAGGCAGGCCACATTTGGTCAGTGGGCCATAGTTTGCTCACCCATGGTTTAAATTATTCTCATCCTAATATTAATCTATTTATTCAATAAACATTGAGGAGTCACCAGCTATATATTAGGCACTGTGGCGGACACTGCATACAGGATGGAAATAGATCTAGACCTTGCTTTTGTGGAACTCACCATTAGTGGGAAGACAATATTAGTCAAACAATCATGCCAAAATTAAAAAAAATTCAATGGTGATAAGGGCCACTGAAGAAAAGACAAAGGAACTTTGAGTATGTATTACAACTGTGGGTGATCTAATTTGGGGGAGTCAGAAAAAGCCCTTATGTATTGAGGTAATATTTCTGGTCTCTCCCATGGATTCCACAGCTGAAACTAATATTGCTGACTGCCACCACCATCCCACCCCCATCACATGGTGCCTGTTGGCTCTGGCACAGACGAGTATCTACCACGCTTGTATCCAAACAGTCTTATCCACTTTTGCAGCTAAGTGGATTTTCACTGAGACAAGCCATCTCCTACATTTGTTTCCACTGTATTTTATCTCATTTCTAACCAGCTGCTTTTTAATTTGTCTAGGATCACATTGAATTCTAGTCTTGTCCCTTGAGCCCTTAGGAACTCCATCTAGTTTCATCTTGCTTACCATTTTAATCCTTATTAATCCTCAATTCCTTCAGCTACGCAATTGATAAAGATATTCTACACTCAGAGTAAAATATTCTTCCCTCCTGGGTGCATAGGTCTGATGCAGTTCTAAACATCTAAAGATTGTTTATTCCATTTTCTTTGCTCAGAAGAGCAGCAAGTACTTTGCTCAGTTGGCACTAGTACAAGGTCCAGCTTAAACAAATGGATCCGAATATCCCAGGATACAGTGCTAGGAAGTAAGATATACTCATGTCCAAAGCGTCTAGGGGCTTGGTGCAGAATATGTCCCTGAAATGATTGACACTCATGTAAACTCTATACTCTCAGGGTCATAGCCGTAAATATTGAACTTAGAGTCAGAAAACGTAAGTTCAGATTTTAGCCCTGCAACTTAACAGCTAGGAGACTGTGAGCCCTTTTAGGTTTTAGTTTCTTCAAATGGAACAAGTTGATAACAATGCTTCTCCTACAAAATTATAGGATCAAGGATCTGTTTTCATTAAGTGGGAGCATCTTGTTGTTTCTTTGATAATAAATATTGAAGAAATTTTGTTAGTTGTTTTGCATTTCTATGACTACTTGTAACTTTCTAGATGAAGACCCCAGAGAACATCAGTATAAGGAAGCAATCAATTAAATTTAAAATGGTTATTGCCCTGGTCACATACTGTGACAGCTTTAGAAAATAATTGAAAATTCATTGTTATTCCTCCCCTCCCATGGTGGGGTCTAATCCCCTCCCCTCTAATTTGGGTGGGTTTGTGTCTCACTTGTAACCAACAGAATGCAACAGAAGCAATGCTGCACTTCTTCTGAGGCAATGTCAGTTCCCCTGTGTTCTCAGGGAACACTCACTGCGGGGAAGCTAGAAGTTAGGCGCCCTTTAAGAAAACCAACTACCCAGAGATCATCATGCTGGGCAAGCACTTGTCAGTGCTCCGGTTATCAGCCCCAGCTGAGCCCAGCTGACAGCTTGCCTCACTGGCCAGCCATCTGAGTGAACCATCTTGGATGTCCAGCCCAGTCGAGCCTTCAGATGACTGCTACCCAGCTATTATATGATTGCAACTGCATGAGAGATCTCAAGAGATAACTGCTCAGCTGAGCTATTCCTGAATTCCTGACCCACAAAACCAAAAAAACTGAAGCTGCTATATTTGGGGGGTAACATGTTATGTAGCAATACTGCCAGCAATAAAAATCAGAAGGTACAGACAGTCACAATACCAGGTGGATATGACTGTAACCATATCAGTATGCTTGGTAGAGATGCTGGGAGTGGTGGTGAAATAACACAGCTTTAAAATGTTTTACACCTACTGATTGTGACTTAGTTGTGTCACTAGGATAGACTCAAACAAAAAGCATAATGGAAGTACTGGGCTGAGGTCCAAGACTTGGTTGCCTCCCATTCCCATTGGGGTATTAGTGATAATGTTTTAATTGCAGTATTGACTCTTTCGATTATATAAAAACCATGACTGCTTCACACTGTCAAGCAAGGTCTGGTTTTACTTCCACACATTATCTATGAAGCACAGACCACGTTTGAACCTTAGTCACCACTATAAAATGTGATGTTTGCTTATAATAAAAAACTGCAATAGGTGAGAAGGAAGAAGAGGAGTCCAATTACAAAACATCTGTCCAAACTCCACTTTTGTAAAACGGTTTTAACCTGGTTGAATGTAATTGATGACATATGACAAAATCCAAGATGCATTTTTTTAAAAAGTATATGGGGAGTAAGGTAGTGATTCATTACCTGAGATCTCTAAACTTTGAGGGATCTCTACAAGGGTCTTTAAGGGTTTTGTTTGATTTTTAAGTAAACATTTTATTGAAGTATAAAATATATATAGAAAAATGCAGTAAATATGACTCAGTGAATTTTTTACAAGCTCAGCACACCTGGGGAACGAGAGCCCAGGTCTGAAAACAGAACATTATCAATTCCCTAGGAGTCCCTATGTATCTTCCTCCAGTTTCTTCCCATACTTGAAAGGTAACCACTGTTCTAACTTTTAACACAGTAAATTAATTTGCCCTATTTTTTAACTTCATATAAAAAGTGTCATAAATCATGCATTGTTTTGTGCAGGCTTCTTTTGCTCAATATTATGTTTGTGAAATTTGTACATGTGGTCAGATGTAATTGGATTTTGTTAATTCTCATTGCAATATGGTATGCCATTGTGGCAATATACCATAATTTACCATAATTTATCATTTATACCATAATCCATTCTTTTATTGATAGTCTCAATAAATTTATAATATTTCATTTAGCTTAATGAAAAATTTGCAGCTCTAGCTGGAATCACTCCACTGAAGATCTTGAGCATTTGATGTGGTAGATTTTTGGAATATGGGCTCACAGTGATCTTATTATTGATCGCCCACTATGGAGACTTATGGAATGGCAACCATTGTCTTTGATAAATTTGTTTAATGGCAAAAAAATACAGAGTTGGCTCTATGTGTACCATGTTAATGATCCTGGTTGAGATACTGTAGTCCTTTGGGCCTCAGAATCCATTGGGATACAGCTCTAAAAATGTCTGTGCTTCCTGCTGAGGGTAAGTTTATGGCATGGAAAACATTGAGCTAAGGAAATCATTGAGCTCATGAGGCTTCACAAGAATAACCAAATCAAAATTTTGAACTGCAGTTTGCAGTGTTAGTGGGCTTATGAAGGAGACGTTCACGTTAGCTTCAGAAGCCATGCCGTGAGGCAACTCTCTTTATGTGAAAATATCAAGTGACACTAGACTCATATTAGGAAATAGAATCCATGCAATTCACACCTGTTGGAAAAAAGCAAGCTCATTAACACTTTCCAACAGCAATGATGACTGCAATAAACACAGATCTTCCGGCATCAGCAAGGGTTTGGGGCAGGAACAGGCTGTGATAGGTACCTACAACTTGGACCCCCATCTGACTAGTTGACTCTTCTTTTGTATAAAACTAGGGGACATTGTGTTAAACCTAAAGATTCTCTTTACTTAGACTCCTTAACACACACCTTTACGCAGTGTTATTTTAGGAGGAATTCTACTCCTGAAACCTCTAATTAATCTAGCATTAACTCTACAAGTTGCCACAGGTGAATTCCTTCTTTCCAGAGTTAGTTTTTTAAGATCTACACATTGCTTTTTGGCTTGGGTCATTTTGTGATTTGCTGGGGTGATTTTGTATTAACTGGAGTAATATTAATTGCTGTAACAAATAAGTCCGCAAACGTCAGTGGTTCAAGATAAGAGGCATTTATTTCTTGCCCACATAGTAGTCTAATGTAGGTGTTCCTGGTCAGCGGGTGTCCTTGCAGGTGACATCTAGGAGTTCAGTTTCCTTCTATTTTGTCTTCTGCGTCCCCAGAGCCTCAGAGTCCTCTGCAATTTAGATAGCAAACAAGGAAAGAGAAAGTAGGGAAGGTACTTCAGTCTGGAAAGGACACACATCACTTCAATCCACTGGTGGGAACTAATCACATGACCCTGCTGAGATACAGGAATTCTGGGAAATGTAGTCTCTTTGTGGGCAGCTGCTTTCCAGTTAAGCACAATATCATAGAGTAGGGAGCACAAATTTTGGTGATGAGCTAGCCATCTCTTCTATAGAACGTGTGGGATATTACATTTTACCTTATTTTATAAGAACCAATTATAGTAACAGCTAACATGGGTTTTAAGTAAAATGAGAATCTAAGACTTCAAAATTGGGTGTGCAAAAATATATCATTTTATTTTCTATAAGTCAAAATAATTTGCATTTTGAAGCTCTATCCCTCTAGTATAGCAAGGTCGTTTAATTGGGGTGGGGGTGGTCTCCAAGGTATTCCCTCCCCAGAATTTATGCCAGCGTTCTAGAATGAATTACTGCTATGTTAGGGAGCAGGGCTGGAATCTTATCATTGATTCATCTGTTGACATAGATCTTTGTGAGATGTCCACTGTAGCAAAAATTATTCCCTTTAGTTCCAGTGATTTTGTTCTTCTCAGGGCATGGGAATTTTCATGGATCTTCTCATAAATGAATCTCCTAGAAAAGAAATATTGAAGGGATAGTGTTCTGTTCCTCTTTGCTCTGAGATCCCAGAACCCTCTCAAGCACTGTTCTCTTAATCCTAATTCCAAATGGAGGAGTTTAGCTCAAAATCTTAGCAAGAGAAACTCTTATTCTTTCAAGTTTCTGGCCAAGATGTTTTGTCTAAACCCAAATCCTCCCCTTTTTCTGAAGTTTAGGCTGTTCCTCAAACTTGCTGGCTGTATTACTCCCTCTGGACCTTAGCACTTTCCATCAGTAATGGATCTCCAGCACTTAAAAACAGTACTTGGGACATAGTCATCACTCAATAAATATGTGGGGAATAAAGTACCTTCAAGACAGGTCATTTAATTAGCATTTTACAGAAATGAATTCTGTGACTTGGTAAGACTAAGAAATCTGCAAAAAGTTCTAAAACAAGTAAATGGAACGGCCAGAATTTTAACCCAGACAGTAAATCTGCATTCATATTTATTTTAAAAATATGATACAAATATATTTTCTTCTCCCAATTCATCTATAGTGCATTAGAGAGATCCCTGGACTTGGAGTATGAAAAGTCTTTGTCTTAGTATATTTGTGATTTGGGGAAAATCACTTAATCTTAACTCTGTCTCAGTTTCCTCATCTGCAAAGTAGAAATAATAATGCATCTCTTACAGATGATTCAGAGGTTTAGATGGTGGTAAATTAAGCACTGAGAAGGTAGGCAGTTATGTCAGTGACCTGTGGTTGCAACAATGTACAACAGTGTAACAGACAACCACAAAACCACAGTGACATACAACAATAAACTGATTGCTTACACGTATGAGGTCAGCTGGGGTTCAACTGGGCAGGTCTGCTCCTGACTGGACTCATTTATGTATCTGGGGTTAGGCTGGCTGTCAGGTGATCTAGGCTGGGTTTGGCTGGGATGATGGGGTGATTTGGTTCTGTTCCATTTATGTCTCATCCTCTAGCAGATTAGCCTGAAAATGTCATCATGCTGATAACAAGGGCACAGAGGGCAACAGAAATGCATAAATTCTCTGGAGCCAAGGCTCAGAAGTAGCATACTATCACTTCCACTGCATTCTGTTAACTGAAGCATGTCATACAGCCTAGCCCAGATTTAAGGACTGGGGTAACTGACTCTGTCTCTTTAGCAGAAGGAATCGAATAGCAATTCACAAGGCAAGAGGCTTGAATATAGAGAGGAAAAATAATTGGGCCATTAACACATTCAGTCTTCCACAGTGATCAATAAAGTTTAGTTCAATCCGAGGTGCATTTAGGCATATTGAAACTTAAAATTCATGTGACAGTCCCTCTGGAATCAATTTCATTAATTCACTTTAGCCTCTTCCTTTTCTGTTCCATAGGGTGAATTTCTAGCTACCTCTGGAAAGGGGAAAGGAGGGTAGACACCTCTCAGTGGAGAAAGACCTGCTCATCTAACTGGAGACTGTCCCTTACTGCCCAAATGTCCACAATGGGTAGATTACCAATGTCTATCTCACTCTCTCATCTCCCCTGGTGAAAGGAAAGTCACTCTCTTGTTTCTAAGCTTTAAGCATTTCTATATTCAGAGGGCTGGGCAGAAATTCCATCAGCATAGTTATCTAGGACAGTTCCCAAGCTCTTTCTTATACTGTCTCAGGGTATAGTGAGTACGTCCTGGGTATTCTAGTGGACTTGCTCACTTCTTGACCTTTCTCCATTTTGCTGGTTCTGAAGATGGATATGGGGTTAGGTGAGCTCAGAAGTCATGGGATGATGAGAGAGGCAGTGAGGGACTTCTACTCTGGAATCCTGTTTGTTCTCTAACAGAATATCTGAAATAAAACGCACCCCACATTTCAAGGCTGATTTCCTTCTGAAATCCGTGCCTGGTCTGTTTGTAATCTTTCTATTTGTCCCTGTTTGCAAAAAGAGCATTTGTATCCTACCTGTTCTGGGCATCATTATGAAGTTTTTGTTATGCTGACTTGATTTTCCTTATTGACTTGAGGTCAGTAGGTGAACAGTCCTGGTTTACAGTGTCAATGAAAATAATCAATAAACAATCAATAATAATAGAAAAGAGTTTTATCTGCGCCAAACTGAGGACTATAGCCCGGAAGCCAGATTACTCCAGATTACTGTGAGAAACTGCTCCAGAGAGGCATGGTTTTCAGCACAGTTTTGTATCTTTTCAGAACAAAGAATAATAAATAAGTCAGGGAAACATTTCTTCAAGGATTAAAAAAAAGCAGACCAGAACGTACACAGTGAGTCAGTATGGCCTTGGCACCTGAGAAGGGAGTCTTATTATCAAAGAAGTGCCAGGACTTCTTCCCAGGAAGAGAGGCATTCAATCTTTATTTTTAACATGGACATTATTTACTTCTGGTCAATGTGCTCTTTTCTTTAATAGTTAAAGCAGATGTACAATGTATGTTTGATAGGCCACAAACAGGCTATTTCAGTTAGCATAAAATTCAAGTTAACTCGTGTATAAGCCAGAATGACTTCCCCATAACTTAAAATGTGAAAATATCTTTTATCAATGGCCTGCTCCCCAAATCCCTTTCCATACAGCAGGACATCAATAGGTTAAGTTTAAAACTTAACCACATCTTTTTTTTCCCATACATACCCCACCCATGTTATATATAAAGCTGTGTTTTTTATGAGCCTGCTTTGTTGACTGTAGGCAACAAGCAATTTCCCTTTCCATTAAATTTCTGTCTATAATGTCCTAACAAAACATCCTTTTGCACATATGGAAAGAAATTCATTTAATCAAGTCTTTCTGTTGAGCACTTAGATGATTTCTGGTTTGTCATGATTGTAAACGAAGGAGAAAGTGCTGGGTGTCTTATTCCTGCAACCGATTCTTACAGATGAGTTATTGTAATTGCATTCGATATTTCCACCATGCAGGTGACAGTTTAAAAGCTATTAAACCAGACACCTGGTTACTATCCCAGAGCCTCGACTTATCCTAATGAAGCCAGGCTAAAATCCTCTACACAGGGGAGTTTTGAAATCCTATATGCACAGGAAAAGGACAGTGGGAACTCTCCAGCTTATTTCTGTTGATCAGGATTTTAATAATTATACCTCACCCATCCCATGGTGTTATGGAGAAGGGGAGACAGATACCGCTATCCCCATCTTGGAGAAGGGGGTTCTGAAAAGGTCAATGCTTGGGCCAAGTCACACTCCTCTCAAGTGGTGGGATCTGTCCTCAAGCTCAGGCTTTCTGACTCCCAGGCTGGGGTTTTCCACTGCGATGTGCTACAAGAAGTTATTTGCAATAACAATAGTTGTAATAGGTAACTTTTATTAGGCTTGTATTATATGCAAGATGGTGTTCTCAGTGCTTTACGTGTATTAATTCACTCAGTCTTGAAAACAACCATATATAGTGGGTGTTATTATTACTGTTGTTGTTGTTGTTGTTGTTATTTCCATTTTCCTGAGGTGGTAACTGAGAGAGATTAAACAATTTTCCAAGGTCACATGGCGGATGAGTAAAAGAGCTGCAACTCGAACTCAATTAAGAGCCCAAGCTCTTAACCCCTGTGACCCATGGATAAATATTGACTGATAAATATAACTCAGGGTTATCAAGAGGTCAACCTGGAGTTTCACCTATTAATATTATTGCCATGTTAAATCCCAGGAAATTCCTCCTCCTCCTCTTCTTCTTCCTTTTCATAATTCTCCTGTGAACACACACACACACACACACACACACACACACACACACACACACAATTGGAATATTGCTTGACCTACCTTCAGATCACAACCGGAGGGAGGAATGTTCTTACAATCAAAACAAAGTAATCCCTTTTGGTAATCCTTCTCTCCCCACTACAAATCCCTTCCGGGCCAAATCTCCTTCAGTCCTATTGTCTTCAACCATAAATGATAAATTAATTGCTCATCTGGATTTTATTTCTTCTTGTTTAAAATAATATTTATTGTTTTCTTCTGATTGCAAAAGTAGTATACATTTACTAAAAAGAAAATAGGGGAAATAGAAATGTATGGGAAATAAAGTAAAACCACCCATAATCTCTCTGCTCCTGAGAGATAACCCCTGTTAATATTTTTTTCCTATCTTCTTCCACACGTCCTCCATAGAAGTAGATCATACCATAGTGCTATTTCGTGCTGGCTTTTTTCACTTAATGTATCATGAACATTCCCATGTTTTATTAACTATAATGTGACTTCTAACAACTGCATAATATCCCATTGTATTAATTAATATGGTAATTTAATTAATACACATCAGTGAGCATTCTTTTGCATACATCAGTGTCTCGTTCCTGATAATTTCTTTAGGAACGATTCCTAGAAGTGGAATTGCTGGATCTAAAGTGTATACATTCAGGCTCTTAGTAATAGTCGTCAAGTTCTTCTCTAGAAACATATACCAATTGGCACTTGCATGAGGATTTAAAAAGAATGCCAGAATCATTTTTGAGCCTGCCTCTAAAGGACCACAGCTGCTGTGTACTTTCCAGATCTACAACTGGCCCTTCCAAGGCATGGGGATCACATTTGTAGTTACGGTGGGGCCACTTACACCTAGGTCCCCACAGGCAGATAGACTCATCTCTGCTCACTCTGAGGTTGTTATTGATCCCATTTCAAAATGACAAAAGGAGACCCACCTGTTAGGCTCAGGGAATCAAACCCTCTTTTTTTCTAGCCACCTGCCACTCTACTTTGGAAGAGGCCGGGTGAGGCTATCTCCTCTGATTCTATCAGTGCCACCCAACCAGCCTTTGATTTTCCTAAGAACACATTTCATTTCTCACGATTCAGCTTTTTGACAAGTTCAGAAATACCTACATAATTAGTTCTTAGAACCTGCATCATCAAAACTCTTCTAAAATGAAAACTGGCAGTAAAAGTTTCAAGGTAAATGAAATCCCAATCTTAACTGGTGTCTGTTCACTGAAATATTTATTGATATGTTAGATGCTGGATGGTAAGACAAAATGTCTGCCTTCAAGGAGGTCACAGTCTTGAAGGGGAAACAGACAACTAGACCCATACAGAGAGTAAATTGGGGCATCTACAATAAGCAGAATGTTACCCAGGACTTTTCCTGTTGTCTTTGAATGGCAGATGGTAGGAGGTAAACACTATTGATACACAGAAACTGAAGAGATGCCAGACACATCTCAGAGGGTCAGGACCAGCATTGCTCCTCAAGCATCTTCTCATCCCTCCCTTACTGCCAGCCTACATAAAAAGACTTAGTGGAATTTGTTGGAGACCTCGGGATTGAGTTTTCAGGTAGAAAGCTACTCCCTCCTTTAAGACGTGGGAAGAGGATGCTCTTTCCTCCCCACAGCCAGGTGAGAAGGGCCCAAGAGACTGGTCACCTGGAAGGAAGAGGTACTTGCTCGCTGTGACTGACAGCTCCATACATGTGTTGTTCTGGTTGCCGAAGCTTTTGCACAAGTGAAAGTAATTGGCGAAAGATGGAGGGGAAGTGGAGCAGCCCCAAGTCCACTTTGGGCACAGAGAAGGTTCTTAAGTTTCTGGGTGGGCCGGTTGCTCAAAGAGGGCCTGATCTGGAGCCATCTTTTCATTACCCCAAGCAGATGGGTGGCAGAGGAACAACAGTGGAGGGAGGTTGTGAAGTACACTGTGGGGGCTGGAGATGGAGAGATAGAGGGGTGTCTGATGAGGCCCCCTTGGAGCAGAGCTTCTTCCTTTCAGGGAACTGTGCCCTGAGAAACATCTTCAAGGGTGCCCCAACAGGAGGTAAGCATTTGCACAGCTAAGCCATTAGGGCAGGGTCAAAGCAGCACCTGTGAAGATACCCTCCCTGCCCCCACTTCCCTGGGTGTCCCACTCATTGGCTATATTCTCAGTCATTTTTATGAGCAAGAATGACTCATCTAAATGATGTATTTCTATATCTTATCCAAAACTGTGACTGGAGACATTATCCCCTCTATAAATATGCAGTTAAAAGTAGAGTTTGGTTCCTGGGAAGAGTTTGCCTGAAGAGACACATCTGAGATCAGGTCATAAAACCAATGTTTTCCTTCTTGACTGACTGTAGCCTCAGGACCGAGTCCTTGCCCAATGATGGCAATTAGCCCATCTGCTGTATCTAGAAACGTCAGTCTTTGCTCCTTTTAAGTGGCTTCTGCCCTTCTGATTGTGCTATTTGACAATTTGTTTTATTTTGCTAACTGCCTCAGCCACTTTGTCTGCATTGAGGAAAATTTCAGTTGTGTGTGAGGGTGTGTGTGTGTGTGTGTGTGTGTCCCAGTGTGAGGTGTGAGGAGTCACACACTCTGACTGGGGACCTTAGATCTACACCAAAGGGGGTGTGCTGTCTGAATAAACAAATGACTACAGCTGAAAGCAGGAGCGTAAACATGACTAATCATCAAGCATAGGTCTGTATTTAAGAAATTAGCCCCAGATTACTCTTACATATAGGTTTATGTTCTAAGGTCTCTGTAGTTAGTAATAGCCCTAATTTGCAATACCTGTTTTAGCTATAATCAGAAAACATTACCACCTGAAGTCAGTCAGGGACTCAGTAAAAATTTATTTATTTCTATGATTTTTTTTAAAAATAATCAAAGCTAATTTATTTGAAAGTACAAGAGCAATAAAACATTTTCCAGATTTCTTATGGGCACCTGCTATGGGTTTGACCCTGAGGATACAAGAGGGAACACAGTGGATGTGATTTTGCCCTCAGAGAGCTTACAGTCTGGCAGAGCTCTTTGCTTGTAGTGCAGATGGTTATTCCTGTTACTATTAACTCATTCCCCAGGATAACTATTTTGTCTCAATAACTTAGGAATAAATTACCACAAAATGTAACAGCCTAACATTCACTTAATTTTTGCTCACAATCTTGTGGGTCAGAAATTTGGAAAGCGTTCTCTTGGGGTCTCTCATATGGCTGAAGTCAAACATCCGTGGGGCTAGAGTCATCCAATGGCTTTTCTGGGTCAGATGTCCATGGTGGCTCACGTGCTGACAGTGAATGCTGGCTATCAGCCACCAGCTCATCTAGGTTGATGATGGGAGCACCTCCATATGGCCTTTCCAGCATGGTAGTCTCAGAGTAGTTGTGTTTCTTACAAACTGGCTTCCCCAGAACAAGTGCCCCGAGCGAGGCAGCAGAATGTATGACTGTATGACTGTATGACTTTTTCCTACCCAGCTTTGGAAGCAGTGTCATTTCTGCTGTATTCTATTGATTTCAATCAAGCCACCATGATTGGCTCAGATTCAGGTGGAGGGGACATAGAGCCCACCTTTTGATGGGAGGGATCCCAAAGTATTTGAGGTCATGTTTTAAAACCACTGTAATCATAATCTGGAAGAGAGATTTTTCAGGTGGTGTCTGTTCTCGCAAAATCTATATGACCAACTATTTAGGAGACTTATTGCAGACGAGGCTGAGGCCATACTTAGACAGGACTGGGGTTAGAATCTGCACTAACTTAACTTAGTTAACTTAGGATAACTTAGTTAACTTAGGATAACTCTGCTATCCCTCCCTCTACAGTTTCTGCAAAGCTAATTGAGGCAATGATTTCTCTACTTATTCCATTTAATATCAGGCTTCTTAATAGCTATTCTGGGACAAAAACCTAGGCTGTCACAACCAGTACTGGCACTAATACCTGTAGCATGTTGGAAAAGGGAAAGTTTTGCCCTGCTAAAACAAGAGCTTTCTTGTTCGGATTTGCCAATACAAAGCCCAAATGAGCATATTTACTCTTTGTCCTAGTATAAAATTACAAGCAGAGAACTTATGGTTATTAAGGACAGCAGGTGTCACATGCATGTCATATTTCAGAAACCACCCCTGAGGTCACTGAGTCAATCTACTTCTACCTGTAACCTTTCTGAGTTTCTTAAGTGTAGACTTTCTCACTGCCACTTGGCTCCTTCCACTCTGAAATGACTTTTACTGGGAAACAAGATGTTCTCTGACACAATTTTGAGGGTTCTGGTTTCTCTTTTAGAAAACCTTTTGTGACTAATATAACCTTTTGAACTACATGAGGGTAGAGATATTATTACATCACGTTTGCCAAGGTAGGAGTGTTTTGAATAATTTGGTTTCTTTCTCTCTTGATAAACTCTGGTCTATGTCATTCTAGACTCAGAGAATCCCTAATGACTTAGAATGTCCAAAGACACAGATCATGTCTAGATAATTTGTCTTTTAGAATACTTCTTGGTTCCCAGTCAAATCTTCCCACCTCTTCTAGGAAAAACACACTACAAACCAAAGGATTGAGGAAAGGGCAAACTTTGTCTGGCCAAAAGGAAATAATGATAATAGTGATGATAATAGTAACAAATACTATGTATTATCTGTTTACTATGTGCTAGGCATTGTTCTATGAACTTTATATTTCTATCTCATGACATTCTCACAATGATCCTTATCTTACAGGTGAAGAAACTGAGACATGAGTAGGGCAGTTGCTCGCCCATGGTGACATTGTTAGGAACGTCACTGGGACGTGAACCAATGTATTCTGGCTCCAGAGTCCAGGTTGTTACCACTAAGATGCACGGAATCCTTTAACAGTGGGCAAAATGTGGTCCATGGACCTGCGTCACCAGTAGGACCTGGGAGCTTGTGAGAGATGAAGAATCTCAGGCCCTTCTTAGGCTGCTGGGTCAGACCCTGCATTTTAACCACAGGTGGTTTGGGGGCAAATTCATATTGGAGGAGGCTGTTCACCTTAAATTTGCAGACCTCGGAGTCATCCTTGACTTCCGCCTTCTGTCATACCTGGCATCCAAGCCATCAGCAAATTCTGGCAACTGTTGCTTAAAATATATTCAGAATCTAACACTTTTCACCTTCTCCACTGATATCACCCTGTTCTCAAGTTCTATCTCTACTCCCTGGATTTTGTCAGTAGACCCCTATGTCCACTTCTGTCTTTCTACAGTTTATCTTCCACCCAGGAAACAGCCTGTGAAGAGAGGGTATCGTTCCGCTTGAAATCATCATATGGTTTCCCAGCCTACTCAGAACAAAACCCACAAGGCACCGCATGATGGCCCCTTGCTCTCTCCTCTGTGACCTCAATACTTCACCCCACTTACCCCTGCTCACTCTTCTCCAGCCACACTGGCTTCCTTGATCTTTGATTAGGTAACAAACCACACTGCAGCTCCTTTTCATGTTTGCGGGAACCATCTTTCCTGCACATATCTGCACAGCTTGTTCTTTCATGTCTACCAGGTCTTGGCTTGGATACCTCTTCAGCCTTCCTCAGCCATCTTACATAAAATAGCCAGACTCCCCCATCTCAGCTTTCCTGTCCCCCTTATTCTGTTTGCTTTTCCTCCATTGCACTTATCGGCATCTGAATACTTCAACACTTAACATTTTTATTTATTATCTCTTAGACCCATTGTGATGCAAAGTCCACTCATTGCTATGAATGGTCCTGCATACAATAGGTGCTCAGTTAAATTTGTTGAATGAATGAGGGAATGAATTAATGAAAGAGGAGATAAGTATCCAGGTGAAAATTAAAAACAAGTCAGAAATAGCCGCTCCTCTTTAAAAATTTAAGAAAAAATTTCTTCCCAAGGTTCTCCATAGCAAAAAAACAGCAGATTTCATTTTAGAGAATATTGTTGGTCCCTTGGAAAATAGCAGGCAATAATAAATAATGAAATGTTTTTTCAAGGCCAGATGAAATGAAACAATTAACCCTAAGAGTCTGCCTCCTAAACTAGATGGCTCATATGGTGGTACAGAAGGCTTTGTCCTGCTTTTTAAATTCAGCTCACCCAGGGAATTCTCTGGCGGGCTGTGGTTGTTTCATCTGGATCAGGCCCAGCAGCTGGTTACTTGTGACAATGTTTACTGGCCATAAGCTAGTCTTGGTTTCAAAATACGCCAGAGACCATGCTGCAGCCTTCACAGGGTTTTTTTGTTTAGTCCTCACCACAACTTGGTGGGGAGCATGCAATCTATGTGTTAAAGATGAGATACTTGAGGGTGTAGTGCATCGTGAGTAACTTGGTATAAGAGTCAGGATTCCCCCTTTTGCAGATC
Organism: Balaenoptera borealis; assembly: GCF_965194805.1. Classification (NCBI taxonomy): domain Eukaryota; kingdom Metazoa; phylum Chordata; class Mammalia; order Artiodactyla; family Balaenopteridae; genus Balaenoptera; species Balaenoptera borealis. The sequence goes on along the minus strand of NC_138872.1, from coordinate 36,401,952 downwards.
ATTTCCCATGTGCTCTTATTCGAGTCTTGTGATGCTCTGTCGGATGCCAGGGACATGTCCCCTTATCCGTGATTGAAGGTGGGAGACTAAATGGTTCCTAAAAAGTTAGAGACTGGGCTGAGATTCGGCACCATATCACTTGAGTTCTAATAGCTCATCCTCTCTCCACATACTATACCTGAAGCGCTACCTCAACAAGGAGGTGAACAGATACTACTGGAAATACTGCGCTACCAGCAAACAAATAAAACCCGGCCGCTCCCCAAAGATGTCAAATGCAAGGCATTTATTACTTTGGAGAATTTAAAATGGCTCTGGACTCTGAGGCTCAGACACCTGTGCTCAGCCAGGGGTGGGCTTCACGTAGCCAAGTTTGCTAGTTTAAGAGGCACAGAGATCTGAACATTGTAAATTAACATATACTAACTCCTGCTTTCTCCCTGTGTGCAGCGACTGGTGGCTACATGCCTGGAAGGATGGAATGTCCCTGTGTCATCAAACACATCTTGTGGTGCCCGCAAGCAGTTTCCCAGAATGCAGTGCTTACTCAGGGGTTGGCAAACTATATCCAGGAGGTCAAATCCAGCCATACCTATTCCTTTAGGGACAGTTTATGGCTGCCCTCTGCTGCAAAGGTAGAGTTGAGTAGTTGTGACAGAGACCATAAAGCCCACAAAACTTAAAATATTTGCTTCTTTTAGAAAAATTTCCTGCCCCTGCTTCAAACCTCGGAATGCCATAGTAGGTAGGACTTAGGCCACCTCTCTTCTCCTCCAAGGCTCCATGCCCTCTAGTGTCTGCCCAGGGGTCATTGCATACTTCCAGCTTTACATATGGAAATTTATGAGAAATCATATCTCCCAACTTCATGTCATCCCAGCATCCAGATTATGCTGGAGGCAACATGCTTGCAGCACAGAAGCTGTCCTTGCTGAGTCGTTACAGGGGAGAGAAGCTAGTGCAGGGGGAGGGGTTCTTGCTTCCATATTAGTCTCAAGTGACAATGTGTGGCACCAGAGTAGCAACTCTGATAGTGGCCCACCTCTCAGCTGGGGGAAGTTTAGGGCAGGGAGCTCTCAGCCAAGCTGACTGAAGCTCCTTGGGTTCAACCCAGGATCAGGGAGATGGGCAAGGATGTGGTGCTTCCTGCCTCATAGGCCAGGATATGTGAGGGCTGCCCTGGGTTATTTAGGAACAAGGTTGGGGGTGGGTTGTGTGTTGAATTTCTCCAGTGAAGGCTGGCCCCAACCTTGCTGGCAAAGCTGTCCATAATTTTGTGTCATGAAGTGTTGGTGGTGGTACCTAATTCCCTGTTGCCCAGCATCGAGGTAGAGCGTATGTTTCTCAGGCCAAGAAGTACATGGGAGAGAGTGGAACTCAGGTCTAAAGCCTGAGATCTTAAGCAGAGACTATGAATAAGTTTTAGGGATTTAACAAAATTGTATACAAACCCCTGGATTTGTATGAACATTTCTTTAGGGACAGAGTCTGGATTTAACGAGATTCTTAAAGGTGTCAATGACCACAAACCATTTAAGTTTATAGGATTTTGTTTCTTTTCATATAGTCTCTAATCCATTGGGTATGTTGTGCTGCTTCCTATATAAAACTCTTTAAGAATTAACTGAAATAATCACAGAATCATATGGAACCTCTAAAAGTGATTTATTAAGCATTAATCGAGTACATTCTGAATGCCATTCATAGTACTAGTGTTTTAATCAGTTTGGGCTGCTATAACAAAGTACCACAGACTGGGTGGCTTATGAATAACAGAAATGTATTTCTCGCAGTTTTGGAGGCTGGAAGTCTGAGATCAGGATGCCAGCTTGGTTGGGTTCTGGTGAGAACCCTCTTCTGGGCTGCGGACTGTCTACTTCTCATTGTGTCCTCACCTGGCTGAAAGAGGGCAAGCTAGCTCTCTGGCTTGTTCTTATAAGGGCACTAATCCCATCTGTGAGGGCTCTACCCTCATGACCGAATTATCTCCTAAAGACCCCACCTCCAAATACCATCAAATAGGAGATTAGATCTCAATATATTGCAGGAGGGCCTGCATTATACCTGCTACATGATTTGTGAGGTTCAGGGCAAAATGAAAGTGTGAGGCCCTATATTCAAAAATTATTAAGAATTTTAAGACAGCGTTGGCAAAGCATTAAACAAAGCCTGGGCCCTAGGTGACTGCACAGGTTGAACAGCCATGAAGCCAGCCTGCAGGAGGGAGATCTCACCAGGTGCATTTTCTCATGGAAATAGGAAGAAAGTCAAGTTACCAGAGTAGCTGAAATGAGGGAATGGGTGGAAATATGGAATTGCCCTCGAGGGAAACTGAAGACAGTACTGACTATTGACTTGAAAGAGAATCACTAGGCAGGGTTAAAAGCCCAGCATTGGTCAGAGAACCTGAATTTGTAGTAATATGATTGTGATTTTTCACTATTGGATTTCAAAAGATTAGTTACAGGGCTTAAAACAACCTGAATAGTAGGAGTGAGGTTTTTCTAGGCAAATGTTATTGAAGATCAAAAGAGCAAAAGAATCAAAGTTAATGATTAGACTGACTGGAATTACTAAATCCCCCAGGATGGGTTAGGGGAATTACCATGCATAGAAGGTGCTTATATAATGCCTGAGAATTGAACGACCTATGGGTCAAGGTGTAAAAAAAAGTACAAGTGTAGAAAAATGAGGAGAAAGAAAGTTGAAAGATTGTGGACCGAGATGGGATGATTGGGATTTTAGATTTTAGGTGTGGAGTTCTGGGTTTTGATAGGTCCAGGATCCAATTCTGTTGACTCAGGGCTGCTTGAAATGATAATGACTTGACTCACAGAACATCAAGCTTCAAAAATGTTCATCTTAAGATCTAAATGAGGCAAATTATTCTCCTACATGGAAGGAGCGTCCTCAACTACACACAGCAAATTGGGTGTTGATAGATGCTGCTGCATATGGTGTGACAGATGGGGAAAGTCGGGGAACGTGTTTTTCCCTTGTCACAGAAGGGTTTTCTCTTGATGGCTTTGCTCCTTTATGGGCATGGTTGTCCTTCTCACAGTTCTCACCTCCTCCCCCCTCTGCTGCAGAGAAAGGACGTGCCAGGCATGGCACTCAGAGGGAGACGAGGAAACTGGCTGGGGTACAACAGTCCAGGGAACGACAACACCATTTCTACTCTAATTTCTTTAAATACATTTTTCATAAAAGTTTATAAAAGTGCTACAAGCCATGAGTTTACACACAATGGAGTCAATACAGAAGGCCCCTATGTCCCTTTCCCATCAAAACTCCTCCACAAGGGTAATGACTTTCCTGGTTTCTAACAGTGAAAATTAGTTTCTCCTGTTTTGTATTTTATAAATAAAATCATGCTTTATGTATACTTCTGTATTGACTTCTCTTGCTCAACATTGTATTTGTGAAATTTATCTATGTTGTTACATTAACTGAAGTTCATCTGTCCTCACTGCTGTATAATATCTCCTTGTATAAATACACTACAACTTAACTACTGTTGGACACTTGAATTGTTTCTAGTTTGAGGCTACTAAGAAGAGTGGTCTCTTGTATGTCTTTTGTTGAACTCTATTTACATTTCTATTGTGTCTGCACTTTAGATTTGGCATCTCTGGGTCCCAAGATATAGCTATATATTCAGTTTTACTCAATACCAAATAGGTTTCAAAAATGGTTGTGTTAATTTTCATTCTCATGAGCACTGTGTGAGCATTCCAATTGCTCATCTTTGCCAACACTGGTACTGTTTGTCTATTTATTTATTTTTAATTAATTAATTAATTAATTTATTTATTTATTTTTGGCTGTGTTGGGTCTTCGTTGCTGCACGCGGGCTTTCTCTAGTTGCGGCGCGTGGGCTTTCTCTAGTTGTGGCGAGCAGGGGCTATTCTTTGTTGTGGTGTGCGGGTTTCTCATTGCAGTGGCTTCTCTTGTTACAGAGCACAGATTCTAGGCATGAGGGCTTCAGTAGTTGTGGCACATGGGCTCAGTAGTTGTGCCTCGCAGGCTCTAGAGTGCAGACTCAGTAGTTGTGGTGCCCGGGCTTAGTTGCTCTGTGGCACGTGGGAGCTTCCTGGACCAGGGCTCGAACCCGTGTCCCCTGCATTGGCAGGCAGATTCTTTTATTTATTTATTTATTTATTTATATTTATTTAATTTTTCACATCTTTATTGGAGTATAAATGCTTTACAATATTGTGTTAATTTCTGCTGTACAACAAAGTGAATCAGCTATATGTATACATATTTCCCCATATCCCCTCCCTCTTGAGCCTCCCTCCCACCTTCACTATCCCATCCCTCTAGGTCATCCCAAAGCACCAAGCTGATTTCCCTGTGCTATGCAGCAACTTCCCACTAGTTTTCTCTTTTACATTTGGTACTGTATATATGTCAATGCTCCTCTCTCACTTCATCCCAGCTTCCCCTTACCCTCGTGCCCTCAAGTCTGTTCTCTATGTCTGTGTCTTTATTCCTGCCCTGCCACTAGGTTCATCAGTACCACTTTTTTAATTTCCACATATATGCGTTAGCAAACGGTATTTGTTTTTCTCTTTCTGACTTACTTCACTCTGTATGACAGATTCTAGGTCCATCCACCCACTACAAATAACTCAATTCCGTTCCTTTTTATGGCTGAGTAATATTCCATTGTATATATGTACCACATCTTCTTTATCCAATCATCTGTCGATGGACATTTAGGTTGCTTCCATGTCCTGGCTAATGTAAACAGTGCTCCAGTGAACATTGTAGTACATGTCTCTTTATGAATTACGGTTTTCTCAGGGTATATGACTAGTAGTAGGATTGCTGGGTCATATGGTCATTCTATTTTTAGATTTTTAAGGAACCTCCATACTGTTCTCCATAGTGGTTGTATCAATTTACATTCCCACCAACAGTGCAGGAGGGTTCCCTTTTCTCCACACCCTCTCCAGCATTTATTGTTTCTATGTTTTTGATGATGGCCATTCTGACCGGTGTGAGGTGATACCTCATTGTAGCTTTGATTTGCATTTCTCTAATGATTAGTGATGTTGAGCATCCTTTCGTGTATTTGTTGGCCATCTGTATATCTTCTTTGGAGAAATGTCTATTTAAGTCTTCCTCCCATTTTTGGACTGGGTTGTTTGTTTTTGTGATATTGAGCTGCATGAGCTGCTTGTATATTTCGGAGATTAATCCTTTGTCCGTTGTTTCATTGGCAAATATTTTCTCCCATTCTGAGGGTTGTCTTTTCATCTTGTTTATGGTTTCTTTGCTGTGCAAAAGCTTTTAAGTTTCATTAGGCCCCATTTGTTTATTTTTGTTCTTATTTCCCTTCCTCTAGGAGGTGGGTCAAGAAGAATCTTGCTGTGATTTATGTCATAGAGTGTTCTGCCTATGTTTTCCTCTAAGAGTTTTATAGTGTTTGGCCTTACATTTAGGTCTTTAATCCATTTTGAGTTTATTTTTGTGTATGGTGTTAGAGTGTGTTCTAATTTCATTCTTTTATATGTAGCTGTCCGTTTTTCCCAGCACCACTTATTGAAGGGGCTGTCTTTTCTCTTTTGTATATTTTTGCTTCCTTTATCAAAAATAAGGTGACCATTTGCATGTGGGTTTATCTCTGGGCTTTCTACCTTGTTCCATTGATCTATATTCCTGTTTTTGTGCCAGTACTGTACTGTCTTGATTTCTGTAGCTTTGTAGTATAGTCTGAAGTCCAGGTGGCTGATTCCTCCAGCTCCATTTTTCTTTCTCATGATTGCTCTGGCTATTCGGGGTCTTTTGTGTTTCCATACAAATTGTAAAATTTCTTGTTCTAATTCTGTGAAAAATGCCATTGGTAATTTGATAGGGATTGCACTGAACCTGTAGATTGCTTTGGGTAGTACAGTCATTTTCACAATATTGATTCTTCCAATCCAGGAGCATGGTATATCTCTCCATCTGTTTATGTTATCTTTGATTTTTGTCTTCAGTGTTTTATAGTTTTCTGAGTACAGGTCTTTTGCCTCCTTAGGTAGGTTTATTCCTAGGTATTTTATTATTTTGTTGCAATGGTAAATGAGAGTGTTTCCTTATTTTCTCTTTCTGATCTTTCATTGTTACTGTATAGGAATGCAAGAGATTTCTGTGCATTAATTTTGTATCCTGCAACCTTAGCAATTTCATTGATTAGTTCTAGTAGTTTTCTGGTGGCATCTTTAGGATTTTCTATGTATAGTATCATGTCACTGACAAACAGTGAGTTTTACTTCTTCTTTGCCAGTTTGTATTCCTTTTATTTCTTTTTCTTCTCTGATTGCTATGGCTAGGGATTCCAATACTATGTTGAATAATAGTGGTGAGAGTGGACATCCTTGTCTTGTTCCTGATCTTGGAGGAAATGCTTTCAGTTTTTCACCATTGAGGATGATGTTTGCTGTGGGTTTGTCATACATGGCTTTTATTATGTTGAGGTAGGTTCCTTCTATGCCCATTTTCTGGAGAATTTTTATCATAAATGGGTGTTGAATTTTGTGGAAAGCTTTTTCTGCATCTATTGAGATGATCATATGGTTTTTATTCTTTAATTTGTTAATATGGTGTATCACATTGATTGTTTTGCATATACTGAAGAATCCTTGCATCCCTGAGATAAATCCCACTTGATCATGGTGTATGATCCTTTTAATGTGTTGTTGGATTCTGTTTGCTAGTATTTTGTTCAGGATTTTTGCATCTATGTTCGTCAGTGATATTGGTCTATAATTTTTTGTGTGTGTGATATCTTTGTCTGGTTTTGGTATCAGGGTGATGGTGGCCTCGTAGAATGAGTTTGGGTGTGTTCCTCCCTCCACAATTTTTTGGAAGAGTTTGAGAAGGATAGGTGTTAACTCTTCCCTAAATGTTTGATAGAATTTGCCTGTGAAGCCATCTAGTCCTGGACTTTTGTTTGTTGGAAGATTTTTAATTACAGTTTCAATTTCATTACCTGGGATTGGTCTGTTTATATTTTCTAATTCTTCCTGGTTCAATCTTGGAAGTTTGTACTTTTCCAAGAATTTGTCCATTTCCTTCAGGTTGTCCATTTTATTGGCATATAAAGCAACTGCTTGTAGTAGTCTCTTATGATCTTTTGTATTTCTGTGGTGTCAGTTGTAATCTCTCCTTTTTCATTTCTAATTTTATTGATTTGCATCCTCTCCCTTTTTTTCTTGATGAATCTCACTAAAGGTTTATCAATTTTGTTTATCTTCTTAAAGTACCAGCTTTTAGTTTTTTTTTATCTTTGCTATTGTTTTCTTTGTTTCTATTTCATTTATTTCTGCTCTGATCTTTATGATTTCTTTTCTTCTACTAATTTTGGATTTTCTTTGTTCTTCTTTTTCTTGTTTCTTTAAGTGTAAGGTTAGATAGTTTCTTTGAGATTTTTCTTGTTTTTTGAGGTGAGATTGAATCGCTATGAACTTCCGTCTTAGAACTGCTTTTACTGCATCCCATAGGTTTTGGATCATCGTGTTTTCACTGTCATTTGTTTTTTTCATTTCCTCTTTGACTTCTTCAGTGATCTCTTGGTTATTTAGCAGCACATTGTTTAGCTTCCATGTGTTTGTGTTCTTTATTGTTTTTTTTTTTTTCCTGTAATTGATTTCTAATCTCACTGTATTGTGGTCAGAAAAATGCTTGATACGATTTCAATTTTCTTAAATTTCCCAAGGTTTGATTTTTGACCCAAAATGTGATCTATTCTGGAGAACGTTCTGTGTGAACTTGAGAAAAAAGTGTATTCTTCCGCTTTTGGGCGGAATGTCCTAAAAATATTAGTTAAGTCTATCTGGTCTATTTTATGATTTAAAGCTGTGTTTCCTTGTTTATTTTCTGTCTGGATGACCTGCCTATTGCTGTAAGTGGGGTGTTAAAGTCCCCCACTATTTTTGTGTTACTGTCAATTTCCCCTTTTATGGCTGTTAGCATTTGCCTTATGTATTGAGGTGCTCCTCTGTTGGGTGCATAAATATTTATAATTGTTATGTTTTCTTCCTGGATTGATCCCTTGATCATTATGTAGTGTCCTTCCTTATCTCTTGTAACAGTCTTTATTTTAAAGTTTATTTTATCTGATGTGAGTATCGCTACTCCAGCTTTCTTGTGATTTCCATTTGCATGGAATATCTTTTTCCATCCCCTCACTTTCAGTCTGTATGTGTCTGTAGGTCTGAAGTGGGTCTCTTGTAGACAGCATATATAAGGGTCTTGTTTTTGTATCCATTCAGTGAGTCTGTATCTTGTGGTTGGAGCATTTAATCCATTTACATACAACATGATTATCGATATGTATGTTCCTATTACCATTTTCTAAATTGTTTTGGGTTTGGGTTTGTGGGTCTTTTCTTCTCTTGTGTTTCCTGCTAAAAGAAATTTCTTTAGCATTTGTTGTAAAGCTGGTTTGGTGGTGCTGAATTCTTGTAGCTTTTGCTTGTCTGTAAAGCTTTTGATTTCTCTATCGAATCTGAATGAGATCCTTGCTGGGTAGAGTAATCTTGGTTGTAGGTTTTTCCCTTTCATCACTTTAAATATGTCCTGCCACTTCTTTCTGGCTTGCAAAGTTTCTGCTGAAAGATCAGCTGTTAACCTTAGGGGGATTCCCTTGTATATTATTTATTGCTTTTCCCTTGCTGCTTTTAATATTTTTTCTTTGTATTTAATTTTTGATAGCTTGATTAATATGTGTCTCGGCATGTTTTTCTTTGGGTTTATCCTGTATGGGACTCTCTCCGCTTCCTGGACTTGATTGACTCTTTCCTTTCCCATGTTAGGGAAGTTTTCAATTATAATCTCTTCAAATATTTTCTTAGACCCTTTCTTTTTCTCTTCTCCTTCTGGGACCCCTATAATTTAAATGTTGTTGTGTTAATGTTGTCCCAGAGGTCACTGAGACTGTCCTCAATTCTTTTCATTCTTTTTTGTTTATTCTGCTCCCTGGCAGTTATTTCCACCATTTTATTCCAGGTCACTTATCTGTTCTTCTGCCTCAGTTATTCTGCTATTGATTCCTCCTAGAGTATTTTTGATTTCAGTTATTGTGCTGTTCATCACTGTCTGTTTGCTCTTTAGTTTTTCTAGATCCTTGTTGAATGTTTCTTGTATTTTCTCCATTCTGTTTCCGAGATTTTGGATCATCTTTACTATCATTACTCTGAATTCTTTTTCAGGTAGGTTGCCTATTTTGTCTTCATTTATTTGGTCTTGTAGATTTTTACATTGCTACTTCATCTGTAACATATTTTTTTCGTTTCATTTTTTTTTTTAATGGGTGGGGCTGTATTCCTGTCTTACTGTTTGTTTGGCCTGAGGCCTCCAACACTTGAGTTTGCAGGTGGTTGGGTAGAGCCAGGTCTTGGTGCTGAGATGAGGACTTCCAGGAAGCCTCACTCTGATTAATATTCCTTGGGTCTGAGGTTATCTGTTAGTCCAGCGGTTTGGACTCAAAACTCCCACCACAGGAACTGGGGCCCGACCTCCCACCTCAGAACCAAGATCCCGCAAGCCATGTGGCATGGCAAAAAAAAAAAAAAAAAAAAAAAAAAGCCACACAATAACAGAATAAAAATCAAAATAAAATTAGAAAGATAAAAAATATATTAGGAGAAATAAAAATATAATTGAAACAACTACAACAAGGTAAAATAAAACAACAGAAAAAAGAAAAAAAATAAAAGGGAGGGGAACAAGCCAAAAGGAGCAGAACAATAACAAAGTATAAAGAATAAAATAAAATTAGAAAAATAAAAGATTTATTAGAATAAATAAAAATATAAATGAATCAACAAGGTAAAACAGAACCCCAATCTAAAAGAGGAAAAAAAAAAAAAAAGCCTTGGTTATGGGAGCAGAGTTTAGGTAGGGGTGGAACTTAGGCAGGGGTGGGGTTTTGGGTCGGGTGGGACCTATGCGGATGGGGGGTGACATTCAAGCATGGGATGGAACCTCCAAAGGAGGGCCTCTTGAATGTGGAGTTCCAGAGTTTGGAGGTAGGGCCCTGAATGAGGGTGTGTGGGTGGGGTTTAGGCCCAGCTCATGGAGGGGGTCTCCAATTGTAGAGGTAGGGTCCTGGGTGGTGGTGTAGGGGCAGGGCTTGGGCTCTGCATGGTAGGAGGGAGGCTCTGAGGGCAGAGGATTAGGCCCAGGAGCCCAAGAGGCTCCCTGGTGCCTAAGTGGAAAGGGAAAGCACTGGCCACATCCCCTTCCATTCCTCCACATCCCCCCCATGGTCTCCCCAAGGGTATCACCCATCCCTGCTGGACCCCTAACCGTGAGTGGGTTCCACTGGGTGTAGGAACTCCTCCCTTCCCCCAGCCGCCCCTCAGGGGTGCCATCCTGGAGGTCCGGCCTTTACTTTTGCTCCCCCTTCCCTCCCTCCCACTCCCTCAGGACCCACGTGCTGGAGGGGACCTTGGTGAGCAGAGGATCAGGCCCGGGATCTCAGCAGCCTTCTGGGGGCCCAAGTGGGCAGGGCAAACCTGGCCAAGCTCCCTTTTGATCCTCTGCCCTCCCAATGTTACCCTAATTTCCCCCTTCGAGTGTGGGATCCCTTCCCCTCCCCCAGCCGCCCCTAAGGGGTGTCAGTCCTGTCCCGCTTCCACTTCTCCTCCCCCCTCACTCCCCCCATGCCCCACATCCTACCTGGTCGCTGGGGGTTCCTCCCATCCCCTTAGCTGTCTGTGGTCCCCCACTGGTGCCTGGTAAGTGCCCTAGTTGTTCAGAGACATGAATTCCATGTCCTCCTAGTCTGCCATCTTGACTCTGCCCCCCGGCAGGCAGATTCGTAACCACTGTACCACCAGGGAAGCCCCTGTTTGTCTATTTAAAATTTAGTCATTCTTTTAGGTTGTGTAGTATCACATTGTATTCCTTTCTATATGAATTTAACATGTATTTATTAAATAACCAGTTGTGGGCCTAGGACTATGCTGGATTCTGAAGGATATTCCTAATGTATTTGTCAGGACTTCTCTGCTTGCAGATGAGAGAAACTAAATTTGAACTGGCGTAAGTGGAAAAGAGAGATTTGTTGTCTGTATAACTAAGGTGTGGCTGAAGTAGGGACTTGATCAGTCTCAGAACTCTGTTAGTCTTTCGTTTCTGCTTTTCTCTGAGTTTGCAACACTAGTTTAAGTAGCATGAATATTTTGGGGGATTTGGGGGCCGTAGAATGACATGATAAATGGAATTTTAAAAAAAGTCTGTCTGGTGGCATTGTGTAGAACTGGGAATGTGGAGACAGGAGGCTAAGGGGTTAGAGACATTTTAGCATAAGGGATTTGGACAACATTGCAAATATAAAGTATCTGAAGACCTTGATAACTGAATGGTTAATCATGATGAAAATGGAGAAATTAGTCAAATTAGTTACGAGGGTGGAATGATGTTTGGTTTATAAGCAAAATCCAATTGCTCCCTTAGGAAATGAAAGCTATTACAGTATAGTCTAAAATTAATAGCATCCACTTCTAATGATGAATTAATTATTCAGGACAGAAAATTCAGTTGAGCATGCAGGACCACAGCTTATTCTGTCCTAATAAACACAGGGTGTTAAGTATTTTTTCCATTGCTGTGTAATAAATAATCCCAATATTAGTGGCTTAAAACAACTGTAAGGATTTTCTTATTATCTCTCATGGTTCTGAGGGTTGATTTGGCTCAGCTTGGCAGGGTTTCTCATGGGGCTGCTGTCATACTATCACTGGGGCTGGTGTTATCTGAAGGCTTCCTTGGGCATATGTCTGGTGATCAACATTAGTTGTTGGCTGGGAGCTCAGCTGACGTTAGCTGGAACACCTACAAGTGGTCTTCCCATGTATCATGGACTTCCACACAGCATGGCAGCTAGGTTCCAAGATCAAGTGTCCCAAGAGACCAAGGCAGAAATAAGTGCCATTTTTATCATATAGTCTTTGAAGTCTTACAGTGTCACTTCCTCTATATTCTGTTGGTAAAGGTCTGTCCAGGTTCAAGGGGAGAGGGCACAGTCCCACCATTTGATGGGAGGAGTGTTACCATCACACTGTAAGAAGAACGTATGGGATGGGATTTGGTGGCCATCTTTAGAGAATTTCATCTGCCACACACCTATAGTAATAACAATTCAAAAATGGAATAATTCCTCTTTCTTCTTTTTTTTTTTTTTTTGGTGTGTCTAAGAATTGACAAGATCATGAAACAGAGTGAGGGCAAAATGAATGGAAAATGGAAATATCACAAGTATGGGTTTGTTATCAATACAACTTAACTTACCAAGTTTGTGATTCTGAACTGACACAGCCTTCTACTTCAGTAATAGAAAAGTAAACTCAGAATCATAGAATTGCTGTAGTGGAGTTGGTCACTAGGGAATATCTAGCACGTTCATATGACTCCAGACAAAACTGAGTTTAACACATTCCAAGGAGACTTTTAAAAATCACCCTGTGCAGAATGTACCCATACAAGGAGACTCTTTTATGGAATTTCTCAGTTGTGTGTTCCAGGTTCTTTAGAGAATTTGGGACCTTTAAAATTTTTTAAATGTTATCAATATTTGTATTTCCCTCATCATAACATCTCATGGTATTGCTGAAACCTAGGTATGAATCTGAAATATGCAAACAAATTCTATCAACCACCATGGACTGAAAAATCTCTCCAAACTAAAATATATTTTTTCATTCTCTTAAATGCTTCTCTTTCCTTTCCAGAAATATCTTACTACTAGATATTCTAAGATCTAATAACTATACAACCACAGCAATAAATGAGGCCAATGACTTGTTTTAAGAGGAGAATCTTATGTTCAAATAAAATTTATTTGCAAAGAAATGGTCAGTCTTTAATATAGAAAAACGATCGGTGCAAAGATGCTCACCTATCCTCTGGATATTAACCTCAATCTGTGTGGGTTTGCCAAGCCAGCCAGCTGCCTCCCCCTTCTACCCTCCTCTCCCTCTCTGTTACTATAAGACTGAGGGCTCCATAGAACTTGGTTCAAAAATCACGGGTTCCTTAGAATTCTGAGCAGATCGGTGAGAATGATTAGGAGGGAGTTTTTGAAGTACTCTCAGCATGACATTACCATAACTGTCATCATCATCATTGTCATCATCTTTAGAAACACTAGAAACCTACATGTTCATAAGCTCCATGCAAGGTCGAATGGAGAGTACGTAGACAATTACTTCATTCTAAGAAAAATAGCCCAGGCTGACAAGGCACAGAAAACGAAGCACAAGATGAAATAATCTCACAAATTCATAATGAATTAATATTTTTTTTTACCCATTCTATCCAAAGTACTTAATTTCCACAGCCAACAGTTCTGAGAGAAGGGAATGGGTCTGGGAGTGACCAGCCTCGAATCTATTTCAAATCCAAGGAGAAAGATGGAAAAGATGGGAGGGGCTGGTTGGGGTCTCCTCTTTGTTAGAAGTCGAACTTCTTTGTCTTAGGCATTGGCTACCTATCCAGGTATAGTGGGGCAGCCCATCACAGAGGCCTGGAAACTTTTGTTTAACCATGGTCTGCCAGCCCCAAATTGTGTTAAAATGCAGATGCTGATTCAGTAGGCCTGGGACAGAGATGACATTCCACATTTCTAACAAGCTCCCAGATGATGTTCACAGACCACACTTGGGGAGAAAGGGTCTAGAGAAACATCCTTATTGTGGTTGAAAGCATGGATTTACCAGTTTACGTCTACCTGGACAGGAAAAGGAATACTTGGGAACTTCTGGCTCATCAATTGGAAACAATGACAAATTCTATCTACTTCTTAACACTTGATGGTAGCTAGACAAGGTTATTTAAGTGCTGGTAAAGAAATGGAAGATATTCTGTATTACATAAATGTGTGTGTTATATACATATAGAACATATATATACACATATACATATGAAGAATATACTACATAATGTTTAATATACCAAAAAACCACACATTTCGGTGTATATATAAAACTTTTTTCAATCAAAAATGTGCTATTTGTACTTTCCTGTTAGACTAATGTAGAACAAGTTTCACATTGGGCTTTGAAAAGAAAGACAATGCAAAATAACTACATCACTTTAGTCCCTTCATTCATTAATCAGACACTGGGTGTCTATTTTATCTCAAGCATTGGAAGCGAAGTAAGATAATGTCCTTACCTTCGGAGAGGGGGATGGTGATTCAGAGTCTAGTGCGAGGCAAATATACATTTCTAAGCATTGTGTTAACTTTTATAAAAGATATCTCCACTGAAGTTCTCTTTCCATATTGAAGGAAGAGTCTTGACTCATTATCAAGTCCGAGAAGACATTTCTGTTTACAAACTTGTTATTGAAACTTTAAACAATTCAGGTACAAAATGAGAAAGAATTCTTGTTCTGGAAAGCATATGGCTCCAACAGATGGCTGTTTTCTTAATGGAGGGGACTGTCTAACAGTGAGAAGAAGTCAGAATTCCTGTTATGTTAAATAGCTTAAGTGACTGAAACGAAACCACCAATTCTTGACAACCTGCCAGATTGACTTGTCTGTGAAAACTGACTTTTGTTGTTTTGAAATGGCGTACTTCTTTCTCTTTATCTGAGGCCCTCTACTCAATATGTGAGTTTGGTCTGTGGCCATTAGCTAAGTTTTCTCTCTCCTTGGTAGGTAATGGCTTCCATGAAAAGTCCTGAAAGCAATTAAGGATCATGTCCACATAATAGCATCTTTCCTCTAAGGAGTTCTGATAAGTTTCAGTCTCTCCCTAATATTCTTAGATCAATAATCAGAAGGTTTATCAAACTCTCCAGGACTGTGGCCAGCACCTACAGAACCTCGATGAGAATTACTTTAAAAATGCAGGCAGTCGAGTTATGGAGACGACATCCCTTCTGCTGAGGTTATGACTCAGGGCTTCATTTCATCCTCTGTTACCCCCTCGGTGGGTCCACAGACTGCGCAAGCCCACGTAGCCATCCTGAATTGCCTCAATTCAGAAATCCTCTTGGATTTGACACCAAGTTGGATAAATAGCAATCTATTCTGTACTCCGGATAACTTGGTTAATGCTCTCCACGGACCAGACATTTCAGGCACTGTTTAGATAGTAAAAAGAGGCAGAGACAAACTAAAGCTCAGTGAAGTTTATAAGGGCCACCAACATAGCAAACCTCTGAGTGGGACAGAGGGGTACACGGAGAGTCTCAGAGAGCAGGTACCTGGCTCCTTGGAGTTTGTTTCTCTGTCCCAAGGATGATCCAGGGAGTCTAATTCATATTCCACCATCTTGTTAACTATAACTGTACTCTTAGTACATGGGGAAGAACTCTCAACACTAGATGTTCTGCCCTGTGAAAGCTGTACCACTTCCCAAAGACTGCTTCAGTGGACTGGTGCTATATTTCTCAGGAAGCTCTAATATTTTTCTAGGGTCAGGATATAAATGAGGAAACAAGTTTGAGAAATGGCTTATCTAGGTGATCTTTCCCACCTGGACTGTCTCACAGAATCAGCACAGGTTTGTAGAGTGCCCATTTGTCTCAAGATTTCATGTTCATTATATCATTTAACCTTGACCATGATACTGTGAAGTAGGAATTTTTGTTCCTGTTTTGTAGTTGAGGAAAGAGGTTAATTTAAACAAAGGAACTTGTCAAAATCAAACAGCTAATTAAGTAATGGGACAGTTTTGACCCAAGGTCCTCAGGCTGCAGTTCTGTTTTCTTAATCACACAGTCTGGTGTTGTTTTTTTTTTTTTTTAATTTTTATTTTATATTGGAGTACAGTTGATGTTGTGTTAGTTTCAGGTGCACAGCAAAGTGATTTAGTCATACATATACATATATCTATTCTTTTTCAGATTCTTTTCCCATATAGAGAGTATTGAATAGAGTTCCCTGTGCTATTCAGTAAGTCCTTGTTGATTATCTATTTTATATAACACAGAGTATGGCTTTGAATGTGGCATCTGACCAGAGAAGCTCTGGGCCCAGTGTAAGAGCCAACACTGGTCTGAGGTGTGGAAATTGACCAGAGCAAGTGTGAGCAGGGCATACATTTCACTGATATGCATCCATTGCCTCTCTACCTTCCGGGGAATCCCTTGTTTGGCTGCTTAGGTTCTGGTTCTTTTTTTTTTTTTTTTTTTTTTTTTTTTGTGCATGTGATTTTTGGAGAAATAGATGGGAAAAATTGGAGGAAACAAATATGGTTAAATAGTTGCTGTGATATGCAGGACTTCAAGAAGCTGGTGATGGGGAGACAAGTGTGTCTTATTATGTGATCATGTTTACCTCTAACTTTGACACTACTTTGAGTATTCTTGGAAGATTTAAAATAATGTACTTTAAAAAAAAATTAGGGACTTGTATTTCTTTGGAATGTGATCATGTACCAAGATTGGCCAGGAGGTGGTCCAGTTATCTCTGGGTTCTAAAGTGAATAAGGAGTCACTGGGGAGGTCCATCCTATCTGTCAATCCACTTCTGACTAATATTTCCTTCAAGGTTTTTTGTGCACCTTGGTTCCAGTGTCTGCTATGAGACATTAAGTAATGTGAGTGTGTGTGTATGTATGTGTGTGTGGTGTGTGCGTGTGCGCTTTCACTGAGGCTCGAATTGACAATAGGTTCACCTTGCTCCACAATTTCTTTAGAAAAAGACATCTTAAAGGAGCTTGTGCCCTATGTTCCAGTCCCATGAGGCCCTGCCTTAGTGAAATAATACCATGAAAGTGGTTGACTTTTCTCCTTAGAAGGCATCATGACAGCAGACTAAGTAAGCAATATTCATATCAAAGAAATCCCCCCAAGGTACCACCTATTTTCAGGTTTCTTACATTAGGTTGGCATCTGTTAATATGCCCAAAAAGTTTGCCTGCACAGATTACAACTGCAGAACCGGCCAAGGATCATGTTCTGTGCAGAACAGGCCACCTGGGAACAGGGACCCAAGACAACAAGGGGAACGAGAGACCTCAGAGGCAGGGCACAGACGGGATGGAAAAACCTTATGGTAACTGCTCCCAAGAAATTACTTGAACATCATATATGAGGCATTTGAATGTCTTCACCAAGGTCGTTAGCTGTGTATGGAGCAAAGGCTTATTTTTAAAGTTTGACGTAGTCCGAGGAATGCTTTGTTCCTAATTTAGAGCACTTGTACTGAGAGCTTCCAAGCCCTCGGCATCTGCTGCCACCCACCACATGTTTTGCAGCAGGCCAAAGTCCACTGTGGTGAAGTCCAAGAGTTCGTCAGCTCCACAGGGAGCCAGCAAAGCCTGGGAGAGAGGTTGTTTGGGGAGATTATTTAGAAAGAAAATGAGTTTTTGGAAAAGACCTCTTGGGTATGAGAGTTTGGATTCTATTTGATTAAGTATTCACTTCTCTCCCCTTTCGGTTGTGGGTAGAGTATTCTTCTCTGCTCTTTTGATTTTGGGGTTGGCCATGGGGTTTGCTTTAGCCCATCAAATGTTAGCAGGTCTAAGGCAGACAGAGGCCTTAACTGAACTTGTGCAGTTCGGCTTGGCTCTTGCACTCTGGTGATCTGCCAGAGAGCGTCTGGGTAGCTGCCTCTCCTACAAAGATCAAATCTGAATTCAGTGCACAGTCTAGTGGACCCACAGCCTAAAGTAGAGCCATCCAGCTGAGCCCAGCCCAGATTTGTGATTGTGGTATTAATGCTTGTTGTTATAAGCTGTTAGGATATTTGTTACATAACATTATGATAGCAATAGCTGACTAATACATGGGGTAAATGATTTTTATGTTTTTTCTGCACCTGAGTGGACATTTATGTAAACTGACATGATAGAGTTAAAACTCCTTTTACACAAGGTATAGAAAGGGAGCTTCGATCTGGAACTATGAGACAAGAAAAAACAGTGGCTTGTGACACAGTGGGCTACGCTCTAACAAAGATGACAGCTGTCCCCAAAGTGAGCCCATAGAGAGCCAGGATTAGCAGATACTGAAAGGTGGCAGCAGAATATTTAAGTTAATTTGGTCCATAAACCTGAAGAATTCATTGAAATTGTCTAGCTCATAGAGGCCACCTTAAAATTGCCTAAAATGTTTTGAATTTAAGTTGAAAATTTTAACTTAGATTTTCAGATTCCTAACGTCTCTTGAAAAAAAAAAAAATCAGAATGTCAGAAAATGGTGAGCTCACATTTTTTCCTGATAATAAATATGGGAGCTGAGTTGTTCCCTCTAGTTGTGCTTTGCAGCTTGCTGAAGTCCCTGCCATGTTCTGTTATTCATTTTCAGCTGTCTCGTGTGAATTGGTTGCTTGTCTTATCCTTAAGCACCAGGAATTGGGAATTGTGACAACTACTAGCTCAACAACCGTCCCCCCAATTTTAAGGAAATCTAGAGGTAAAGAGACACCCAAGTGCTTAGCTCAGAGGCGATGCTCAGTAGGGTAACCATACATCAATTTTGCCCAGGACAGTCCTGGTTGATGCCTATTGTCCTGGGCTAATTTATCAATTTGCATGAAAAATTCTGGAGGTCTATCTGGCAGGTAATACTGGCTTTTAGTACCTCAGGTGCACCACACATGCCTCTCCATTCAGTCTGGGTTTGCTCACAGCATCGTGGTCTTTGGTAGTCAAAATCTTATATGGTGGCTCAGGGTGTCCCAGGGTTACAAGGCAGAAGCTGTATCACCTTGTTTGAATTGGCCTTGGAAGTGATGCATCATTACTACCATCTCATTCTATTGGTCACCATGCCACTCAGATTCAGGGCAGGGGACTTAGATGCTGCCTAGTGCTGAATGACTAGGCATTTAGTGGCAAAGTGAAGACCAGAGCCAAGTCTGTTACTCCACCCAATGTGTATTCTTTCATTCCAAGAAGCCCTATTTGCCTCCATTCTCCATTCCACTTTTTACCTTTCCACCTGTATTATACTATTACATATATTATATTATTAATGTATGAGCACCTATCTATTCTAAGAGAGCTAAGCCATGAATGGTCTTAGGAAAATTGTACAAAATCTTGGAATTATGTGGAAAATCTATTTTTTATGTGTGTATCAGTCAGAGCTCTCTGTTGCACACATAGTTTAAGAATTTATTAAAGGGCTTTAGATAGTTTTCGCTGCATCCCTGAAAGTCTGAGAACCAGGCTTGGAAGCTACAGAGCTAGGAACAACTCCAGCATTATACCGCAGACTGTTCTGGGGAAGAACTACTGCCGCTGCTCCTGGACAGACTCACCACACCTCACCAGCTGCCACGGAGCACAGTGCTAGGACCTCTACCCACTACTGTTTCTGAAAGCTCACAGTCTTTGCCTCTGTCCTAGCCAGAAAGAATCTGTGCTACACCTGCTTCCAAATGTCTTGTGCATTTGTACCTGAAAGGTTGAACCTAGGCCATGTGTCTGTACCATAGTTGCAACTATAGGAAGTGAATTTGTAGCGTCTATTCTAGGGATAAGGTGGAAAAATCTTCAAGCACAAGAACCGTGTTTATAAGGTGCTGAGAAGGCAAAAACACAAAAAAGTCCATCACGTGAATGTGTACATACGTGGGCTTTTCTGAATCAAGGGTTCCTAGTTTTCATCATATCTTCAGAGAGGTTCCTAATCCTTACACATTAAGAATCACTGTTACATGGACTTCCCTTTTATAGACACAGATCTGTGTGTTTGTGTCCATTTGTGTCCATGAATCCATTATGCTTTTCAGAATTGAGGACTGTGAGGTCCAATTTTCTACATCTCTCTACTCCAATAATATAATCAATTAATAAAAGCCAGATGGATAATAAAGTGGTATTTTTGTTCCATTGCTAAATCTGTTTTGTGTCCCGCTTTGGGATGATGGTATAGTATAAAGTTCACTAAAGCCTTGATTAACAAGGATGCTTATTTTAATAGATTTTGTTTGTTTGACTTCTACTTTGAGAATGGAATGGCAAAATCAAAAGAAAACAAAAATTATAGGCAGCTTCCAATAAGGATTTGTTCTAAAAATATACTTTCAAGGGTGGGCGGTGGTGGCTTAGAGTAAGAACACATTCAGCTCAAGTTCCTACAATTTCCAATACTTGATACAAGCAGATTCCTTGGGAACTCGATAAATGCTAAACTATTTTAAGAAAACAACTTTTCTCACTATTTAGGCAAAATATAGAGTAAAGCATTTGGGGGGATTCCACACAATACATAAGATTAGAACTTAAAGGAACATCAAATCTGAGGCATAGAGAGGTTGAAGTGTTTTGTTCAAGATTAATAAGCTTGTGGCAGAGACTGAACTGGAACTGAGGACTTCTTATCCCAATGTGGTGTCCTCTCCTCTAAAACACCTTCAGATGTCTTGTAAAAAAGATTTTGTATCAGTTAGTTACTGCTGTGAAATAAACCACCTAAAAATTTAGCTGCTGAAAATGAAACCATTTATTAATGTTTGCAAATATGCAGGTTGGCTGGGTGGTTCTGCTGCTTTGGGCCAGCTCTGCTACCTCAGCCGGGCTCACTCATGGGTCCATGATCAGCAGCTTGTTGGCTAGATGGCTTAGCTAATCTTGGTCGGGCTCTATCACACACCTGGTGTGATGTAACATCCGGTGCTTCAGCTGGGAAAATGAGGTCAACTATGCTTCATAAGTTTCAATCCTCCAGTAGGCAACACAGACCTGTTCTCATGGTGATCTCAGAGTTCCAAAAGGTAGAGTTTTAGTCTGGGAACTGGATTATGGGAGTCATCTCACTCTACTAGCCAAAGCCCAGATTCAAGTTTGGAGACAAGACGTCACCCCCTTGATGGCAGAATCTACTAAATCACATTACAAAAATATAGAGAGGCTGTAAAGAATTAATGCCATTTTTTTCAATCAATCTGCCACAAGTTAATTAATTCATTCAACCTTTATTGATTGTCTTCCTAGTGCTACAATAAACACTAGAGATACAATAAAGAATAAGAATTAATTTTGTGCTTATTTCTTAGTGAAAAATATCATATAACCAAAACATCTCTTTCCTTAGGTAATCTGGTGATTCAGGATCAGATTTCTTAACACTGTCCTGAAAGTCATTAGTCCTTAAATTTGATATTACACCTTCTATAAAAAAAAAAAAAATCACACAAAAAATTCAGCAGTAATTTAGTGTGCATAAATTAAAATTGGCCTTGGTGAGAATAACTGACTTCTCAGAAGTACATCCAACAGGGAACTGTCAGGCTAGATGAGTTTTTACAGATCTCAGGGAGAAACTGGAGCTCTAAATGCTAAATTTATCTTACAAGGATATCATACGTACATTTGACAATTTGAAGGTTTTTAGATTACAGGGAGAGTTTTTGCCATCTCTACATAATATTTCCCTATCTAATTGCTATTTCAGCTGAGATGTCTAAGGCAGACTGAAGAGTGTCCCCAAGCAATGAAAGAGTCACGTGATTTTTAGACTTTGATTGAGTACTTTGCCAGGTATTGACAGTAATATTTTCATGTTATACAGATGCAGGACCTGGTCTAGTCAGGATCAAAAGTGTTCTTCAGGAAAATAGTTTAAGAATTTCAAAATATACCCAATAGAAACTAAGTAACTGTCCTGCAGAGAATAACTAAAATGCTAGATAAAGTAGAAACCAAAATATTTTCTTAGAGGTAATGAAGAGTTGACAAGGTAATAAGTCATTACTGGGCCAAAATATAAGGGAAAGCTGGAATCCAGGGAAGTAAGCAGAGCACTGAAGCCAGTTTTATCCTGAGAATATTTACCTATTCAGACAAATGTGGACTTCAATTTTGATGGCCTCATTGGATGAGACACATAAAAATTAAAGCCTAAGAGTCCATTCAAATCAGAGAGTCTTAACTGTACACCCTTCACCCACTAGGCTAGTGCCCCAAGGTGTTCAATGTTAGAATAAAGGAGAATCAGACGTAATCCTAACCCTGTATTTATTATAGGGCCTGCAAAAAGTTTCTTTGATTCTTGGCTGGAGGAAAAATAGTCCCAAAGAGATTGTGTCTACAAACTAGCCTTCCAAGAATTTTCATCCTTAAAATAGACCATCACATACATTAATGTTTCAGAAACATTAAAAAAAACACGCAGAAAGTACTTGGGTTGGATACTCCCCTAGACACCACGTAGAAAAAAACACCAATTCTTTCTGTCAGAATGTATCTCCATTTTAGGTCTCAGAGAATGTTCATAAATGACTTTTCAAGGAAAATAAATACTATACAGTAAAAATTAATTAAGCACAGAAGAAGATAAAACATAAGAAAGAACCAGCAAAAACCAACTGGGAAACTGACAGATATAAAACTATTTAATATACCTAAAGGAAAAAAGACAAGTAGAAATAATCTTCAGAGAACAGACACTATGGAAAGTGACCTAACAGTTTTAAAAGAGTACCAAATAAAACATGTAGAAATTTAAAAAAATACAATAACTGAAATAGCAAACAAACTCAATAGATAAGATATCAGTAGTTTAGACACAGCTGAAGAGAGTATCATGAATGGAAAGATGGGTCAGAAGAATCCTGAAGTAGGATTATTAGTTGAAAATGGTAGTTTTCTCAGAGACCACTATAAAATCAATGTTCTGAATGGACAGGGAAAAACTTGGGATGAGCAGAGAGGATTTGGGAGGGCATGAACAGCTGGAATAATTAACTTAAGCCACGTGGTTATCCAATCTCCCTTGGGTTATCT
This sequence comes from Balaenoptera borealis, assembly GCF_965194805.1. NCBI lineage: Eukaryota > Metazoa > Chordata > Mammalia > Artiodactyla > Balaenopteridae > Balaenoptera > Balaenoptera borealis. Next base: position 36,379,264 of record NC_138872.1, on the reverse strand, counting down.
GGGGCTTAGGGAGGTAATAAATAAAGAGCATGGCCTTATATCCCCAGAATTAGAATCTAGCACATAATAAGATAGAATAATTCATATTATTGAACTTTTTTTTCCATGAAAAGAGTACATTCTTTTATTGGTTTTGTTCATACATGTTATTTCAACTTTCTGTAATAAAATACAAAAAATTTGATTCCTTAATCATAAAAACTTGCTTTCACATTATTTACATGTTGCCAAAGTCTACAGCCATTGGAATAGAAAAGGCAGAGTGTGGCATCCAGCATATTCAGGTGAAAATTCAGGTATGCCCAGGTCTGGGGCTGCCCTTTGCTGCAGGTAACTGGGGACTTAGGGTAGCAACTCTTGGAGGATAAAAAGGTATTAAATGTCATTTTGATGCTGAAGACCCTCTGTCCCCGTCCGGGTGAGTGTGCATACACATGCATGTGTGTAGCACTCTCATGATAAAAGAGAAGTAAACCTTTCCTTTTTAACTGTATTGGGGTACAGACACACAATATGATTCATTTTGAGGAAGTAGCCTTAAAGATATACTTATTTGGGCACAATTATGACCAAGAAACCTGGGCTTCTAACCCAATTGAACCTGGGGCAGAACCAGTGCCTGGAACATAGTAGGTGTCTATTGAATTGTATTGACTGAATGTATTACTGGAAAAATGTTGATATTGGACTAGCTACAGTCTCTCCCAGTGTAAGAATAATTCTATTTTTGCCCGCTTCACTTATGAGCCTTTTGGGAGCTGAATTGGGCAACACTAGAGCATTCAGGAAGGCGAGAATGATTTACATTGGAAAGGTTAAAGGATTACTCAGAAGGTTAAAGAAAATAGAATAAATCCAAAGATGAAGTTTGGGGGGAGAGAAAGCAAGAGCTCACACAGACTGGTGTTTGAAGGAGATTTGGGGGGAAGCTCCTTTTTTTTTTGAAATTTAAATTGATTGATTTACCACACAGCCCGTCTTGTGGGATCTTAGTTTCCTGACCAGGGATTGAACCCTGGCCACGGCAGTGAAAGCACTAGGTCCTGACCACTGGACCACCAGGGAACTAGCAAAGCTCCTTTATATATGACAATCACATACAGAGAAACAAGAAGAAATGGGAAAAGCAATTTTAAGAGACTTTGTAGTATGCTATGAATCAAATCTTATTTTGGTACATTTTATAGACATTTCAGAACAAATTTATTTTCTTTTCAACTATTTTTTGGGTCTTGGACTGGTGTTACTTTGAATACTGTGCTCTCTGGAGACTGGGCTTTCTGATGATTTTAAATAAATGAAATGTACAACCCTAGGTTCTTATGAAGCAGATACTTCTTTGAAATAAAAAAAGAAAGGAAATTATGATACTTTATTGGTTCTAAGATGCACTTTTACTTTTTAAAAAATTGTTTAAAATTGTTTTAAAAATTGAAGTCTAATTGATTTACAGTATTATATTGATTTCAGGTATGCAGCATAGTGATTTGGTATTTTTACAGATTATACTCCATGAAAAGTTATTACAAAGTAATGGCTATAATTCTCTGTGCTATACAATAGATCCTTGTTGCTTATCTATTTTTATACATAGTAGTTTGTATTTCCAAGTCCCATACCCCTATCTTGCCCTTCCTAACTTTCCTTGCCCCACTGGCAACCACTAGTTTGGTTTCTATATCTGTGAGTCTGTTTATGTTTTGCTATATATATTTGTTTGTTTTATTTTTTAGATTCCACAAATAAGTGATATCATAGAGTATTTGTCTTTCTCTGTCTGACTTATTTCACTAAGTATGTTATTCTCTAGGTCCATCCACATTGCTGCAAATGGCAGAATTTCATTCTTTTGATGGCTGAGTAATATGCCACATCTTCTTTATCCATTCATCTGTTGATAGACACTTAGGTTGTTTCCATATCTTGGCTACTGTAAATAATGATGTTATGAACATTAGGGTGCATGTATTTTTTTGAATTAGTGTTTTCTTTGTTTCTGGATATATACCCAGGAATAAGATTGCTGGATCATATGGTAGTTCTATTTTTGTTTTTTTGAGGAACGTCCTTACTGCTTTCCATTCCCACCAAGAGCATACAAGGCTTCCCTTTTCTCCACATCCTTGCCAACATTTGTTATTTGTAGATATTTTGATGATAACCATTCTGACAGGTGTGAGGTGATATCTCATAGTTTTGATTTACATTTCTCTGATGAAATGTTAATGAGTGTAACATTCTCTCCTTGTATTGATACTTTTGTCATTATATAATGTGCTTCTTTGTCTTTTGTTAGACCCTCTGTTGTAAAGTCTATTTTGTCTGATATGAATATTGCTACCCCTGCTTTCTTGTCAATTCCATTTGCATGATGTATCTTTTTCCATCCCCTCACTTTCAGTCTCTTTGTGTTTTTAGCCCTGAAGTGAGTCTCCTATGGGCAGCATAGAGATAAGTCTCTTTTTTTTTCTTTTTTTTAATCCAATAAGCCAGTCTATGTCTTTTGATTGGAGCATTTATTTCATTGACATTTAAAGTAATTATTGATAGGTATGTACTTACTGCCATTTTATTACTTTTTTTCCCATTGCTTTTTGTACTTCTTCTCTGTTCATTTCTTTTTCTTTTTGTTTCCTCCCCTGTGGTTTGATGATTTTCTTTAGTAGTATGCTTGGATACACTTTTACTTTTAACCTTTCTGAAATTGGGATGTGCCTTTATGTTTGATGAAGAGTCAGGGTTTAATTGGCAAGATCTTTTCTTTGTTATTGATATATTTATTATTGACACATTAAGCTTCTTGATAACATAAGTCTGATAGCATGTTATGTAATTCACTTCAATTCTTAAAGGCTATGTGGCAAATATTTCCATGGCAATATCCCATGCCACTTGTCCTTAATAAATTTCCTTCCATAAAATGTCACTGAATCCCAGTGAATTCAACCCACATTTATGAGACTTATTTTGCAGCTTGTTTTTAAAAGGAAGAGTGAAATCTGGGAAAATAAACAAATATTCAACATTTAGTTAAAAAAAAAAAAAAAAGCAGACAAGTGACTTTCTGACTTCACATAGAAAATAACCAGCACTGTTTTCCAAATAACCTCCAGCTCTTCAGTGGCCCAGGGAAGAATGAAAACTGAGAGAGGCTTTTTAGACTAAGCTTTGGGGTAGACAGATACAAAAGGGACTGGAGGACAAAAATCAAGAAAGGGGACCCAGATTTTAAAATAAGTATCCACCCAATTAAAAATGCACGAAGGATTTGAATAGGCATTTCTCCAGAGAAGATATGCATATGGCCAAGTCACATAACATCATTAGTCATTAGGAAAATGCAAATCAAAACTGCAGTGAAATACTCTTCATATCCACTAGGATGGCAATAATCAAAAAGGCAGAAAACAACAAGTGTTGGCAAGGATGTGGAAAGATTGGAATCCTCATATATTGCTGGGGATGTAAAATGGTGCACTGTAAAATGGAAAACTGTCTGGCAGCTCCAAAAAATTGAACAGAGTTACCATTTGAACTAGCAGTTCCACTCCTAGGTATATACCCAAGAGAACTGAAAACATATTTCCATGCAAAAACTTATACATGAGTGTTTATAGCACCATTATTTATAATAGTCAGATAGTGGAAACAAACCAAATGTCCATCAAGTGATGAATGAAGAAATACAATGTCTACACAATAGTGTATTATTCAACTATTAAAAGGAATGAAGCACTGATCCATGTTGAAAACTGAACCTTAAAATTTTTATGCTAAATGAGAGAATCCAGACACAAAAGACCCCATATTGTATAAATCTAATCATTTAAAATGTCCAGCATAGACAAATCCTCAGAGACAGAAGATAGATTAGTGGTTTCCAGGGACTAAGGAGAAGAAATGGGGGAAAAGGAGGAATGGGAAGTGACTGTGGATGAGTATGGTGTTTCTTTTTGGGGAGATGAAAATGTTCTGGAATTAAAAGTGGTGATTGATGAGCAACTTTTGACTATACTAAAAACCATTGAAATGTGTACTTTAAGAAGGTGAACTTTATGTATGTGAATTATAGCTTAATAAAACTGTAATTAAAAATATATGCAGAAGGGTCAAAGAAACAAATGAACAGTGCAGGGACTCCAGGGGGCAAAGAATGGCTCCTGAGTTCTCGCTTGTGGGCAGAAAGAGGCTGTTGGTATGCCTGGAATCCAAGGTGAGCCTAGCTTTCTCCATCTGTGATCCAGAATCTACTATTTGGTGATTGACCTAATTTCATCTGTCATAAGCAGTTTTGTGCTTTGGGGTTGGTGCCATAAGTAAAAGTCAAAGAACATGGCTCTGTGTGGTCTAGCCCTATTATCAGGGTGCTGCTGACTCATGAGGTGCCTAAACAACACTGTAGCTTTGAGTTAATGACATTTATTATTCACATATCAATTGTTATTTTTTTCTACCTTAGTACTAATAACTGGATGGGTAAACAAATTTATTCACTGTAAATGCAGTATTTATTGAGAGATTTCACTATGGTGGGTTTGGGGATTCAGTAGTGAATGAGACATGACCCTTGACATCAAAGGTGTCAATGGAGGATGTATTTAAGTAAGAGGGACAGTACGTTGCAGTTGGTATGTACTCTATAAGTGAAAGAATGTACATGGTGTTGATGGATTAATTGTATTAGTAGCCACCCTGTGTCCACATCATTTTCCCTATAACACCATAGTATCCTTTTAATCTTGATCAGAGCTGGTCTTGTCTCTTATATTCACCAATAGAATGTGGTGGAAGTAATGGTGTATTAGTTCTGAGTTTAAACTTCGAGAGGCCTTGAACGCTTTTGCTTGTTCTCCAGATCCTGCCTTGGACATGTGAAAAACCCATGGCTAGCCTGCCAAAGAGTGGAAAAAGCACATGGAGAAGAGCCAGATCAGCTCAGTTGTTCCAGTCAAGGCCCCAGACATGTAAAAGAACCCAGGCAGGATCAGCCACCAGCCAACTCCTAGCTGACTACAGATGTACAGATGAGCCCAGATGAGATCAGCCTGTCCCAGCCCAGATCAGCAGAGCCTGGCACTTATCTGTAGACTCACAATCAATGGAACATGGTTGTTTACAACACCAAGTGTTGGTGGTGTTTGTTATGCAGCAAGAAATAACTGATGTAGGATGCAATGGGAGCACAGATGATGGGGAGTTTGGGTAGATCAAAGAAGTCTTCCTAGAGGAAGTGACATTTAGTCTATAAACCTAAAGATGAATAAGAGACAAGGAAAAGAGAGAACCTGATTGTGTGTATAAGTGTGTTTTCAGGAGTGGTTCAAGGGAAAGAGGAACAGAAAGGGTCTAAGTAGTTGAGGGAATAGTATTTAAAAAGCCCAGGAGGTGAGATGGTCCATAAGGCAGGAGTGGAGAGTTATGTATGAACCAAATCATGTAAGATCTCAAACAATTATTAAGGGATTTAGACTTTATCCTGAGGACCGCTGGGGTCCATTAAAGGCTTTTAATTCCATTTTTGCTCTTGTATGATCAGTCTTGCTCCAGTATGGAGAAATGGTTACATGATTTAGGACTTGAAGCATGGAAACCGTTTAGAACCTTGGTAGGTGGTGGGGGGGGATGGTGGCTGAACTTGGGTATTAGCAGAGAGGATAGAAAGTGAATGAAGCTGGGGGCTATTCCACAGGGTCAGAATTGACCCAGGTTGGTGAATTATTGTAAAGGGGATGATGCAGAGCCAGCTGTCAGGGATGATGCCCACCTTTTGGCTTGGGCAACTGAATTGATATTGGTTTTATTCACTGATGAAGAAAACAAAGGATGTGGAGCAGGTTTGAGTGCAAGGAAATTCAGTTTGGTGTATACTGTATGTGGCAGATTACATTTTCCAAAGATGCCTATATATTCATGTACTTCAGTGTGAGCCACACTGCTCCCAAAGCGATATGGGGTCTGTATTTGTTCCCTCCCCTTGAATCTGGGAAGGGGCTTGTGACAACACCAATGAATGGGGTCCAGCAGAGTGATAGTATGCAATGTAGAGGTTCAGTCATAAAAATTTTGATCCAGTTTCTGCCTGGCTCTCACTTGGGAAGCTCGTACTTGGAGTCCAGCCACCATGTTGTGAGAAAGCCCAGGCCATGTGGAGAGGACACATGTTGTGGTCCAGCCCGGAGCCCCAGCTAGTCTCTCAGTGATGTATCATCAACCACCAGATATGAAAGTAAATTAGTCTTTGGAAACTTCCAGCTCCCAGCCTTCTAATCTTCCAGCCGAAGCCTCAGACATCATGGCGTAGAGACACGGCATCTCTGCTCTGCCCTGTCTGAATTCTTGACCCATAAAAACTATGAGAGATTAAGAAATAATTCTTATTGCTTTAATCCACTAGGCTTTGGAGTAATGTGTAACATAGTCATAACTAACTAACATATTGCATTTGGAGACACCCTCATAACTCAAATGTATATTTCTTTTTCAAAAATCAGTGTGGCAGACTCTTTTTTTATCTGTTGTATAAGGAAACTTGCATCAAATACTCTGTCAGTTCTTGTCACATCCACTATTTGTCAAAAAACTTTTGACAATTTTGCCTTCCTTAGCTTTGGTCAAGGAAGGAGGGGAGGAAGGGAGGATCCTGAATATGGGAGCAATGGGCAAGTTTAACGCCATTCCCGGAAGGAGGTGGTGGACTGACGGAATGATGACAACTGTGCCCTCCGACACAAGTACTGCAGCCTCCTGATTTCCTGCACAGGCACTGATGTGCCCCATCAGGGTGGGCATTACTTCCCTAAAAATTGGCATCAGTGCTGCTCCCACCTTCCTGCCCGTCAGAAGAAGTTTGGCCCCAACACCACGAAATAACAGCTGGGTTGTGTTAAGAAATTTTTATTGTTTCCTTTGGATTTGTGATGAAAGCACATAAAATTACAAGTGGAAGAAACATCATGCCACAAAATTGCATAGAATTATTACAAAAATGTGAATTACGCATTTTAAATAATTTGAGATAAAAGAACCAAAATATGTACATTTTAAGAGCATCAAATACTTTGTCCTATCTTTTTTTCTTCTGAAAAGGCAAAAGTCACAATGTCCAATCCATCACAAACAATATTTATACAGTGCACAAGCACAACATTAAATTCAAAGTAATGCAAGCAATGGCCCTTTCTTTCGAAATTATTTAATGACAGCTTATCTATCATAGGAGTATTAATTAATGTATGGTGATATTGAAATGGTAAAATGAACTGTTAAAAACCAAAAACACATGGCATGTCATTAGAACTTTGAAAATTCTCAGTACATGGCCAAAACCACGCAATTCTCAGTAGTGTAAGGGTATCATAGGGGCATAGTCTAATTTAATACACAGCTCTACTCTCTATTATAGGAAAAACCACAGTACAGAATTTCACACATTCAACAAAGAACAAGGCAAATACAGAAAGGCACAAAACTGCACATCATATAGACCCTTTTTCTTTATCTTAGTCTATTTCAAGTAATATTAATATTATTAAATGATAGTATCACTGTAGTAACTTCAATGATGCAAGATGGACAGTGTTAAACGCTACCCCCACAACTGCAAAAAGTGTCATTGTACAGATATAAAAATGTGATTACAGGAAATGGCCAAATACAAACATATTGCAAAATGACTAGAGTCACTAAGATAATGAAATCCAACTACCAAAACAGTTTTGTGTAAGTCAAGGTTATTCAACTTTAGTCTATCTCTGGACTAAAATGTGATACAATGTTCTGTAATAATCACCATTGCGTTTGGTTATTAATGCTATTATTAGTTCATTCTTCTGCAATTTTAGCCAGTCTGTAATTTTGTTTATAAAAATGCAGCATTCTATTTTGACCATTCTTGCTTCCTTATGATTAATGCCTTTCTTTCAAAGTGCAAAAGTAGAATGATTTACAAAAGATTTCTCATTCAGTGGAATTTAAGTTTTATTAAGTGTCTAATTAACACCCTAAATCCTTTAGATCAAAATATAATCATCTCCAAAGGGGATGGGATTTTTTTTCCCCTTGTGTCTCCCTAGATGTGTTTTTTAATCAAACACTCCTTCCTAATGTTTGAACTAAGCCCTCATTTTGATTAAAACTTAATTGTGATCCCTAGTTATTGCTTAAAGTTAAATAGAATAATTTCCATAAAAATATTAAATTCTTAAAACACAATTTTCAGGACACAACTGGTTTTTGCATTTTAAAATGTTTTGCTAAGCTACAATCAGACAGGTTAAAAGTAAAATAAAACTGCACATCTTGCTTCAGGGCTTTAACTTCAATGTTCTTTGTGTTACTCTCTAAGTTATATTTTCCTCTATATAATTATTCTCTCTTACTTAAGACCTTTCAATAATGTTTTTAATCAGTTTTACCATAATATAATTTGTTTTTCCTATGCCACTTAACATAGGAACTTAACAAAAAGACAGTTAAGTGAATTAAATGTACATAGTAAATATATAATGAAAGATTTTTTTATGTGAGAAATAAATTGAAATCTGTCAGATTTAAAAATTATGGAAGATACTAATACATTTCCATATTGCTGTCCTATATATTTTTGTATATTCTGACCATTAAAACAAGCTTAAAATACTTAAAATCCAGTTTTTGATCTTACAAAATATACATCAAAGTCATATTCTAAGTTCTCAATCTACCTCAACTTGCATCAAAGGCTCCATCAATTGTTTCTTAGAATTTTAATGTAATGTAATATCCACATAATGTAGATATTTGACCATTTTCTTCTCTATCGTTGAATTTGGTTTTACGTCTTGTGGAAGAGATCTGGGTTATTGCCAATTAAGAAACTCATATCCACACTCATATGAATGTGTATGTGTGTATGTGTATGTGGTGTATATGTATGTACTTATATGGCTGAGTGCGTACATATATACATGGAGATAACATATACCATTTATATGTGGGTCTGTGTAGTCTCTAGATAAATATTTAATCTTTATTTCTATATTAAAAATAAATGAACCATAAAGAAAGTCAGACAGCAAAATAACTGCTGGAACCTATTCACTCTGATTGAATCTCTGCTCATCATACATCGGCTCAACTATTTTTATTCAATTAAAAAGATCTTTGTAGTTGTTTAATGATTTTAGGCCAATGACCAATGAAAACCCAGACTTCGAGTGCAAATAGTCGACTCAGATAACACACTGCCTGGAAGTGCATGGCCAACTTGCTCACGCAGCCAAATGTACAAGCCATGTTGCCAAGTCTGGGGATGGCTTCACTGGACAAGGACACAATCAAGGCAGAAAACCAGCTTATTTGAGTCACTATGGTATCCAATAAAGCCATGTCAGCAACAAATACACTGATGCCTCTATGATAAATAAATTAGCAAATTGCAAGCCGCCAGTGCTTGCAAAGCAAAGGATGAAACAATTTAATATGCATGTTAACTCGATATGGTAGTTGAGGGGCAGTTAGGAAAAAAAATGCTCAAAGTTGGCTGTTCAATAGTGTTAAATAGTGCTATGCATTTCTCAACTATTTCTATTACTTTGACATACTTTACACCAGAGCTTCAACTAAAAACATGAGCTTGCTTTTCTTCAAAGAAGACACTGTCCTTCATTAAACGTTCCATGGAGCCTGGAAGTTGCCTGCTTTGAATTTATTACTGGAAAGAAAACCAAAATCCCATCACATACATGCACTCTTCACTAGTAGACCTGCAGTAGTTTCCACATAACACATGGAGCCTGGGTATGGGGAAGCTGCATGGATCCTTCTGGAACTCTCCCTCCAGTGTGGATTTTAATCTAAGGGATGCTTCTCAGGAAGATGTTCCTGGGCAGTGATCTTTGTAAGAAGAGAGAGTCCGATGGAGCTGGAGTGGCCATGCGTGTTCTGAAGGCCAGGCAGAAACAATCACAGGGGAGTATCAAATTCTTTTCCTGGGTTTTCTCCTTCCAGCTTCTCACTGGAAGGAGGCTTGTGGTTCAGTTTTCCAGGGTCTGAGGTCAGCAGGGGAGGGGCAGAGCTGTGATTGCTGTCTTCACTGATCTTCCCTTTCATGGCTTCCTGCACGAATTCCAAAATCTCCAGGGGCAGCCTTTTGAACTTGTCTTGGTACTCCTGCTCTAGCTCCACCTGCAGCTGGGAGACAGCAAGAAAGAGGATGATTTTATGTCATTTAGGTTTCTATAACCACCCATGTAGAAACTCCTTGAAAGAGATGTACAAAGAGGGGAGGAATCAATTAATTTTAATATCATGATGTAAAACTGAGGTTAGTTGGACATGTCATTTGTCCACAGCTAAAAGTCAAGTTCAGGTTATATGTGGCATAATAAAGCTAAAGACCTGATGATAATATAAATAAATACACACGCACACATGCAGAGGTGGGTCTGTTGAAAAAGTTTACAGAAGTAATATGCAGCGATGTGAAGTTCTTAAGCGTAGAGATTGGCAACTACCAATAGCTGAGTATGTCAAGGTCAGCCATGAATCAGGCTGGTAGAGCCACAAAGTCAATTGGAGTGGACAGACAGTCAAGGTGTGGGCTTTATGAAGTGCAGCCTCACCCAGAGGCTGTTTCTAACCAGGAGCTAAATGCATTTTACAAACTGAGCATACTCATATAGCCAACCTGAACTTCTATCTTCACTTCTTTTATCACCTGTTTATTCTGATTCCTTTTTTTCTTTCTAATTTTTATTTGCTTCATAAACTGTTTTACCTACCTTTTAAACTGCTTTTAAATTTATCTGTTTAATGCTCTGGAGAATTTTCAGACTTTTAAAAGTCACAGAACCCTTTCTTCAAATGCAGACTTATGGTGGCCTCAGCCATAAAACAAGTAAAAGCTGGGCATCTGGTAGAAGTGGGGTGAGGGGCGGTGGGTGCTGCCTGCTAGGACGCTCTGCTGCTCAGAGCCCAAATGAAACCCAGAATTTTGAATAAAATTCTCTTTGCTTATTGAATGATAAGCAGGGAGCTTAATCTTAGAAACAGCATGAGAGACTAAATGCTTTTCCTAAACGCCCAAGATCTTGCATTTCTCAGCAGCTCCCGGGTGATGCTGATGTGGCTGGTCTACTTTGGACACACTGACGATCTTCCTGTCCTGGTTCTACTCTGAGCTCCCAATTCTACTTTTGGTCTCGATCCTGGCTGTATGTCCTCTATCTGCAGCTTCAGTGCAGTCTGACCCCTGACCATCTGGGATGAAGACAGTCCTCAGGTCATCTGCCCTGCAGTGTCCTGACCCCCCTTTCTTCAGTGCCAACAGCTTGAGAACATCCCCTTTAGTTCAATTCCTTTTTGTTCTCGCTTCTATGCCAGAGAAGTTTTGCCAAAATTAGTACAGATCAGTAATCCCTTATTATTATGTATTAAATATTATGTATTAACTTTGCCAAACTTAATAGAGATCAGTAATTCCTTATCTGCAATTCTAAAATCCCCCAAATTCTGAAATTGAGAAGCTTTTTATAAATTTGCAACAAAATCATTGACTTTAATTGATATAATGCTATTTATAATCCTTATTTAATCCCACTTCTGTGAATGCCCATACATGGTACTGTAGACATATTAATTTGTTTGATTATGAGGGTGACCTGGGCCCCTTGGGATATAATGCTTATGGTATATGCATCATATTCCTTTTCTAAAATCAGAAAAATTATGAATTCTGAAAAACAAGAGGCCCCAAGAGTCTCAAATAATGGATTGTGGATCTGTTTGAATGAGCTTTTTTTTTCCACATCAAAAAGTGCCTGATAAAAATGGCTTGGCCTGAGTATTGAAAGTCCCCTATTCTCCCCAAATATCAAATATTGGGTATTTATGAATATGTTGTGCTGGCATGTGAATTCCAATAAACCAAGAAGGAAACACTCTATGAGAGGGATACCCACAGAGCCTGAGATTCACATTGCCATGATGTGGTAAAGGCACTTTCACACACAGCTCCACCCTCAGCACTGGGGACAGCCCTCTGGAGCATCAGGTATAAGAAGACAATGGCCAGTTTCTCCCCAGGTGGGGCTTTTATACTGACACACTCTGTCATAAGTGAAATCTCAGCCTGGTGTCTGACAGTTTCCATTTACCACCATTCAGACCTCATCATGAATTTGCCTCAATTTTAGGTCAGCAACGCATACAGTTAAAGTTTCGTTTCCAAAAAATGTAGGGAAAGGGAGAAAAGCATGGGGCCCTATGTTTAAGAAACAGCGGATTTCATTTAGGTTAGACTGGGGAACCTTCAGTATAGGTATATTGCACCTGACCTAGAGACCAATTTCTCTTAGGCCATTGGTGGACAAGACCCTATGGCGCTTGATAGGCTGTTTCCTTTTTTAACTTATGAAAAAAAAGAAAATATGAAATGTGAGAAAATGCCAAATAAACACTTAAACTAATATTTTCTGGTAATTTTTAATAATCTAATTTTAATAATTATGATTCTGCACCTAATTCAGATATGGGGGTATTTTTCCCCACACCACCAAGCAATTTTCTGTGACACCAGCTGGGTGTCCTACAATTGAACTCGATTCTGACACTATATACCTGGAGATAGTGTCAGATCCCTCAGGTTAAGGGCTCAGTCCTACAAGACTGCCCCGCACCCCCCTTTAGAGGCCAATTGCAAGTCCAGGTTGTCACCTGTGCTTCTGCCTCACTGGCTATAGTTTGGAGGATCCCACGATCCCCTCACTTAGATTAGTTTGGTAGAGTTGCTCACAGAACTCAGAGAAACATTTTCTTACTAGATCATTGGTTTATTATAAAAGGACACAACTCAGGAACAGCCAGATGTACAGGACAATGTATGGCAAAAGGGCACAGAGCTTCCATCGCCTCTCCAGGTGGACCCCTCTCCCCAATCTCCGTGTGTTCTCCAATGTGGAAAAGCTCTGAACCCTGTCCTTTTGGGGTTTTGTGTAGGCTTTCTACGTAGTCATGACTGATGTAACTCTGGCAGTTGAACTCAACTTGCAGCCCCTGCCCTCTCCCAGGAGGAGGTCAAGAGGATGGACATGAAAGTTTCAACCCTCCAATCATTAGCTTAGTTCCCCTGACAACCAGCCCCATCCTGAGGTGCTTCCCCAAAGTCACCTCATTAACGTAACAAAAGACACCTCTATTGCTCTTAACACTTAGGAAATTCAAGGGTTTCAGGAGCTCTGTGCCAGGAACTGGGACGAAGACCAAATGTATATTCCTTATTATAAATCATAGTATCACAATAATAACAATAATAATCTAATTTTATATTTTTTTTAATTTAAAAATTGACCCAGTTGTGGCTAAATTATAACTTTGGTAGATTCTTCCTTTTATCATGGATTAGTAGTAAATTTTATTATACTCTAAACTATTTTAATAAATTAATATGATTAATTATAAACTAAATTAAATGTATATTAAATGCCATATATTTCACTCTTTTAAAAAAAGTCTTTATTAATGAATGAATTACAAAGGTGCATTTATTTGAATTTCAACTTAGAGCTTTTCTCTTTATTTTTTTCTTCTTATAAATGGAATACTTGTTCATTATAAGAAAATATGAAAAGTATGCAGGGCAAGATCTGGCTCTGTTTCTAAAAAGCTCCATCTATTAGGAGTCTAGAGCCCAACTAAGATCAACTATGCTCAGCCCAGATCAGCTGAACTCTGTAAAGTTGTGAACTAAATAAATATTTATTATTGTCAGAGAAGTTTTGTGTTTTTATGCAGTATTATTGTAGCATTTCCCTGCATTTTATGCAGTATTATTGTAGCATTTCATAATTATGGGCGCAATTATGACTCCCATAATTTCTCTCAAAAATGTTCATGAAATTCTGTGGTGAGGGCATCCTCACCAAAATCTGAGGATGCTCAAGTCCCTTATATGAAATGGTACATATAACGCATGAGCATCCTCCCATTAAATCACCTCTAGATTACTTATAAGACTTAATACAATGTCAGTGCTATGTAAATAGTTGTAAATTCAATGTAAATGCTAAGTAAATAGTTGCTGGCATGTAGGAAATTCAAGTGTTGCTTTCTGTAACTTTCTGAAATTTTTTTCAAAGATTTTCAATCTGAGGTTGGTTGAATCCATAGATATGGAACCCATGGATATGGAGGGCTGACTGTATACTAAAACATAAGGCAATAATTATGCTACTTGCTAAGCCACTTCATCCCAGCTAACGTGTGCATTCTAGACCTTGAAAGTTTTGTGTTAGAGCTGGAGTACTCTCTCCTTATAGATGCCTGCTATTAAGGCCTAGTGAAATCGAGTCTCCCTAAAACAGTTCCCCTGCCAAGTTTATGACTAACCTCTCTATCCAAAACTTTATTCCCTTTCTTATCCCACCCTGGTTCCCCTTAGGATTGAGGAGTATCAAAGAAAAGGGGATATTGAAACTGAGCAGAACCCTGCGGGACCCTCCTGGGTACAAAAGCCCCTCCATGTCCCGTTTCTTGTTTGAAGAAAAAGACTTTTAGTCTCCTAGGCCTTCCCTGAGTTTCAAAGAGCAGGCACAAGCAGTTACTAATTAGGGAAGTGAAGGAACGCAGAAACAAAGGAAAAGCAGTTAAGCAAGAAAAGTAATGACAGCTTAAACAATAGTCAGTGATAAAACAGAGTCCTAGTTTCTCCTCAAGAGTTATACATAACAGTCTGACACATATCTCTGAGTTATTCTACAGAAAGTAAGATTCCCCCCACCCAGGTGGAGGATGGTGACTACATGCTGACCACAAGCACATAGACCCCAAACTGGTTGGAACCAGAAGGCTGATGATTAAGATTCTGAGACACCACCTTGTTACCTCAGCACCAACCAATCAGAAGAAAGTCATGCACCCTGCAGCCCTCACCTCAAATGTTGCCTTTAAAAACCCTTCCCTGAAAGCCATTGGGAAGTTCTGGTCTTTTGAGCATGAGCTGCTCATTCTCCTTGCTTGGGGCCCTGCAAATAAATGCTGTACTTTCTTTCACTACAACCCAGTGTCAATAGATTGGCTTTGCTGTGCAGTGAACGAGTGGATCCAAGTTGGGTTTAGTAACACTAGGAATTTTCTATTTTTAGTTTGGTGCTTTCTGTAGGAAGACTCAGCAGGGGACTATCATAGCTGGGAATAAAAATGAATGTGAAAGAGAAAAACAATTTTGATTCTACCAAAATGATTAATCATGGTCCAGAGACACCTTGTCAAACTGAAAGTTGCTATTGTACTTAAAATACCAAAAGATGGTCGAAATCTTTGAAGACCTGTGCTCTGGGCTAAGGAAGCTAAGGGACTTGAGTGAATACACATTCTGCACATTATTAACCATTATTTTTTAAATAAGGAAACTGAAGCCTACCACCCAGGTGGTTTAGTGCAGAATCAAGATCTGAACACCAAACTCTTGCCTCCTAATCCAGGCTCCATCCCCACCATTCCAGGCCAACCCCTTCCCTCTGTAAAAACAGGATTTGTGAAGATCTTAAAAACCTGATATTCTGTGTGTTGATAGAAGAATAACAAATAACTTCAGTGTATTTTCCCTATGTGTCTAGGATATTAAAGTTGCTGTCACAAATAACTGTGAAGTGTCTTTTAATGAAAAGTGATGCTGAGGAGGGGTTCCATGGCATAGGGTCTTACTGACATGCCCTCTTAATAATAGAGTACAGGCATACTTTGGAGATACTGTGGTTTCAGTTCCAAACCATCACAATAAAGTAAATATTGCAATAACAAAAGTTACATGAATTTTTTTGTTTCCCAGTGCATATAAAAGTTACATTTATACAATACTATAGTCTACTAAATGTGCAATAGCATTTTGTCTAAAAAAACAATTTATATAACTTAATTAAAAATATTTTATTGCTAAAAATACTAGCAATCATCTGAGCCTTCAGTGAGTTGTAATCTCTTTGCTGGTGGAGGGTTTGAAATATTATGAGAATTACCAAAATGTGACATAGAAACAAGAAGTGAGCAAATGCTGTTGGAAAAATGGTGCTGATAGACTTGCTTGACATGGGGCTGCCACAAACCCTCAATTTGTTTAAAAAAAAAAAAAAGCGATATCTGCAAAGTTCAATAAAGTGAAGTGCAGTAAAACAAGGTACACCTATTCAGACTCTTGGAAAACAAAAGGGGCTCTAATCCAGCTGCAGTTAACCTGGTCTATTTCTAAGCCTTCACTGGACTTTTCTGTTTGTGTCTGTCATGCTTGGAAGACACTGGCTCTTCATTCCCCCTATGTAATTCTTCAGTTTAGGACCTGTTTATTTGGTCAGCTGGCTGTTTTCCTGTTTGCCATTAAGTGCAGTCTAATTTAATTAGACTATTTCTGTAAAGAGTTGGATACTCCAAGAAACGATAAGCAAATGGAAAATTGGAATCAAAAAATCCAGTTTAAAGTTAAAAGAAAGATCTCTAGGGATAGAACTAATCTAGTAAATATTGGTAGTAAATTGCAATGAAATATAGAACCACAAAAATAATGATAGTAATACAATGAAAGTAGTAATTGCAATTTACTGTGTGTTTACTGTATGGCATGCACTGTTCTTAAGACTTTTCATGCATGAATCAATTTAATACAGGAATATTAATTTCAAAATCTCTAAATTCAAATATCCATGGGGACCAAGAAAAAACATAAATCTGTGAATTAGGTTTGATATAAGGCAATAGAGGAGTGCCAACACCTGTGGTCAACTGGAATTGTATTTCATGTTTAAAACACTCAAATTCAAAAATGTTAACAAGTACCAAGTACCAAATACCAAGTAACAAGAGTCAAATAAAAAGCTCAGTTTAGTCTGCAGTTTGTGGCTCCTGATTTAGCTGTTCCATCAGAAGCAAGGGTATGACAGCAAAGCTTGATTTATATCCACTGGACGGAGGCTAAGAAGGCAATACCAGAAGAATCCCATTCTCTCAACCACAGAAACCCTAAAAGAATCAATAAAAAGCCTCAAGTCAATGGAAATAAAAGCCATGCAAGGGCTAATAATTTTTAGATGAAGTGTGTATTTTTTCTCCATCAAGTGGAATATCACCAGCAGAGAAGAATTGAACTTACATTATGATTTCAGTTCCTATGCTGACTCACATTAGAAACAAATGTTTATAGTGCAGATGGTGCTGCAATCATCTCAGAGAAGTGGAAGTCCCAGGGAAACGTCCTCCTAGGAAAGTCTTGGGCTGGGAGCCCTTCAGACCTGCCAGAGTGGCCTCCCAAGACTTATTCTCAAGCAGGTCCTGCCCTGATGTGGACCTCTCTTCAGATCAGTGTCCTCACCTGCACACACCTGTCTTAACTCCTTTTAATTCTTAATTACCCACACTTGAGCCCCAGCCAAAACTGCTCCCCCTCTTGATTTAAAGCCTGTGCATTTAAAAAGTAAGAGACAGGCTGTGGTTGTGTCCTGGAATGAACTCAGCCACATCCCTAGAGAATGCTCTTCTCCCAATCACCTAAAATTAGTTTTGGTTTTTCTCTTTCTTTTTGTAAATGTGTATTTCAAGAGTGGTTAGCCATACTCGGGTTTTATCAGGATAATTGATTTTGATGTTTAGGGAGCGAGTATTTTCTAATTAGACAGTCACTCCTTCTAAACATGATGTTTACGTCTTCTGCTTAAATTACTGTGGTTTTAGGTTGACCGTTTACAACTCAATCCGAGGGGAAACTAGACATTTGATCTCTTGGCCTTGGAGGGGTTTGGAGCAGTCTGGTTTTCACTCCTGAATTCTCCATCTCAGGTCAAGTTGGCAATTATAATGAATTTTCTCAGAGCCAGAAAACTGAAATGGGACCAGGTAGAAAGGTAAATGAGACACTGGGGCCAGGCGAGAACTGTGCGATTGCAGAGGGTGGTCCTCGGGTCCTTGGTTACAAAGAGGAGCCGCCCAAAATTGCCAACTAGATTGCTGCCACATACCTGCCCAAGGTTGCCGCATCTGATTTTTTAAAGGAAGCTAGCAATATGGATTTTCATGTTAAATCTTCTGGTTTGTCAGTGTTAGCGCCTAAATTAGAAATTAAAAAAAAAAAAAAAAGCCACCTTGCAGGTCAATTTGCAACTTCCAGAGTATCTGGGTAATATATTCTATAGGTATGTCTTTGGACGTGATAGGCAACTACCCAGAAGTCTGCCGAGTCCTCCCAGCTCAGGGATTGGCTGCCATCCTCTTTGCTGCATGAATGGAGACATAACCACATCACGCTGGTGTTCTGAATCTGTGGCAAGGCGCTCCTCACTGGGAAGAAAAAGACACTTATACCTGGAATAAGCTTTTGACCCTATTCTAGGCAGCTCCTCTGGAAGGGACTTGCTAAATAATTTGAGATGTCTATTTTCCTATTTCCTCCTTTATCAAAATTTGGTGATGTGACTGCTAAACCCACAGGGTTTGGAATGGGGAATCTGATAAACCCAATTACAAGGTGTTTTATAGAAATGCTCTTTTTTAAGTCTTCAAGGACGAATCCTTTCTCTGATGGATCTCTTTTTTTCATGAGGTCTGCAGAGGTGATTTGGAACATAAAATGGTTACTCTGCTTACTTACCTTTGGGGTCTTACATGAGTGGCAGTCAATTCAGAGTAATTCTAGGTATAGCAGATTTGAATTCCATTATCTTGGTCTACATGGTAAAAAATGACTAGTTATCCCCCGAATTTACATTCACCCTTTCATAGTGTCTGCTATGCCTGGATGGCAGCTGCCTAGACAAGAACAATGTTTACAAGCCCCTTCACTATCTTTGCACCTAGGGGGGCACTTGACCAGTTCTTGCCAATGAAATGTCAGGGCCAGCCTGTTAAAAGGCATATGGGGGCATCTCTACTGTCTCTTTCCCTTTTCCAGCAAAGTCCTAGAGGATGATGGAGCCACATTATGAAAAGAATATGGTTCTCTAAATTACCATGTGGAAGCATGTTGTCTACCAACCAGAAACACCCACAATGGACTGTTATATGAAAAAAGAAATAGAATTCTATTGTATTTTGGTGCTGTTTGTTACAGCAGCCAGTGTTATGCTAAACAATACATTCTCAAATATATAATTTGTGTTGCATGATTTATGTTAAGGTTAAAGGAATATGTGTAGTTATGACAAGTGTTTCTCCAATTTATGATTCATCTTTATTAGGCAATTTTATGCCATAAAGATGGTCTCTTAAGTTTGCTTGGGGCATATTTGCTATTCTGGATTTTAAGTAAAATTAGAGAATAATCCTAACAATAAATCTTGAGTACTTTATAGCTATTTTATAGCTATAAGAAAGAGCTATTGTTATGAATCCCAGGGGCATTATAATTTTCCATCAATCTTTATTTGTCTTCTACAAGAAAAGTGTTGGGTGAAAAAAACCTCCATTTTCTTCCATTGTTATCACTAGATTAAAATGTATTGGGTTGGCCAAAAAGCTCGTTCAGGTTTTCCATACATCTTATGGAAAAACCGGAAAGAGCTTTTTGGCCAGCACAATATATAGTCTATGGCTATCATGAAGCTATTCTTATAAGGACAGAAATGGGAGACTTCAATTAAGTAATATTGCAAAACAATTTTAAGACGTTATTCCTTTTTCTTCTGCTTCAAGAACAAACCTGAACTAGTCAGCTAAATCTTAATTTCTGCTTCCAACTTGCCATCAGCTGACCATCTCCTGGTGTGGATAACCCCAAGGCTGCTTCTAAAAACCTGGGTGACTTCTTCAAATCACCCAATCTAGGGGATTGAAAGCCCTTCTAATGGGTCATAGGCATCCTTACTTACACAGGGATAAATGACTTTAGGAAAAGCTACTGGTGACAGAAAAGTCTACTAGGTTCTACCAAACTTGTTCTAGTTCTCAGGTGACTTTGCTGGCCAGAAAGCCATCCTAATCCCGTATTAGGGAACATGTCCCAGTACTTGCAATACTGGGCTGGATGGCAAATGCCATCAATTCATGGTTCATTCTCTACATTTACTCACTTTTTTGCCTTTACTCCCTCATGAATTCTTTGATTTATTCATTCATTTATCCAAAATTTACTGAGTGCCCTTCTGTGCACCTGGCACTGTGACTAATGCTAGACATAGAGACATGAACGAGACACAGCCCTGGTTTCAAGGAGTCCCCAGACCAGTGGGAGATGTGAAACATAAAATAATAGTGTGATATGCTGAGATAAATACCATGATAAAGTGATAAGCAACATACAGCAGTAGCACAGAGGAGGAAGTGATCATCTCTCCTTGGTATCCCAGAGTAGGAATTACCTAAGACCAGAAGTACTGGACATCATTAAATTCCCGTCCCTTTGCACACTTGTTCAGGTGACTGCCACTTAAATTTATCAAAGGCTCACCCATATCATTTCCCTCTTACTCTCTGTGGCACATCCAATTACATTCCAAAATAACTGAAAAAGTAACAACATAAGAACTCCAAATTATCTTTTTAAAACATGACTATTTTGTCTAATTGTAGGCTAAGTAAAATAAAACACTGTCAAAGTTGGAAATACCCCAGAGATCAGTGGCCAAACAATAATAAAAACATTATTAAATGCATAATTTTTCATAGTGCTAAATGAAATCCCACTCAGAAAACCTATCAATCTAATCCTTACCTATGAATGACCATCTTTCTATACATGTCAATCAAATAAATATTATAGAATTTTCAACTGTGGATAGAAGATTCCAACCTTGACTTCTTCGAGGTGGAAAAAACTTACTCTGCTTAACATTTCCAGTTATTTGGAAAGTGTGTTTCAAGGCTTCCTAAAATTTCCTTTCTCTAAAATGTATAGTATCCTTTTGGTAATAATGGTAAAACAAAAATGATTAGGCCTGGGGCTTCCCTGGTGGCGCAGTGGTTGAGAATCTGCCTGCCAATGCAGGGGACAGGGGTTTGAGCCCTGGTCTGGGAGGATCCCACATGTCGTGGAGCAACTGGGCCCGTGAGACACAATTACTGAGCCTGCACGTCTGGAGCCTGTGCTCCACAAGAGAGGCCGCGACAGTGAGAGGCCCACGCACCGTGATGAAGAGTGGCCCCCACTTGCCACAACTAGAGAAAGCCCTCGCACAGAAACGAAGACCCAACACAGCCATAAATAAAAATAAATAAATAAATTTTAAAAAACCAAAAAAAGAATCCCCAGAATTGAAGCTTTAAAAAAATAAATTAATTAATTAATTAAATAAAATAAAATAAATAAAAATGATTAGGCCTGGGGCAAGTGAAGTGGGTGAAGTTACATAGAGCATCAGCATCACCTGGGATCTTATTAGAAATGCAAGTTATCAGGCCCATGCCAAACTTATTGAATTAGAACTCTGGGTGTGGGGGCTTAGTGATCTGTGTATTATTAAACCCTCTGGCTGATTCTGATACATCCCGAAGTTTGAGAACTACTGATTTAGAACTTAAGGTAGCTTTGCAGGA
Organism: Balaenoptera borealis; assembly: GCF_965194805.1. NCBI lineage: Eukaryota > Metazoa > Chordata > Mammalia > Artiodactyla > Balaenopteridae > Balaenoptera > Balaenoptera borealis. Next base: position 36,357,778 of record NC_138872.1, on the reverse strand, counting down.
GAGTCTTGTATACGTGGATTCTTGAGAACCATTTGTATATTTAATGATTAAGTCCTGCCAAAAAAGTAGCGTCAGATTTGGAAAGTATTTTGTAAACCTAAACAGATTTGACTATTGTCAAGGTACATATATCAGATGTAGAGTACTGGATTCAATGACATTGAAATCTGGATTGTTGAGGCTGTAGCATTATAATCTTGGGTGGCGGGGAGGCTTCTCATTCAATTCAGAAGTAGCTATAGCAGTGATAGTCATTGTTCAGCCTAGAGCCCTTTGGACTAACCATTACAATGTAGATAGACTGTCCTATTTCCAACTGCCTGCTTTCTCTAGTAGAGAGCACAGCTGCCTGGAAGTGCAGCCCAGTAGTTGGCATAAGCATATACTCTAGCTCCCTTACCCTTTAGATGGAATAACTCTAAGGTGCATCTTCTACATAGTCTCCCAATAGGGTTGAGCACCAGTTGCCCATGGTTGTAACTTGCTTGATAACAAACACACTTTTTATACTGTTGCCTTCCCTTTCCTGCCTCCCTTCCCTACCCTCTAATAGTTTCCTTGGATCACTTCTCAGAATCACTGCGTGTACTCAAATCCTTGTCTGAGGGTTTGCCTCTGGGGGCACGCAAACTAAGACATTCACTTAGTTTTTGAATTTATTAGCTGGCATATATTAGGTGTAAAAATTACAGGGATTTACTTATAGTTTGGGGATTGATGTGCCCTGACGTATAATGCAGGGTGATATTATTTGACTTGCTTATAAATTACTTGAGCTGAAGATCTACCATAAATTGTCCAATGCCTAGATTTAAGTTGAAAAACAGTCATTCCTTTCTGAATCTACACAGATCTATTTGGCCTTGAAGCACATTAAATTCAAGCAGCAATCCAAGTAAATGTGAATTTGGATATCTTTTGGTCTCTGCTATATAGACTGTAACCTCAGTGGTCGTATATGATGTAGCAAGAATCTAAAACTGCTGTGAAATTATTTCTGTGGAGAAGAGACATTGATGTACAGGAGAAAAGATAGGCTGTGTCTGAAATGTGTCAAGCAGAGTGATGATGTGTGTTTATTTCCCTCTTCATTCAGCAGCATATGGAACAGAGGGATAAACTCAAATGCCAACTGGTTTTGGTGTTTTTGTTACATAACATTTCAAGTGAAAGAAAGGCTGTCAAGAAAAATTATGCTGAACATTGAGATGAATAAATAATGTATGATGTACTGAGCATATTCAGAAACAGTTTATCCCATCAAAAGAAGATCAAATGTATTTTGCAAGAGGAAATATGTTACTGCACTGAATTTAGTAGCAGAAATATAATGATACCTTTAAGAAAATGGCCTTTGCATTAAATAATATTTGAGTAACAATTCCAGACATATAGTGTATGTTTAAAGGAAAAGCTTTCTGCTTTAAAATAAATATCTGTTAAAATGTTTATTTTCAATGTTTTTCTAATAAATCAAGTTAACACTTTTTTCTCTTTAGCTTGCCTTCTAACCAAATGCTCTGTCTCAAAGAAAATGACCCACCTCACCAATTAATAAATTATCCTTAGTTTATATTTCAAACAAACATAGTAAGTGCATAATTCTTTACTAAGAGTTCCTGTGCCTTGATCACATGTCATTAATACAAACATACAAACTAAACTTGTTTGCTTTATGCAAGTATGCTAGCAGTTCAGACTTGGGAGCCAAATGCAATCAACATTTTCAAGGAGAAATGCCACTAATCAAGACATGGAACCTCATTTAAAATATGGTCTTTTGGATTAAAATATAATCAGGAATAGAATTGGTGATTTGGCTTTCTTTCACCTTTACTCAGCCATAAATTTCTATTCACTCTTTTTTTAAAATGTATTTTATTTTGGAGTATAGTTGATTAACAATGATGTGTTAGTTTCAGGTATACAGTAAAGTGATTCAGTTATACATATATCTATTCTTTTTCAAATTCTCTTCCCATTTAGGTTATTACAGAATTCTGAGCAGAGTTCCCTGTGCTGTATAGTTTCAGGTATACAACAAAGTGATTCAGTTATAACGTATATCTAATTCTTTTTCAAATTCTCTTCCCATTTAGGTTATTACAGAATATGAGCAGAGTTCCCTGTGCTATATAGGCTCCTTGCTGGTTATCTATTTTAAATATAGCAGTGTGTACATGTCCAATCCCAAACTCCCAATCTATCCCTCCTCTCATTCACTTTCTTATCCTACTCCTCTAAAATATTATTTTTATGTCTAATATTTGCTTAATAAATCTGTAACCAACTTCTTTGGAAAACATGTAACAGAATAAAATTGCAAATGCGTCTGTCATGGCCCACCATGATGGTATGGACTCTCTGAGAAAGTTGTGTCTACTATGAGGTCAAAATGATGAGTTGAAAGCCAAGCAACTGGTTGGAGTTATTTAGTTTCTCATTGAACTTGAAAATTAATGAATGGTTATTCTATTTGTATAGGAATTCTTCCTGTGAGTTCTCTTAGACATCAGAAAATTATGTTCAAGAAACAAATGGGAGCACACTGATAATATACTAATTTCTCGAAGATAACAGCCTTAAGATGCTTTTCCTGCTTTACCCACTTAAGTCCCTGTGGAGGTGTATGAATTGATACAGTTAATCATTGAATTGACTAATGAATATTTATTGAGCACTTACTAATGTAAATGGCTGGCTCTGTGGTAGTTGGCTTGGGGAATCCTGAATGGTGTTTAACAGTTGTCTCTTAAGGGTTAAAAACTTAAAATATAATTGGTGAGCCAAGGTAAAGTTACACAATAACATGAGCTAGTCATACAAGATGAATTGCCAAATCAGTACGTATTATTGATTTGGAAACTGTAAATCACTGTGGGGAGACTTGCATCTGAGTTAATCCATGAAATCAAAGCCTTCAATTACCAATCATGAAAATGAACTAATCACCAGTGTCTTAAGCACAAAGGTTTTCTTCCACTAGGCTTTTAGTAATTTTTCTGTCATAGTTGTCAAATAACAATGACTATTACTATGAATATTTATTAAGCATTTATTATATGCTGGGCACTAGGTTAAGTGACTGGCATGAATTATACGCATGGATTACCTCTTTGAATTCTCACATTATTCTATGAGGTAAATACTACTATCATTTAGTGGCTATGTCACACAGCTGGTAAATAATGAAGTCAGAATTCAAACTTAGTTATTCTTACACCACAGTTTCTACTTACAATAGCCTCCTCTTCTATCAAGCATTAGCAAGAAGCCATATATTTGTATTCCCTCAATGATTCACTAAAGCAGAAAGTTGGTAGAGGTTTTTATATAGAATAGTGGAAGAACAAAGGCAAAATTGATATACATTGTCATGGTAGGTAGAATGGAGAACAGGATATTATGTTCTTTTTTTCTTCCCTCTCATATTCCCACTGTGTTATCCAGGTCTTAGCACATCCAAGTAGACATTTATTCAGTTGAATAGTCTATACCTTTGAAAATATATGACATGGTCTAATAGATTTAGAGTCTACACTGAAAAAAAAAGACTTCAGCAAGAAATATCTGACTGGGTTTCCCTGGTGGCGCAGTGGTTGAGAATCTGCCTGCCAATGCAGGGGACACGGGTTCGAGCCCTGGTCTGGGAAGATCCCACATGCCGCAGAGCAACTGGGCCTGTGAGCCACAACTACTGAGCCTGCTCATCTGAAGCCTGTGCTCCGCAACAAGAGAGGCCGCGACAGTGAGAGGCCCGCGCGTTGCGATGAAGAGTGGCCCCCGCTCGCCGCAACTAGAGAAAGCCCTCGCACAGAAACGAAGACCCAACACAGCCAAGAATAAAATAAAAAAAATAATTAATTAAAAAACAAAACAAACAAACAAAAAAAAAATATATATATATATGTGTGTGTCAACTGAAAAAAATTGCATAAAAAAAAAAAGAAATATCTGACCAATGCCTCAGAATTAGAAAGGGATCCTGAAAACGTCCAGAGAGATTTAAAAAAAAAACAACAGGTTCTTGAATTAATAGAAGTATGAGGTAAAAAATTCAAAAGGTTTTCCAAAGATAGCCAGAATGCCACCTCTAGAAGGAAAAGTTCTCCGACTCAGTTGTGTGGGATAAAATCACTTTATAAACACTGCTACTCAAAGTACTAGGATGAGCAGTATCACATCAGGCTTACCCCAGACCCAATGAATCAGAATTTGCATTCTTTTTTTTTTTTTTAATTAATTAATTAATTTATTTTTGGTTGTGTTGGGTCTTCGTTTCTGTGCGAGGGCTTTCTCTAGTTGCGGCAAGCGGGGGCCACTCTTCATCGCGGTGCGCGGGCCTCTCACTATCGCGGCCTCTCCTGTTGCGGAGCACAGGCTCCAGACGCGCAGGCCCAGCAATTGTGGCTCACGGGCCCAGTTGCTCTGCGGCATGTGGGATCCTCCCAGACCAAGGATCGAACCCGTGTCCCCTGCATTAGCAGGCAGACTCTCAACCACTGCGCCACCAGGGAAGCCCCAGAATTTGCATTCTTAACAAGATCTCTAGGTAATTCGTATGCACACTGAAGTCTGAGGAACAGATTTAAAGATATTTGTTATTAATTTTTAAATGTGCATATGAAGGGTTAAACTGAAAAAGTTTAGGCTGTGCTATTTTGAAATATTTTCTATTTTCAGCAGATGTTATTTATAAGAAAGTTACAGATTTGGTGCTTCTTTGAGATGAATTCAAGGTATTGAGCCAAGTAAGACTGAGCTCACTCTAAGTACTGGCCTTAGAAGTGGATGAACCAATTAGCAATAGGAAGGGGTATCTTACCAGACACAGGGTGTGTTATGGAGTTATAGTAATCAAGAGATTGGTGCAGACACAAGGATAGACAGGTTAACCAATGGAAAGGAATAGGCGGCTAAGAAACTGGCCCATGCATGTATGCAAATTTTATGTATGAGCATGGTGGCACGGCAGATCAGTGGGAAAGAGAGGAATTATTTGATAGATAAAGCTTTAAAATATGGTTATCTACATAAATAAATACGAAATTAGATCCTCACCACAAACCATGCACAAAGATAAACTCCAGATAGATGAAAGATTTAAAAGCCAAAACCAAAACTCTGAGACTTTTAGAAGGCAATATAAATAAATATAATTCAGACCTTGGGGTAGTTAAGTATTGCTTAAACAAGCCTCAATAGCTAATGATAAACATTAGAACAAAAATTTTAACACTTAAAATTAAGAAATCTGTGAAATCAAAGTAAGAAACAGGTATGAACCTGGCAAAGATGTTCACAACACACACATCTGACAAAAATGTAGTATCGAGAATATACAAAAAAATTGCTATAAAGAAATTAGATAAGAAAAAATAACCCAATTTTTTAAATGAACATAAGATACAAATAGGCATTTTACTTAAGAAACATGTGTGGCCAAAACCAGAGACACAACAAAGTAATAGAAATGAAAGGATGATCATTCTCTTCACTCATCAGAGAAAGGCAAAGACCACAATGAGTTGCTATTTTATTCCTGTTTTATTGGGAACTCTTAAGAAGTCTGACTTGAATATTGATTGTTGGCAAGTGTCTGGATCAAAGGGTCTCCTAGGGAAGTATAAAGTGGTAGAGTTACTTTGGAAACCAATTTAGCATCTTCTTGTAAAACTGAAGATTCATATTCCTTATGACATAGAAAATCCACACTTTGGTATACAGTCAAGAAAATCTCTTGAACAGAATTTCTGTATTAGGGGACATGTGCAAGAATGTTTGTAGCAGATCCGCATGTCACAGCAATAAACTGAAAATCCCTAAAATGCCCACCAAAAGGAGAGCGGATAAATAAACTGTAATATATTCATGGCGTAAAATGTTAGAAGTCAAAACAAACTAGAGTCACATCCAACAATATAGATAAACTGTATATAGATATAATTAATTTTATTAAAAATTTTTATTAGTATGCATAGTTAAAAGTGCATTATATCACAAGTGTGGTAGATTGATATTTTAAAAGGCCACACTTATTCACTCCTCACTTGTGACTTCTTTTTTGTCAAGAGACTATGACAAAGGTGACACTGTCCTAGTTCTATTTCTCAAAAGGCCTCCTGTGCTTCCACTCTTGCTCTTTGAACCCTGCCACCAGCATGTGAATAAGCCTGGGCTTGCCTGTTGGCAGATGAGAGACCAGGTGAAGAGACCTGATCTTGCTGAGGCCATCCTAGACCAGTCTAGAGCCAGCTGACCCCTAACCATGAAAGAGGGTCCAGCCAAGATCAGCAGAGTTCAGCTGACACATGAGTGAGACCAAGCAAGACCAGAAGAGTCCCAGCTCCCCAACTTGTGACTAATACTAAATGTTTATTGTTTCAGGCACTGAGTTTGGAGTGGTATTTGTTATGCAACAACAGCTAATACAATAAGTGTACGGATTTGTGTTTTTTCTTTCACAAAGTGAACACACCCATTTAACCAGCACCCAGATCAGGAAAGACACCATGACCAGCACTCGAGAAGTCCCCCTTTTGCCACCTTCCAATCACCTCATCCTGTCCCCAACCCAAGGTAGCTACCCTTTTAGCTTCCTATAAATGTAATAATATCGTGTATACTTTTGTATCTAGATCCTTTCATGCCATGTCTTGTTTGTGAAAAGCATCCATTATGTTGTGTACCATTGTGGATTGTCCATTCTCATGGCTGTACAGTATTCAATGGTGTGAATATATTATGCTCTATTTATCCATGTAACACTTGATAGACATCAGGCTGATTCCAGTTTGGGGCTATTACAAACAGTGCACATTCTTGTAGGCATCTTTTGGTGAATACATGTGCTCATTGCTGTTGGGGTTAGTCATATATTTTTAGTGAAAAACATAGGTCTCAAGAGATTATATACAGTGTAATATTTCATTATGATACTTTTACCTATGTCATCATAGTTCAGTATGATACTTTTAAACTCACATTTTATGAAATTAAAAACTAAAACCAAAAAAATCTGTTATAGGAATATATGCATATGATGTAGATAGACATGTGCATATATATGTATATACATATACATACATTTATGTGTATAATGCATGTATGTATATCTATACCTATGTAAATATAAAAATACAACAATTATATATACAAGATTCAGATTCATGACTACCTTGGAGGATTGAGGGTGGGGAAAAAGAGGCAGGGATACCAGAGGGGGAAAAAAAACCAGTGTTCTAGTTTTTGTGTTGTGTAATTATTTCAAGGGTATTTATTATATTATAAATAGACCAATATGGTCTTGTACAAACCAGTGAGAAGGGTGTGCCATGAACTAAAGATTATTATTTATACAATTCTGTACACCTGATATAATATCTATTAAAAAGTAGGTAGAGCTACCTAAAATGAAGTAGGCGGTTAGAACTGAAGGGTCCTGAAAAGTCACCAACCCATGTGGCAATTTTATATTTGAAAAGACCAAAGACCATGAAGTTTAAGTGACTTGGCCAAAGTCATTCAGATATTTTCATGACACGAATCCAGCGTGAAAAAGAACATTTCAAAGGTAGGTTGATTTTTTTTCCCCTATGGTTTATGCTTGGTATGAATTCTATTTCCTTACAAACGCCAACTTCTGTTCTTGAAAATCTTGCCAATGTAATCTAGCATCGTAGGTCTCAATTGCTTCTTAAAATGTTCCTGCTTTCTTTCATTTGAAGAATATTCTTTCTTCAGATAAATTTTCTGAACTTTCCTATTAAACTTGCTGGAATGAAGAAAGAGGAAATTAGAAAAGTGGATTGTTTTGTTTTGTTCTGTTTTGCCAGTACTGTCATTAATTGCAGCATATTTCTTACATTTCTTAGAAGTTGGAGGCAGTCCTGGGTGGGGAAGCATTGGTGATTTGGAGTAAGTTCTGTTGCAGCTGGGTGAACTTGACCTTTGTAGACTTCCCTCTCAAGTTTAAATCAAGAAGATTTGTCCACAGAGTTACAATGGAAAACTGGCATCGTTTTCCCATTACTTATTGCTTACCTAAAAGCACAACTCAAAATATACCCTGGCCTTCATTTCTCTTATCAGACAATCCCCTAGAATTGGTGGGGGTGGGTTGGGGGGAGGACCTGACCCCCCCATCCCCCTTTTCTGAAATGTTTGAATCTTTCTATCTTCTAATCACAAGCTCAAGAACGTCAATAGGGACAGATTTCCAGATCAATTCTACATTTCGGTCACATCCTTACTTAATCAGATGTTTTTGCTACTTCCAAAACAGACAGAAATTCTAAATTTCACCATGCACACATCATTTAAAATTTCCCCCTCTCTGTTAAGTTATTTAAACTTTTCCTACATATCAATTAGTTTGAAATAATAAGTCTTTAGGCTATCCATTAATTGCTGCACTGTAGACATGATCTGTATTTAAAATTACGCCAGGAAAATTAAGCTGCAGCACAAAGGAGTCTTGGCTAACAGAAAAGGCTTCTTAGCCCTTCGGAGAAGCAGAAGGAGATAACCGGGACAGGGAATACACAAGGGGGCTCCTTTCTGAGTTTGTCATTCGCCAGTGTGAGATGTGAAAACAGACTGCTCCAGCTGTAGGCTCTTCTTCCTTGCTTTTCAGTTTTCATTTTGAATTCTTACTGTATTTGGTCATGCGAAGGCAGAAGAAAACGGTTGTCAGCCAAATGTCCTTTTCTAGTAGAAATTTATTATAAATAGTCTAAAGGCAACTCGCCTTCATAATGAATTTCCCAACCTTTCCTCCCCCTGCAAAGACAACACATCTCGGTCTGTGACCTTGGTTAATTTTGTAGGAGGTAAAGGGGATGGAGAGAGGAGAGGTGTGGGCAGCTGGCAACCTTACCCACCAGTGCCTCAATTTTAGTAAACATTGTGGTTTCATTGGAAGAAATATTACTTATAAGGAAGAGGAGGTGGCAGGATTCCCTGTTGCTTGCTGAGAACCCCTAGTGCTCTGTGGGTTACGTAAACTTCCCCCTGTCCCTAATCAAGACTCTAGGTTGTGCTGAAAAATGCCCTTTGAGATCTGACTCACTCCCACCCTACTGAGTGGTAGTTTCAACAACTGAGGACCGTGGCATCGATTTTTAAAAAACGGAGGGTGAAAGGAAAGACGGAAAGAAAGTTAGAAAGTGACTCATGGGTGACATTTTTTCATATCCTCCCTACCCAGGAAAGTTTAAGTGTATGGGTGTTTATTTTGCCTTCGAGTGCTCACCCATTTTCTCTCTGGCTTCTTGTTTTTTTGCCTCCCCGTGATTAATCATTTTGACTTCAGGTCTGGCAAAGGCAAGTGCTGTGGAGTCATTCTTGCCCTCTAGTGGTGAAATGGTACCTTAATGGGCAGGTTTCCCCGTTATCTGAAAGTAGAGCGGTCCTATGAAACCTTTGTAAGCAGAAATGGCCTAAAGCGAAGAAGTTTAGGACACATCTTGCTAACAGATGCACAAAATAAATCGAGATAAAGCACAGATGCTCACAGAGTTCACATCTCTGGCAGCCTGACGCTGAGAAGCTGAGAGTAGTTCCCAGAGAAGGAGCTTGGCGGTGCCCCTCTCCTGGCTTGGGGTCCATTGTAAAACAGATGTTGAATGCTATTCTCGCCTTTTTTCAAAGTGGAAATCCTCTTCAGATTTCTTTTTGTTAGCAAAACAGGTCCTAATATAGGTCTTTCATAAAAGTGCAGTGGCATAGAGTGAACTTTCGAAAAACAGGGCATTCTTTACTAGAAACGCTTTAAGACAAGTAATGTTTAGAGCTTGGGGGAAGCATTTTCTTTGTAGAATAATGCTTTGGGCAGAGCACACTTAATCATATAAAATGTCTCAGCACAGGAGATTGTTGAAGGGGCAGAAACATACCATTCTGGGTGTCATTGTTTAGGAGATTCACATAGAAGTAAGATAATATTTCTAGGGAAATGTTTTCATTCCCTTTCTTGTATTGAATTTATAACTTAGAGGCAGTTATCCTTAAGTCTTTACATTTTTCTCTGCAGTACAAGGGTTCACAGCAGCACTACTTATAATAGTCAAAAGCTGTAAACAACCCAAGCGTCTATCAAGAGTGAAATGGGTAAGTAAATTGTGATGTATTCAAATACTGTACAACAATGAAAAAAATCCAACTATGGCTACATACAACAAATAAATGATGCCAGATGCAGAAGACTACAGACTATGAGTCTGTTAATATAGAGTCCCAAAACTTCTAGATAAAATAATCTCTATATCGACTGAAGGTGGAATGGCCGTTACTTCACGATGGAGGTAGTATCGATCGGACTGGAGAATGAGGGAAACTTCTAGGATGCTGATAATATTCTGTATCTTGATATAAGTGGTAATTTCATAACCGTTTAAATTTGTCAAGCTGTTCACTTATGACCTGGGCATTTAATGTTTTCTCCCTGGCTTTCACCTATGGACTAATAATGTATTTTACTTCTTATATGCCCATCATTTCTTTTAAATGTTCTTTTTCTTCTTCTTTTTTTTCTGGATAAGCTACTTTTCAGAAACTTCAATATGTATATGTTTTTGTGCCATCTTGAAACTCATGTGGTTGGTAGAGGTTGTTATTAGGGATATTTCCACTCACCAGCTGGGTGATGCTCACCTTACCTCCCTGGTCCTCATCTCCCCATTGGTCTATGGACTGTTGCACTGTAAATGACAGTGTAATTTCTGGCCACCCAGGGGCCGTGATAAAACCAGAGCTCACTTTCAGGACACTGGGGGGCTGTCTGGGGGCTGCTTAGATGTAATTGTGTTGTTGTATTAAGCTTCCTCTGACTGTGATATCTAGCACTAGGGAGATGGAAATGGCAGGTGAAGAGTATAAGAAAACAAAAAACATTACACAGAGGGGAAAGAGTGGAGGAAATCAGAAAGAAAACAATGCTTTTGGAGGTTTGTGGGGACTTCTGGCACTTTCCCATCTTAGGCTGTAAAAGTGACCTTTCTCACACTTAAACAGTCAACCCCAGAAAAAGGAAGTGCCTCAACTCACAGTTCGCTGTTTGTCTAGGACTGAGCCTTGGCTGATATGACTTGAGAGCGAGGGAAAAGTGAGGAGAGGGGATTGCCTGGACCCACAGGCTTACCCTGAGAACACTGGGATACAGCCAGCTGGGGTCCTGCATGGGTGAGGATCTCCTCCACTACTTGGGACACGGCTGTGATGTCAGTTCCAGAGTAAGTGGAATAAAGTAATTGAACAAAGTGGGCAGTGGAGCTGTTTTCATCTCTAGTGGAATAGTCCTAGGCTGGCATTAGACCCTTGCTTGGTTAGAGGCAGTTGGCCTTCCTCGGTTTTGTCCTGGAGGATGGTTTTGTTGTTTATGAAGAGGAACAGTCTGTAATGGGGCAATTTTCTCAAGTTCTTCAATTAGCAGTTAGAAAAATAATCATCCTTTCTTTTGGGAGACCTAATGAGAAGACACTACTAATGTCAGTAGCTACTGTTTAGAAATGACACTCAGAATCCCAGGTGTAGCTGAAATGACAGAATAATTAAGAGGCAGAGCAGAAACACAAAATAAAGAAAAAAAGCATAGGGCCAATGGCTCTAATAGACAGCAGCCACTATGGTGACCATGGCAGACATCACTAATCAATTGTGGCAGTATTCTTGGGTCAGTCTGGATAGCCGTGGAATCCTTATCAACATAAAGTGCCAGACATCTACCACCATATGTGGGAAGTGGCAAGCAAAAAGCAAACCATGCCATTAGGGTAGGAAACTTGGGGACTAAAGTTTGGATGGGCACTTAGTGTTACTTTGCAACCCATTATAACAATGAACAAGCAATGACTATCTCTTAGGCTAGTGTGACCTAGTTGAAGCAAAGTTTATATAGAAGCAAATACACATATCATAAATGACAAGGGATCTTCAACAACAGGAAATTTGTAGTTATTAAATGCAAATACCTATAGAAGGAAGAGATATAAAGTTAGGAGTACAAAGCAATGGTGGTGGTGGTAGTATGTGGCTGTAAGGCAAAAATGAATGACGGTGATTGTGGCTAAAGGGAGCACATGCTCATCTAAAGGGGGAATCCACTCCTCTGGTCCAGCCAATTACTGCCAAGTGGTACCATTGACTCAATGCAGCTATGACTTCCAATATTTCAAAAGAAGCCAGAAAATATTTTAAAATGAAAAATCACCTGATTTTTAAAAGTTAGAGACCAACCAAAAAGAAAATTATAGGAAAGAAAAAGCACTATAACAATGTGTGAGTCAAATAAATTGTGTTTGCTGGTTATTGCAGCCTGGTTGTCTGTTTGCAACGTCTGGCTTATGGAGTTTGCTTGGAAGAGGATTGTCAGAGACAGGCTCCAAGAGTAGGCTGGGGAATTTTTATTCCAATTTCTTCAGATACTTAGGATGACATTCACAAATCAGCTGCCCTGGGAAGTTCAGCCTTTTATGTCTTCCTGACCAAGTAAAGGGAGTCCAGTCTGGTTTCTAAGGAACGTTTGCCCCAGGAAGTTCCTGTTCATCTACGATTTGTGAGAACTATGGTACAACTACAGCCTCTTGAATGCCGATCACGTTTCCTGGTTCCATAAGCACAGTAGAAAATGTTCCTGTGGCTATTTTTGAGCAACTTGGTTCGCCCTGAAGCTACAAGGTCTGCTCTGGCTGCAACAAACATTAACCTTCACAGTGTCATCTCCTTTGGACTCTGGGAACAGAAACTCTTGCTGGGAGTCACACAGCTCCCAGCTGAAAACGGTGGCACGTTTACACATGTGTGTTTTGGGGAGGCAGTGGATGGTGGTGGTTTGGAGAATGTGAGTTCCAGGGCCAGGTGCCTTGATTCACATCTCAACTCTGCCAGTGAGGAGCTGCAGGGGCTTGGGCCAGTGGCTGGTCTCTGTGTCTCAGTTTCTGTCCATAACGTGAGGATGCTGAGTCAGCCCTGCAGACACTGTAGGGGATCACAGGAGATGGCTCAGTGCTTGGGCCCCTCAAAAGAACTCGCTCAAATAAGCTCTCATTATTCAAAATCCTGAAGCCAAGGAGGGCTTTACTTTCCAGGGGAACATCCAGATGAAGGCAGCGCCCACTTGGCTGTTTGGCTTCTCTTGTATTTCTAAGTCCACACATGACAACAGCATTCTAGCAGAAAGAACTCCCAGAAGCAGGGAGTATAGCCAGCCTAAATCTCTAATTTTTTTGAGGCCTGTGGCCACTCTCCTCAAATAAACTGTTTGGAGACTCTAACTCTTTGGCTTCAAAGCCCCCAAAGCATGATCCATCTGCAAAAGTATGATGAATTCCTGGTTTGACATTACGAGTGTGGTTTCCAGGATCTGATTTTTACTGAGGACTGTTGGGCAGAAAAGAAAAAAGAAGGAAAGCTGTTCTTCTTTAGCTCTGATTCTCTTGCAGAGTTTGTCTTTCCCAGTGTACCCCGTGGACCATCTGCTTCGGAATCCTCTGGGAGAGACTATGTGAATAATGCTCAGACTCATCCTAGACCTCCCACGAGAGCACCCTTAGTTCTGGGCAGAGGGGCCCGTTCCTTGGCCTTCACGACTCCTTCTGGCCCTCCTTCACGCATGTGCTCCTCACAGCACAAGCTCATCTGGAGACATGGCCTCCCCAGTGCTGGAATATGCAGGTGGGTTTTTGTCTCTGGTTCTTGCACAGAGCTCCTAAAACCCTTGGAATTTCCTAAGTGATAGGAGTGTCTTTACACCTGACTTAATGATAATGAGGTGACTTAGAATAGAGCCCTCGATAATCTCAGGATGGGGCTGAAGGACCAATTGATGAGACAGTTGGAAATTTCAGCCCCCAGTACCAACCACCAGGGAAGGAAGGACATAGCTGGAGACTGGGTTATAAAAACTCTTGAACAGCAGTGTTCAGAGAGTTTCTGGGTTGGAGAAAGCTTGCTGGGAGGATGGCACACCCCTAGATCCTGGGCACAGAAGGTCCTGCACTCAGGATCCTTCCAGACCTCACCTCATGTGCCTCTTTATCCATTGTTCATTTGTACCCTTTTTAATAAACTGATAAATGGAAGTGAAGTGCCTTTCTGAGTTCTGTGAGCCATTCTAGCAAATTATCAAACATGAAGAGGGGATTGTGGAAACTCCCAATTTATAGCTGGTTGGTCAGAAGTACAGGTAGCCCAAGACTTGTTGTGAGCGTCTCAAGTGGGGGCAGACATGTGGGACTGAACTCTTAAGCTGTGGGGTCTGTGCTAACTCTGAGTAGTGTCAGAATTGAATTTTAGGACACCCAGCTGGTCTCAGAAAATTTTGGTGTCATGAAACACACCACTGGGATACCAGGATTCCCTTCCCAACAGGCCCCCAGCCCCCTTTCTAGTCCCTTACAGTCTTCTTTCTCTAGTCAGTCCTCCTGAGAGCAGAACCTTGCTACCATTTTGCATACACCTAAGTCTAAGGCATCACCAAGGGGGGGATGTTTGATGGGAGTAAGGACAGATCTTGGACACATGTGCTGGGGTGTCCACTTCTATGTACAGAAGATCCTCTATGGTGCAAGAAGAAATGGGGTGGGGTGGGGCCTTGGAAGGGAAGGGAGAAGGTCATGTGCTCAGAATTTCCTTTTGTCTTAGGTCCTGCAAATATTAGGAAATAGGTTGTCCTGACCTTCTGAATCAGAATCTGAGGATGGTGGCTGAGAATCTTGCTGGAATGTTTGCTAAATTTAAACAGAAGTTCTCAACCTTTGCTGTACATCAGAATCAACTGGAAGCTTTTAAAATCACCAGGCCTCATGAATTCCCTGGCAGTCCAGTGGTTAGGACTCCACACTTTCACTGTTGAGGGGCTGGGTTCAATCCCTGATTGGGGAACTAAGATCCCACAAGCCACACAGTGCGGCCAAAAAAGAAAAAAAAAAAAAAAAAAACGACCAGGTCTCACCCAAAACCAATGACATGAGGATCTTTTGGGATGGGACCAAGGCATCAGTAGTTCTCGAAGCTCCCCTGTGATTCCAATATTTAGCCAAGGTTGAGAGCCCTTGAGGTTTGGAAGGCAGATGAACAATGCGAAGGATCATGGGCAGGGGGTCAGTGTCACAGAGATGGGGATTGTCACAGAGATGGGGATTGTCGCAGAGGGTAAATCATGGCATCCCTAAAGTGACAGCCTCTACTTGGTTCCAGCTGACTACTGCCATGCAGGTAAGAAGGCTCACTCTGGCCAGCTCTTCCCAATTTTCAAGGGAAACTTCAGATGCTCATATGAAATTTCACACTTTGTATACGTTAGTAGCTAATTCCACACAGTAGTAGTGAGAGAGCTACTGTCATGACTTGGTGTTTGGGCTGCCAGTTTGTGCTTCTGAGTTAGTCTTCCTACTCACAGTGTGGTCCATGGACCAGCAGCATCAACATCACCTGGGAGCTTGTTATAAAGTCATCAGACTATAAAGGTAGACTTGTTATAAAGTCTACCCAGACCTACTAACTTAGAGCCTGCATTTTAATAGGATTCCCCAGGTGATTTGCATCTATATTAAAGTTTGAGAATCACTGATTAACAGGTTAAACAGTATGGTGCCAGCAAAACCCAAACTGTAGGAGTGTTTCTTTTCTGTGCCACCAGTTATTCTGAGTTTCCTGATTGTAGAATTACATACCTCCTGCTGTGTGACATCAACAATCAATGCCTGCCCTGTGGGGAGACCTGGCATCCAACTCTACCTACTGCTCTGCCCTGTCTCTTCTATTAAAACCAATATTCATGGTCTGTTGGTCAAGTCCTCCTAGCTGTCTGAAAGGTGAAATAGAAGAGAAGCTCATTTTCATCTTTAAAAAATTAATATTTAATTGTTCTTCCTTCCCCACACTGTCCATTGAGGCCGTTAGAAAGACTTGTTTTAAATGTCACGCCCCCTGCCCTCATCAGGTTCACAGATTTACTCAGCATTCTTTCCTCTCTCAGCACTTTTGTTATCCTGATTACGCTTTTATCATGATTCAACTTAACTGATGAAAAACAGGCTTTAAAAAGCTGTCATAATGGAAAGAGAATTGACTTGGATGGAAGTTTAGTAAATTATAATTTCAAAGTAAACTTCTTTGTATCTGGGCAACAAATGCAATTAAGTTCCTCAGAGAGAAATCAGTCTTGGAGGGGGTGTTTATCAATTTTATTAATCATGTTAGGCTAATAAACCAAACCTTTATCCCTATGGACTTTCTCTAATATTGCCTGTTTTCTGTTTTGCTGATTTCTGTTTTCATTTTTTGTATTTGCTTCCTTTTACTTTCTCTAGGTTTAAGGTGCTGTTTCCTTTCTACTTTCTTGAGATGGAAGCTTAGAGCTTGAGTTTCTTCCTTTCTTCTTTTCTAATATATGCGTTTAAAGTTATGCATTTCCCTCCAAACGCTGCATAAGCTTCATCTCATATGTTTTGGTAGGCTGTTCAGTTCAAAATATGTTCTCCTTTTAAGTTTGATTTCTCCTCTGACCTCTAGGTTATTCAGAAGCATGTTGATTACTTTCCAGGTATTTGGAGATTTTCTAATTATCTTTCTGTTATTGATTTTCCAACTTAATTTCCACAATGGTCAAATAACACACTGCATGATTGAAATAATGTGAGGTTTTGAGACCTGCTTTATGACCTGGCACATGGCCCATGTTGGTAAATTTTCTGAGTGCTTAAGAGAGTATGTATGGTACTGTTGTTGGATGTACTGAATTAGACCATGCTAGTTAATTGTGTTACTCAAATCCTCTATATGCTTATTGATTTTTTTCCCTGCTTGTTCTGTAAGTAAAGGAGAGGGGTATGTTAAAATCTCCATCTGTGATTGCAGATTTGTCTAATTCTCCATGTAATCATCAACCAAAAAAAAAAAAACGCTGCATGGTTGTTTTAATATCAGATGAAGTAGCTTTAAGATAGACCTGTCCAACAGAACTTTCTGAGATGATGGAAATGTTCTTTGCCCTATTCCATAGGGTAGGCACTAGCCATGTGGCTATTGAGCATTTGAAACATGAGTAGTACAATCGAGGAACTGAATATAAAAGTTTATCTTTAATTAATTTAAATTTAAATAGACACACATAGCTAGTGGCTTCTCTATTGGACAGTATTACTTTAAGGCAAGAAAAATTACTAAAGGGGGGCATTTCATATTGATAAAAGCATTAATTTAATAGGGAAGCATAACAATACTAAATATGTATGCACCCAATAATTCTACCCTCAAACCATATAAAGCAAAAAATTGACAAGCCTAATAGGCTTAGATATGGGAACTTCTAGTATATTTCTTGCCTACAAAATACCAGAACTCTCTAGTTACCAAAAGAATTCATGATCTGTTGTCTTGGCAAGAAAGAAAGCAATTTAATGCCCTAAACCTGTGGTCTTCAAAGAGGCATGTGTATGCTCAGAGGAGAAATGATCCATTGCAATATGGGAAAAGAGTACCAGAACTTCCATTTGCAAGAGCGTTTAACTTCATTTATACCTTGTATAAAGTTCAACACTGGTACCATATTGGTGTTTGTCTGATGGTTATGGACGCCACATAGTGCTGAAGGCCTTCTGAGGAAAGAGGAGGGTCTCACATCTTGAAGGCTAGACAGTGGTGCCCTTGCTTATACATTCACTTTCGGCTTCCTGCAACATGTTCTGTTCACATGTGGCCAAGTTAAGTGGGTTTACAGGCTACTTTACCTATTTTAACTAACAAACCCTCACCAGAAAGACTAAATCCCTGCAAAGAAATGGAGATGAACCATATTAGCAACAATGCAAGTGGTAAACAAAAGGAAACCGAGTTTTCATGTCCCCCTTTCATACATTAAAAGGTGAAAATAATCAGGTATCACAGGAGAATCAGTTTAAAAAAGAAGACTCTTTGAAATATAGATTTGCTTCCTCTATAGCTAACAACAAACCTTGCCTTAAGCCTATAACATGTTAATGAAAGTGCAAAGCCATTGTAATTAACAGAGCACTTAAAAATTAATCATCCACCATAAAGTCAAACCTTGACAACTGGTGAATGGAATTGAATAAAAAGGGTGTAATAATGCAGTAAGCACAGCAAAGGATGCACTTCTTCCATTTCAATCTTCAAATCTATGTGAGGGATCTTTTTATTTTTTTTTTCCAGCAGTGAGGGACGTTAAAGCCAAATATTGAAAAAAGCTAAACTTAGAGCCAGAGCTTTGGATTTCTGAATCAAAGAGTCAAACCAAGGGTTTTGAAAATAATGAAGTCTATCCAAACACAACTACTCTCACTTGGAGAGCAAAGAGGCATTTTGAATCATTAACAAATAAAATAAAACATGATTTTCATCTTTACCTCATCCTTTTTCACTATTTTTATTTCATTATAATTTTAAAATATATTTATATATTACATATGCATTCATTTATAATGAATGTATTATAATGAATGTGTTATTCTAAGCATACAATAACTAACTAAATATGCCTGTGTGTGAGCGCTCAGTTTCTAGGGGTATAAAGTCAAAAAATTTGGTTGCCACTAAAAAACTAAGGTACCCTAAACTACTGTCCTTAACATCTAATTCTGTTCCAGCAGGAAAGTAAAAGTCTTTGGATTGCCAATGTCTAACTTTAATCTTCACAAAATGAAATTTTCCAAAGCCAGGTCCTAATTTTGAAATACTGCCTTACAGAGCTTCTATAGAATTATAATGTGGAAGTTTCTCAAAATTTATGTCTAGATGATGTCATCAGGCCATGACTTATTCACAACTTGGTAAAATAAAAATGGGTGAAATATTGTCATTATCCAAATTCAAATACTCATAGTTTCATCACAGTAAACTTTATATGTTTCCTGATATTTTAAAAACTTACTGTGCAAGTTAACATAAATTAAAAAATACGTATTTAGAATTTATGATTTCTTCTCTTCCATATTTTTGCCTGTTGTTATTCCAAAATCATTTCACTGTCAACTCCATGAATTAAACCTGATGGATGGATAAAGAAGATGTGGTATATATATACAATGGAATATTACTCAGCCATAAAAAAGAATGAAAATTTCATTCTTGCCATTTGCAGCAACATGATGGACTTGGAGGGCATTACACTAAGTTAAATAAGTCAGACAGAGAAGGACAAATACTGAATGATATCACTTATATGTGGAATCTAAAAAAATACAACAAATTAGCGAATTTATATTTTTTGTTATCAAAAAAGCAGACTCATGGATATAGAGAATAAACTGGTGGTTGCTGGTGGGGAGAGGGAGGAGGGACGGGCATGATGGGGGAAGGGGAGTAGAAGGTACAAAACACTGGGTATAAAATAAGCTGCAAGGATGTATTGTGCAACATGGGGAATGTAGCCAGTATTTTGTAATAACTAAAAATGGAGTTTAACCTTTAAAAATTGCGAATCACTATATTGTATACCTGTAACATATAATGTTGTACAGTAGCTATACGTCAATCAAAAAATAGGGGCGCAGAAAACAAAATGCTTCAGTAGAAGATTTTGCATTGCCACAATGCACTTAATATGATTCAAAACCACATTTCTGACTAAATTGTAAGACAAAACCTACAGATGGTCAAAACCAGTACTTATTAGCAAGTAATGATAATAATAAATAACTCTGTTTATTTGATATAAGGTTGACCAAAACCACCAAGATTCATAAAATATTGAAAATTCATATTAAAGATCTCATTATTTACTTTCTATGTAAGCATTTTTACTGATTGTTTGCCTATCCTTGTGCATGAGGCAGCTGGCCCTGGCCATTTTCTCCAGGCTTTGAGAATGTTGTAAAGTAGGGTATTTCCAGTGGTCAAATTTCATTCTGTTTTACAATGATGCCATCATTTCCTTGTTTTATCCTAATTTTATTACATTAGGCAACAGTGGCCACACAAGCCAAGATGCTTTCAAAATTACAAAGGGTATTCATTCTAACTATGAGAAAGGTTGGACAATGTTAATGTCTTATTTACATTTACCCCCTTATTACTCCAAAACAGAGACCACATCAGATAACTAGCTCTTTGCATGAAGCAAAAGAATCTAGTTAAAGCCTCTCCAAACAAGTTCAGCATCCCTATAAAATGACTCCAAGGTGTTACCACAAGTATGAATCACACATTCAAGGACATAAGCTCAGTCAGTAGAGAACTTGAATTTGGAATTGTAGAACCTGATAGCCCCATGCATATAGATACAACCAATAGAAATCATGGCCTGCATAGTTCAGATTTATTGCCTTTATTGGCATTTACCCTGGAATTCTGATTTTAATATCTACCAGCACAAGTTTTAAGAGTGGAGATTACAAACCAGGAGTTGCCTGCACACGTTTACCCATGTGCTGCTGGAGAGCCCCTGCCAGCAAAAGGATTTGTCTTATGGAAGAATAGAGCTAGGAAGGCAGAAAAAAGTCGGGATTCAACTGAACACAGAATCAAGAGAACTGTTGATCCCAATTCCTATGATTGAGCTGATTTCTTGTTAATAAAGATTGGTTTTAGAAGGGAAAAGGCAAGCACATTAGCCTCATGATTACCACAAGGGGAAAAATAATTTGTCTGTATTTATAACAGTGATGAGAAGACGTTCTGTTCTTTAAAATACAGCCACAGCTTAAGGTAATTAAGGTAACGTGACAAAGTGTATTATTTTAGAAATGACTCCATACAATGACTTAATTGCCATTACTCACATATTTTAAGGAAATTGCCTCATGAGATAACACCAGGCTACTTCTGCATATAAATTGCAATCATAGAAAATGCTGATGGAAAGGTTTTTATTCTTTTTTTTTTTTTTTTTTTACTTGTAATTGTTGTGGGATGCTATGCCTGCATATAAAATAAAAACTGATTTCAAATTTAAAAAGAAGGGGAAGTCATTCAGTACAATGGGTGGCTCAGGTCACATTATTCTTGATAAGATTTAGTCCAAAGAGGTCTCTGCTAAATTAAAAAAGAAAATGAAATCAACCAAGGGTTTCATGTTCAATTTGCTCTTACAGCATTTGTGAATTTATTGCCTCCAAAAAAAAAAAAAAAAAAAAAAAAGAAGCATACTGGCCAAAGTTATTGGGAAGTTATTATGAAGTTATGAAAGTTTAGAACTTTAAAAGAGGGAGTCCATCTTTCGCTCTGAGATAATTTGCTCAATTGCTCCGACCCTTTGCAGACTTCCCACCTTCCCTAGATCTTTGCAATATCCTTCTCCACTCAACTCACGATGTCCTTTCTCCTGTGCAGCTTCCACAGACTAATCACTCTTTTTTGTTGTTATTGAATTTTTGTCTACCTAAGGTCAATGTCACATAGCCTGGCCCTTTTCTCATCTCATCATTTCACTTGGTTATATCACCCTAATGAGATGACCAGCGAACTGAAAGCAGGGATCACGTCTTTTCATCTTTATATACTCACGCTATTTTTGGATTGGCTGATTGAGGTGCAGAGTTGTGTGTGGGCTCAGATAGGAGGAGACCTATTAATGCTGCTTCAATTCAGTCTGCGAGGTACTTTCAGGCCTTATGGCAGTGCTGCAAATGCTGGAGGATTCTCAAAAGTTCTATGAAATGTGAACAGAACACTGGGGAAACTATGTAAGAAAAACAACACACAGATCAGCCTTGGATATTTTGGAGTCCACAGCTCTAGTAGTTTCTTTCAGAAGTATGAAAAAAATCTAATAAAATAATGGAAAGAAAGTAGGCTTTAGAATCTGCCATAATCATGCCTGAAGCCTGGTTCTCTTACCTGTGTGTTGTAAGACTAGCCACTTAGCTGGTTTGAGCTCTTTGTTTCTTCATGGTGTGTGTGTGTTTGTGTGTGTGTGGTGGTGGTAATAACTATTTCCCAGGTTTATTAGGACATGATACATAATGTTAAACCTAGATCCCATTGGATCATCCAATCAGTTGAAGGCCTGAATAGAACTAAAGGTTGACTCTCCTCCAAGTGAGAAAGAATTTTCCTGCCTAATGGCCTTTGGACTGAAGCATCTTCCAGGTTCTACAGCAGCTTCTGGCTTTTGGACTTGAACTGGGACATCTGCTCTGCAGATTTTGGACTTGCCAGCCTCCATAAGCATGTGAACCAACTCCTTATAATAAATCCTTTTGTATCTCCTATTGGTTCCGTTTCTCTGGAGAGCCACCTCCTCAAGGTTGCCGTCTCAGTTACGCCTTCCCCAACCATCCTAGTAAGGATGGAGAACTTCTACTCCCCATCCCTCCTCTTCCTTTAATTTTCTCTGTAGTTTTTGTTTCCACTCATCATGTCATAATTTTTGCTTCTTTATTTCACTTATTGCTTGCCTATGAACACTTCAGGGGAACAGGGATTTTTGTCCATTTTCTTCCCCAGTGTATCCCCACCACTCAGGACAATGCCTGACACATAATAGATGCTCAACAAATATTTGTTGAATGAATGAACTTGAGAAAAAAGCAATTCACTTGTTCAAGAGTTGCTTTTGATCAAATATTGTTTTTTGAGCTCTGCAGATTTCACACATACAATCTATAAGAAATGTGGTTGTAATGGCTTAGACTGCTGCCACAGAGAATATTCCAGATGGGTGTGCAAGATCATGGAAGGGGAAAAGACCTTCAAGATAACCTCACCCAGAAAAGCAGACATTAGGGAGGGTACCAATAAATAGAGGGAACAGAATGCACTGGTAGCATATTAGTTTCTTGTGCAGGCTGTAACAAATTACCATACACTGGGCAGCTTAAAACAACAGAAATTTATTCTCTTACAGTTCTGGAGGCCAGAAGCCTGAAATCAAGGTGTTGGGAGGACCATACCCCCTCCAAAGGCTCTTGGGGAGAATTGGTTCCTTGCCTCTTTCAACTTCTTGTGGCTGCCAGCATTCTTTGACTGGGGCCTATACCACTTCAATCTCTGCCTCTGTGGTCACATTGCCTCCTCCTCTTCTCTCTGTATCAAATGTGTCCTTGCCTCACTGTTTGTTTTGTTTTGTTTTTTTAATTTTTATTGGAGTATAGTTGATTTACCATGTTGTGTTAGTTTCAGGTGTAAATTCACTTTGCTGTACCCTTATCTCACTCTTATAAGGACACGTGCTATTGGATTTAGGGACCACTTGGGAAATCCAGGTTGACTTCCTCATCACAAAATCCTTCACTTAATTACTTCTTCAAAGGCCCTTTTTCCAAATAAGGTAATATTCATAGGTTCAGTGAATTAGATTGTGGACATATCTTTTAGGGGACCACCTCTCAACTCACTAGAGTTCTGAAAAGAACTAGAGTTCACTATGATTCTACAACGACAATTCTTGATTGTATTTTCAGCTGCCAACAGGGGGTGCCTTCTGAGGGACGTGGGCCTTTGTCCTCATCCTCTTGGGTTTCCCTAGGGACTAAGATTAATCCATGTGGCTAAATTTTAAACAATTACTTATTAAAGATCTTTGCTCAGGAAGCCATGTGCTGAAAGCAAGATCAAAAGTTTTCTTTAAAACAGGGAGTCATGTGTGGGTCAGGCTTTCAATCCGGATTTTTTCCTCTCATTTCCTATAATCTTATGATAGGCATTCTTATAATCTGGCCCAAGGGCTATCATGTGCTTCAGTCCATGGAAAAGGAACACATTGCACTTTGCACTCAAGTTTATAAAATGTCAGTGGTCATCAAGATCATCTTTTAAGCAATGATGCCGTACAAGGACATGCAAAGAAATCTAAGTTCATAATTTCTGGCTGTATTTCCCGGTGCTAGCCTTTATATCCCCTGACTGCATTTTCACCTTCCCCTGACATTCAGGAGACCTGAAACTTTTAAATAAAATTTAATTTGTTTAAAGTATTATAATGGGCACTTTTTAGGACCAAGTGTTCCACAGTTTATTTAAGTATCCTATATAACTCTCCATTTCCCTGAGTAAGTATAAACAACTGTTCTATTTAAATTTTAAGACCACTAAATTTTATTATAGCCAGAAATAGTTTCTTTTTTACTATTAGAAATGGAACCACTTAAGCCTCAGTCCTTACCATCCCTAGGTCAATAAAATGTCTATTAAAAGATCATATACAAATGGTAAGTAATAGCTACTAGGTGAATTCATTAGCCTGACTTTTAAAACCCCATGAGAATTACGTTTTAACTGGAAGAATGGGGAAGTATTCATGAAATTTATTTCACAAAATTCATTTATTAAAAAATAAATTGCCATTTAAATTCTTTTATTTCGGGGCTTAGCTTTCAAGAAAAAGAGGCACATTATAATAAAAGGAACTGGTGGGATTTATTCAACATCCCAATATCTAAGGTATGTCCTGGGGTCATTAGTGATGGACACCACTCTTTTATAATGACCTGACCTTCCTGTTGATAACCCGAAGGCACAGGAAGCCAAGGTCAAATCATGCAGTGATTTGGATAAATAGCAGGGATATTCTAAGTTTTGAGAGAAAGAAAGGTCACTGGTTAGCCTGTGGTCAACATCCTAATGAAACCTGATGGGATAGCTTATCATGTGGCAGACAGTTGTGTGGGCCAGTGAAAAAGCAGGGCTGCCCTCACCCAGGCTGCTCTGAACTTGAGCAGATGTAATATACTCTGAGAGTAGTGGAGGCCCCTACCTGTGGAGAACAGTATTGCTTCTAAAGGTTATGTCTGGGACTCTGGTGTCATCCATGTGAAATCTGGGCTAGAATATACACGCTGCCTAGGTATATTGATGCCAGCCTTTGGATAGGTTTGATTACAATGAATACATGGAGATTTACATTCAAGAGGTAATCATGAGACTCTTAAATATTTTTTAAAAGTAATGATAAAGTTTAGTTTCATTTAGAAAGTGTGCTTGAGCTGATACATAAAGGAAAATGGAGGTAATGAGTTAGCAGTCTCCTAATTGTGTTCTTTATCTTCCTTCATGATTGGTTGTGGAATAGTCTACCAAACATACATTGGGTGATCCTTACCTGTGCTTTCTTCTCAAGGACATAAACACAGAATATCACCATTTTATGGATTATAGGAATAGCCTTTTAATAAATCTCCTGGTTCTTTTTTCTAATTCATTGTCCAGTTCACAGAGAGATTCTACTAAAACAGAAATTAGACCATGTGTCTTCAATGGCTGCTACTGTCCCGTGGATAAAGCTTCAAGCCCTTATTGCTTCTTGCAATGATCTGCCTGTTCTGGCCCCATGTTCCTCCTCAGCCTCATCTCTATGGTAATGAACTTCCTCCATTTCCTCCAATGATCCCCTTGCCTCTGGGCAGCCACACCTGCTGTCCCTCTATCTGGAACCTCTTCCCACAACTTCTAGAGTTCTCAGTCTTACTCACACATCTGTTATTGCCTTAGCACTCACATCCTCTAGAAATGATGCATGGTGAAGCTAAGACTCTGTTTCATTATTAACAGGCCATTTATTGGTCCAGTAGTTATACATCAAAGACCACTGATCAAATAAGCAGTTAAAAAGAGACTCAGGATTATAGATGTAGACAATTTGAAATAATTATCAAAGACAGGTTGGCTTCATGATATTTTCTGACAAAGCCATCCATCTGGCCTTAGGTACTCTAAGTGGTGAAAAAAGATCTAGTGCTTCCAAAACTGCCACTGTGTGCTCTAGGCATCTCAATAATAATTTCAAAATCCTTTCAGTAATGAAAATTTTTACTCTAGGTTTTTTTTTGGTTTAAAAACCAAATGGCTGAAAAAAAAAAAAAAAACAAATGGCTTATCCATTTCCAAACAGTTTGTTCTACTCTCCTCATTCTTTAATATTAAAAAGAATTAAATAAATCAGTTGCATGTCAATGAGAAATCTAAATGTCAAAATGGATGATTTTTACTACCTCCTTTTTGCTAAAGTGCTGGTCCAATGACTCCTTCTAGGAGTGCTCCTCTTAACATTCCAACAAATCAGTGTCCTCAAATCCACCTACAAGACACTCAGAATATATCTATTGGCCAGAGGATGTAAAGAAAGAGTGCAAACTAAGGTAGGTATGTAGGGATCAGGCTCAGAAATCCTAGAGATTGAAGTATAAGTGCTCACGTTCTTTCCATTGCACAGTGGTCTTAACCTGAATTCCCCCCAGCAGCCAACAAGTGGAAGGTCAGTGGGCACACATTCCTGAGGAGGGGACATGCACTTGTGCCTGAACCTGAGCCATGCCCAGGAAAACCTGGACAGCAATCCTTTGGGTCCTGGACTTTTCCTGATGATTTATTCCTTTGAAGTCAGTTAGGCTTAAAGCTAATGCTGAGGGGTTAGAGGCTTAAACTAGAAATGCATTTGCTGAGGACTTCCCCCCCACCCCAGATATAACCTTGTCCAGCAGCATTATCAAATGGATTGGCTGGGCTCCCTAGGGTGATCTGTCGTGGACCAGTCAATTCACAGGTACAGAAGATACAATCCTAGTCCTACAGAAATTCTCAATAGCCTTGTGGCATTTCTGATGGAGAATGACTTCATGAAGTTCTTGCATGGATTTAAGCCTGGCCCAATAAGAGACAAAATATTCGTAGTGAGCCCATTCTCAAGAGATAGGGAGGGATGGTAGAATGAGAGCAGATGGATGCTGAGTTGGCTCAGGTCCCACCACAAAATAATTTTTCATTTTCTCAGCCATTAGTCTAAGAGAAGGTTAAAAAGATAATTGGCATTGCTGTCAAGAGGGTAACTGAATTTCCTTGTTTCTTATTGTCAAGCCTTTGAGAGAACTTCATTTGCCTTTTGACAATGAGGAGGAGAGTGAACCACAGAGAATAGTGAGCTTTAGACAGTATCTTTAAAAAATTACAAAAAGACACTGAGAAAGCTGAGGGTTCAATGAAGCCCTTTGGATTCATGTTAAAGGCGACCTCCAGCATTTCTGGAGCCTTCACTCCCGTCCACCATCAAATCCTAAAAGACAGGGGGATGTCCCACAGCAATCAAATCAGGGCAAGAGCTCTGGACACACGTTCTCTTCCCCTGATTTCCTTTTCCAAACCACACAGAATAGTCACCAGTAAAGTGATTTGTGACCTTGCTACATTCCATCCCTTAGCTCAAAGGTGGGCAAACTTTTCTATAAAGAGCCAGAGAGTAAATATTTTAGACGTTGCAGGCTATAAGGTCTCTGTCACTACTACTCAATGGGGCTGTTGCAGCGTGAAAAGTCACAGATAGGATGTAAAGGAATGGGCGCGGCTGTGTTCAACAAAACGTTATTTAGTAACACTCAAATTTGAATTTCAAATGATTTTCTTGTGTTTTAAAATATTATCCTTCTGACTGTTTTTCAATAATTTCACAATGTAACATCATTCTTAGTTCATGGGCTATGCAAAAACTGGCCACAGCCTGGATTTGATCCCAGCTTCAGTTCAGAGCTGTTCAATAGAACTTTCTGTGATGGTGGAAAAGTTGGATATTGGCACTGTCCAATACTGTAGACACTATTGAAATGTGGCCGGTGTGATGGAAGAACTTAATTTCTAATTTTATTTAGTTTTAATTAATTTAAACTTGAATCACCACTTATGGTTAGTGGCTTCCCTGTTGGACAGTGCAGCTCCATAATATTCTTTCATATTATCTTGAAAAACATTCTTATTTCTTGCCTACATTAAAACAGACAGCAAAAAAAAAAAAAAAAAAAAAAGAATCCTTCTGTTTGCTGCTTAAGTTATATAGTTACTGCTCCTTCTGGGGAGATCACAGTTGATGTCTTGTTTTAATTACATAGTAAACATACGCAAACACACAGAGAACATGCAATACCCATAGTGCACATGTGCACCCATGAACACAATGAAGCTCTTCCTTGGCATGCCATCACTACCCAGTGAATAAATAATCATGGAAAGAAAGCCATGCTTATCAATAAGGATCTTTCCCTCTTATGCAATGTCTACTATGAAAACACAATATTGGACAATAATATGAACTTAAAATTTTCTGTTGGTTTCCTCAATTATCTGTTACAAAAGCCTATACTTTCTTTAGCCATTGTTTGCAATAATGAACTTGCAAAACGGACTGAAGGGATGTCCTCTTCTAAAATATGCATAGTGATCATTTCTAAGTAAATGATATTGCAAGCCCTAGGTCATTTCAAATCAAATCTCAGAGCATCTCTGGGCAGCACCTCATGCTGATCTCACAGATCAAGGACAGAGTAACTGACTATTAAAAGACAAAAGCATAAAATCACTAACACTTAAATAGTTTTGGTAACAAGCATCATTTAGCACACATATAAAGTTCTATTCATTAAACTCTAATCCAATTATAAAGTATTCTTCATTTTAATTAAGCCCTTTTATGGTGAAACTTCTCCTATCATCCCTGGCAGAGGCAATTCAGGGTTAACAAAGGAAATTCTAGAGTGAGAGATGGAGGATAGATGTCTATCCTTGGTAAAACAAAACAAAACAAAACAAAACAAAATAATAGGAAAGAAGTGTAAGTTAGTGGTGGAAAAAAAAAGACTTGACCCTACAATCTTAGTACTGTTTTCAGAACAATGTCAGGCCAATTAGCTCCTTGAAAGCTCTTCAAGGCTCCATCTGAGGGCTTTTCTTTCTCTTGTTATAGTCTTTCTCTTGGGAACCTCATCCATGCTTGTACATTCCTCCATCTATATCTATATCTATATTTATATCTATATCTATATCTATATCTATATCTATATCTATATCTATATCTGATTCACAAATCTTTTTTCTCTAGAAGACTTCTCTCAATTCCAAATTGGTATATCTCACCATCTACATGACTTCTTTACTTAGATGTCTCAAAGACATTTCAGTCATGCCATGTCCAACACTGCCCTGCCCTCATTCCAAGTTTGGCTGTCTTCTGCAGTGATAGGTGACAATACCCATCCAGTTGCACACACTACCCATCCAGGTCATTCCTTGACTCCTCCCTTGCCCTACACCCTATCATCAACCCAGTACTAAGTCCTACCTCTCACTTCCTTATACTTCTCTCCATCTCCAAGTCCATGCTGTGACTGTCTCTTGCCTGAACTAATATAATAGCCCTAACAAATCTCTTGCATCCTGTTTTCCCTTTCCTCCCTTCTATTTATTCTCCACTTCAATCAATAGAAATCTTTTCAAAACTTAAATCTGGTCATATCACTACTTCCACTGTGGATTAAATCTTGTTAGGATAAAAGCCAACATTGCTAAGGCAGCAACCAAGGCTGTTCGGGTTTCACTTCTGTCTAACTTTCTTTCCCCATCGTATATTCTCTTCCTTGTTCTCTGTGCCTTATCTACCATAGGGCGGTTCAGTTCCTTGAACACACCACGGTCCCTGCTTCCACACCGTCTTTGCATGTACTATTTCTTCTCCCCTGAAGGGCTTCCTCCATCCATACACTCCTTCTCACTCCACTGAACCCCACATCATTTACTCAGTTATTTCCTACTCAGCTTCAGCTCTCCGTTCAAACATTACTTGCTCCAAGATGTCCTGCCTGATCTTTACCTTTCTATACCTACCCCATCCAGACAATTCTGGATTTTTCTTCCTGGAACCATGTTCCTTTCCTACAGAGAAGGTATCTCAGTTTTTAGCTACACATTCATTTATGTGATTATTTGTTTTTTGTCACCCCTGTCACTTCTCTGTAAGCTTCACTAGATCAGGGACCATGTCTACTTTACAAACCATGGTTTCTCAAGAAGCTGGCACGGTGCTGGCACATTAATACATTAAGAAATGTTTGAATGGATGAATGAGTACAACAATGAGGATCTTTGGATAGTATAAGTACATGGAGGCCTCTGGGTATGGGAAGGTATATAATGTCAACCTTCTTTGCAAGCCCAAACTACTCCAAGGATTTTGCTCCTCTACAGCTAGTTTTGGCCTATGGACTCTGTGGCCCAACACCAACTAATATACAGGCTATTATGGGGTGTGTGTTGTGTGTGGTTTACTAACTCACTCCTTCCTGCCTCTAAGTTACTTTTCTATTCTTATTTTCCCTTGATCTCATTTTCCTCACTTATTCTCTATTGATTTTTATCTTTCTATACTGCACACACTACTGTCATCTGTGTTCCATCAAATTGGAAACATTTATAATTATACTTATTAATCCCAATCCTAACTGTACCAGTAAAGCTCTGAAGTCCAAGTTGGGAACCAGTTCCAGTGGTTATGTGACAATCCAGTAGCCAGTTGGATACACAAGCTTCACTGTCTCAGTATTATTATTATTATTTTTGCCCTTGAGGCTACTTGTAGTTTCTATCACACACTCTTCCTCATTCACTCCCTGCTGTCCTTGAATTCCCCTGAATTTCTGGGCATGCAATAAAATTAAGGTAAATGAAATAGAGATAGAGCTTATTCAGACTCTTAGCATCCAATGAAAATAATAGACAGTGAAATCATGCGGCCAGTATTTAACCTGTGCTGTGATGTCTTTGGATTTACCTTGAAAGCATTCTTCTGGGAGCAGGTAAATGTCCTGGGGTCTGTGCTTGGTATATCAGCACTGTTTCCCAAGGCCCCCTCTCGGAGATATATTTGCATCCATCTGACATTGATTCATTTAGCCAGATGGCAGAGGACGGAGCTGGATCACTTAATACAATGTGTGACCTACTTAGAGGTCCAACAATCTGTGGTTTAATATTAAATGAAAGAATTGAGGTTTTGAGTTAAAAAATACAGATTGATTTGTTGGTTATCTTATGCTCAGCATGAACAGTCTGAATGCTGAATGCATCAGTTTGTTGTTTTTTTTTAACGTCTTTATTGGAGTATAATTGCTTTACAATGGTGTGTTTGTTTCAGCTTTATAACAAAGTGAATCAGCTATACATATACATATATCCCCATATCTCCTCCCTCTTGCGTCTCCCTCCCACCCTCCCTACCCCACCCCTCTAAGTGGTCACAAAGCACGGAGCTGATCTCCCTGTGCTATGTGGCTGCTTCCCACTAGCTATCTATTTTACATTTGGTAGTGTATATATGCCCATTGAATGCATCGGTTTTAACAAGCAAGGAGGTAAGATGCAAAACTGATTCCCCAAGGATGGGTGATGAGATGTGTTGGTAGGTGTCATTGCCAACCTAGTGTGGTGGTAACAAAAGCCATTGAGAACCAGGATTGCCCATTTAGGCACCTAAGGAGCAAAAGGTCACTAGCAGACAATTGGGATGACCTTACGACATGGTCAGAAGTGTCCCATGGTAGTTAGAATGTGCAAATTCCTCAGGGTTTTCTGAACTATCTCAGAGAGATTGTAGAGGATAAGTGCACCCCTTATATAGAAAGCCTTCTTGCTTTGAACATGTTCTCTATTAGAAATGGTATAAATCAAAAGAATATGAATGAATCAGAGAGTCCCATAAAAACAAAGATACAACTGGGGCATGTGCCCCACATCAAGACATAACTGGTTCAAAATGGCCTTGTTCAAAACTGGCCACAAACATGTCAAATCAAATATCAATATTTCAGTATGATATAAAACTGGGTAAAGTGTATATTAATTGATTAGGAAGCTAATATAACATTGTATCCGGGAATATTATAGAGATATCTCTGTTCTCCCCAGTTCACTTCTCATTTTTCTTTCATTTGGTCTTTCTTACAGACCAAAAGTAGAAGCATTATTTCATTAATGAGTCTTGGGATTCAGAAGGGTTTTTCCAGCTGGGATTTTCCATGACATTTATGAGGAAGTATTTAGGGAGATGTAGGACCATTGTTTCAGAAACTGATCCAGTGACTCATGTTTTGTTGCCACTTATTTTTGCTTTCTGCTGGAAACTGGCATTGATGCAATGATGGCCTTTTTGTCCTAAAGCTTTCCTTACCTCTGATATTTTCATCCTTTGATCTTCATGCTGTCACTATAGAACTAGTGAAGAGAAATACCCATAATCTTGCCCTTAGCTCTTCAGTATCTTGGTCTCCAAATTACTCCATTCTTGATTTTACTCTAACCTTCATAAGCCCCTGCACCTAACAGCTGGAGGTCCGTCCATTCCCAGGATGAGGTTACTGGTTACCTAACTGTTCACTCTGCATGCCGGCATCTAGCACAGGGCCTAACACATAGTAGACCTCAATAAATACTTGCTGAATGAATGAATGAAGTAAATGGCTCTTTGAAATTTATTGTTTTTCAAATTAAAAAATATATATAAACAGAGAAAGACAAATATCATATGATATCATTTGTATGTGGAATCTAAAAAAAATGGTACTCATGAACTTACTTACAAAACAGAAATAGAGTCACAGATGTAGAAAACAAACGTATGGTTACCAAGGGGGAAAGAGGGATAAATTGGGAGATCGGGATTGACATATACACACTACTATATATAAAATAGATAACCAATAAGAACATACTATATAGCACAGGGAACTCTATTCAATACTCTGTAATGACCTATATGGGAAAAGAATCTAAAAAAGAGTGGATATATGTATATATATAACTGATTCACTTTGCTGTGCAGCAGAAACTAATACAATATTGTAAATCAACTATACTCCGATAAAAATTAATAAAAAAGAAAAAATAAATAAATGCCAGTTTTTCCCCCCAAAATATTTAGGCAAAAAATATTAATTCATTCCATTAATTTTAATTGACTATATGTCAAGTACTTAGGGCAAGAATAAAAGGGATGTGGCCCTTGTGTGGAAGTGGGACAGGCAATAAACAAGTAACCACATGAATAGGATATTCTCAGAGTGAATGGTGCCACAAATAAAAGAAAACAGAGAAAGGAAGTTAGAGTCTATTCTGTAGTCTGGGAAGGTCTTTATATGAAGTTGATATTTGAACTGAGGACTGAAGAAAAAGGAAACAGCCACAGGGAAATCTGGAGGGATGGTGGTTGACAGCAGGAAGAGCAATCAAGAGTAGGACTTGATTTTTGTGTATGGTGTGAGGTAAGGATCCAATTTTGTTTCTTTTCCATATCAATAACCAATAGTCCTGACAGCATTTCTCAAAAAGCCTGACTTTCTCCACTGATTTCCAGTGCCAACTTTATCATAAGTGGAGTTTTCACATCTCTGCATTTGCTTATGGACCATCTATTTGTGCCAATGTTCAATTTGCCAATATTCCACCAATATCTTAATTACTATATTTTCATAATGGTTCTTTTAAAAAATATTTTATTGAAGTATGGTTGATTTACAATGTTGCATTAATTTCTGCTATATGGCAAAGGGATTCAGATATGTGTGTGTGTGTGTGTGTGTGTGTGTGTGTGTGTGTGTGTGTGTATTCTTTTTCATATTCTTTCCCATCATGATTTATCACAGGGTATTGAATATAGTTCCCTGTGCTATACAGTAGGACCTTGTTTATCTTCATAATGATTCTTTATGTGTGTTAAGTCTTTACACTCTGTTCTGCTTCAGGAGTGTCTCAGCAATTTCTGGGCCTTTACTCTTCCATGTAAATTTTGGAATCACCTTGTCAAATTCTACAAATGTTGAGGGGATTTTTAAGGCATTGCATTTAATCTATAGATCAATTTGGAAGAACTCATTTTTATGCTATCGACTCTTCTAATTCCTTAGCATATTATAACAGGTCTTTGATGTTTTTCAATAAAATGTTATGTATTTTCCCATAACCTTCGATACATGTTTCTAAAGTTATTAGTGGGTATAGTATATCTGCTATAATATTGTGAATTTTAAAGTTATGCTAGCTGCCTATTATTTATAGAAATGCAACTGATTTCTGTGTATTGATTTTATAGTCAATAAATTTGCTAAACTCATTAATTAAAATACTTCTTCTGGAAAACCCTTCTAATAGAGATTCAGAGCATTTGCAAATTATATTTTTCTTCACTTACTATCTAAATGTTATACCATTTTTTTCTTTTTCTTGGATAGAAGGGAATAACAGGGGGCATCTTTGTCTAATAGGAATATCTTAATTATGAGGTTTTCCTTGGATTTGCTTTCATTTTGTTGTACACACACATATACATATGTATGCACAAACATTAGTGAAGTTTCTAATTGTGTTGTCTTATCCAAATCTCATATACTTTGATGATATTTTGGGGGGGTCGGCTTGAAATATTGATTACTGAGAGAAATATAAATATTTTCTAGGAGAGGTAGATTCAATACTGTCAATATTTTTGCTTTAACCATTGTAAGAGTACATTATCACATGCACATAAGTTTATATTCTGTTTGAGAACTGAACATTTTATCATTACATAGCAGCCCTCTTTGCTTTTGTTTTAAAATCCATTTTATTTAATGTGAACATAGCTAAAGCAGGTTTCTTTTGGTTAGTATTTGCCTGATACATTTTTTCCTTTACTTTCCTAACCCTTATTCTTCAGACATGTTCTTATTAAGCAAAGGAACTAAATAAAAAAACATTTTTTTAATAAAAAAAAAACAAGTTGAGCTGACAATGTCTGTTATTTGTAAATGGAACATTTTGATGTATGTTGTATTTATTTAATTCCTCTGACTAGCATATAGATTTATTATTTCCTTTAGTGAATGTCTACTTGTGGCAAACTCTCAGCCCTTTCTGCCATACTCTCCTCCCACCATCTCCAGTCATCCTGGGCAGGGCTGAAAATGCATTTATTGCTTTCACTCTAAAGTGATACTTTCTCTGGGTATAAAACTCTAGATTGGCAAATATTTTCTTTCAGCACATTGTTGATATTATCCCACTATCTTCTTCCTTCCACTGTTACTGCTGAGAAATCAATTATCTATCTAATTGTCATTTCTCTAAAAGTAATTTCTCTTTAGTTGCTTTTAAGATATTTGCTTTTTCCTTGGTCTTCTGAAATTTTGATATGATGTATTTAGATATAGAATTGTTTAAAATGTATCTTGCTTAGGATTCCTGAATCTATGAGTTTGTGTCTTTCATCAATTCTGAAACATAACCTCTTCAAATATTTCAAATATTTTACTGCCCTCATTTTTGCTCACCTCTTCTCACTCTATCCTTCATACCTTTTAATCTCTCTATCATATTTTCCATCTCTTTGACACTCTGCTATATTCTGGGTAATATTATAGACCTTTTAAAAAATTTACTACTTTTCTCTCTTTTGTTGGAATAATGCATTGAATTTTAAATGTAGTTATATATTCATTTATAGAACATCAATTTGTTTTCAAATATACATCACTTTTTTAAGTAAATTAATCTTTATTCTTATTGTCAGTCTTAAAAATATCATACTTGTTTAACATTCTTTTTCTCATAATTCCAAAATATTAAGTTTTTACAGGGCTTTTAATACTATCTTTTGTTTCTGCTGGTTCTCACTTATGGACTTTCTTTATATTCATTGTAATTGTTTTGATGAGCTGACATTTCTGGGAACTTTAAATGTAGTAATAGTTTAGGCCCTGATTTGAAGACAGACTCCTTTATAGACAAACTAATTATGCCAGGAGACCAGAGGATTACCAGGATGAGACAGATTTACACTAACTTCTGAGTTTGTCAGGTGGTGTGAATTGAATTCAGGCTTCAAGCTCACATGAGGGAGAGATTGTAATCATGAATTCTCAGGAAGAATTTTTTCTACCTCTATTCGACATCTAGTTTTGAGATCAACAATTTTCTTGCAGTTCTTTGAGATGATGGGTTTATTTTTTTATTCATGACTGCTCTGAGGTTGTGTGGCCCTTTGTGGTTCCAGGTTTATGTAGTGGGTCTCTTAATAGATTCCTCACTTTACTTCACTTTCTGTTTTCCCACTACCCACAATCATGAAAAATCTAAGCTCAATGTCAACTTGACAGATACTTTTAAGCTGAAAGACAGCTTTACTGCCCTCTGGGTTCCTGCTTTCACTTGGAAATTGTCCTTTGAGCATTCCTTAATTTCTTTTCCATGGCTTGACTCATTTAAACATATTTTAAAAGTTATACAGAGTCTTTATTTGTTTTCATTGGAAACTCAGGTCTCTCCAGCTTGCTTTTTGATGTTTTCACATCTTAGATCCTATCAGCAACAGATGTAGGTTTTTATATGGCTGAGGAAAACAGGTGACTTCAGAATCACAGTAATTCTACTAAAAACCAATCAAGTTTGAAGGGCTCATTAGGAGAGATGCAATGATATCCAGGAACCATAATGGCTCCTTTTAGACTAAATTGGCTTTTTTAAAGCTAGAAATAGAAAGAAAGAGGGCACTTGAAAGAAGTGGATCCAGATGAACAGTTAGAGAAAAGCTTAAAATTTCAAACAATCTCCCATTTAGAACTAACTTTTAGCAGTAATGGAGACTTTTACATTAAAATTCAGAATATTTTTGATCACCCAGGTAATATAGAGATACATTATTTCAAGAAACACATGCAAACACACAATATAGAGAGCTGTATAGTACCCCTTGACCACCTTTCCAATCCCAGCCTCAAGTTTACCCACAGTTTAAAAGTTTGGTGTGTAAATGTCCAGAACTTCTCTATCTATTCTTTATATTCATATCTATGCATATACACAGAGAGAAACATAGAGTTTGTTCTGCATTTTAGAAAAATATATAGGTGGTATTCTATTTTGCATGTCTGCACATGTTTTTCAGTTCTACTCTCTTGCTTAAGAGTCCAGATATACAATTCTGCATTAAATCATTTAATAGAGACATTGTTTCACTCCCTCCAATTTTCCAAAGTTTCTGTAGAGAAGCTTGACCCCATTCTGACTTTCAACTTGTGACCTGTAGTTTTCTTTCTGGAAACATTTAGAAGTTTCCCTCTGTTTCTGATGTTCCCAAACTTCCCAGCTTTGGGACTTACTGTGGATTCTTCCCTTCTTGTTGCTGAGCCTTTCGATCTGGTAACTAATGTCCTTCAGTTGTGAAAAATGTTTCTTATCATATTTCTTTGATAATTTGCTTCCCTCAGTTTTCTTTCTGGTGCCCCTCTCTGCTGGGATCCTGTGCTCCGAGCACTTAGCTTTCTCCTTCCTTCTTCTGCAAAATCAGTTACCTCCCTTCCATTTGCCTTCTATCTTCCAATTTTATATTGATCTTCTAAACACCGTTATCTCCTCTTTTGTATTCTTGGACTCTTTTTTTTTCACTATCATTTTATGAGAAATCACTTAAATATCACTTCTAGGAATCTGTCCCACAGAAATCCACAAGACTCCTTAAGAATATCTATACATAGTTTACATAAATTTGTTTTTAAATATATATTCTATATCTTATGGTTTCTGTGGTTTTATTTTTTACATAATTATTATATGTATATATATTATATATATAGGAGAGATTACTGCTGCTATAGAAGAAAACTTTTGACTTTTAATATTCAAATTTCATCCAGTGTCTAATAAAATTCTTTTTTCTTACATAAGTTTTCAGGTGTCCACCTGTAAGTGGACCTCTCTGGGCCTCTTTTCACATCAGCTAAGTGAAGGTGTCAGCTCAGTTTCTTTCAAAACTCCTTGCAATTCTTATTGTTTATGTAATTTTCTAAAATTTTGTACCTTAGGATCACCAGGGTTAGCAATAGTTCTTTTATCCCACCTTTGGATGATTATAAATTTAATTTGTCCACAGCCCATCAACACATTTTTGTGTGAATAATGAGAATAGCAAAGCATGACACCAGAGTCTGAACACATGATGTTGTCAGACCAGTGGAAAAATCCTCTATTAAGTCAGGGCAGATAAATCAATCAGGGGAAATGCCATTCCTGGACACGCAAGCAAACCCTCAAGGTTATGTAATCAAGTTTTCAATTAATATGCTTCCCTCCCCCTTGAACTGTGTATAAATTAATAGCAGCTGAAAACGAATAAAGAAAGGAACACAGAGGAAAGAAGACTGGAACAAACAATGCAATACAGCAGAAATCACATTTATCTGACATCTGCACAACAGAGAAGGGAAGCACGTGATCTGAAATTAAAGGGGACTGGATTTTTAAAATAATGGACATTATACCTGGATAGCCAGTGCGGAGATAGCTGTGAAGCAAGCCACAGAGAGGTGTGCTCATTTGAGGATCTGTTTGTTGGTGTCATAGTAGAGGATGTGTGTAATAGCATTTACATGTGTTTTGGAAAAAAAATCAATGGATTAACAAATTTAAGAGATAGGTAATGCACATGGTGCAAAGCTCAAAGTGGGCAAGAGGCTATTTAGGGGCATTCATACCCTTATTGTATTGCATTGTAATACAATTTCACTGACAAACTATTAAGTACCAACACAGGCTTGTTTAGATTAGAGATATGTACCAAAACAATGAGTAAGTCTGTCTTTTAAATATGTTTACGTATATATCAATATATGCAATATAGATAAAATATATATTTTTAAATATATATAAAATGTTTACATATATATATGCAAGTATGTATCATAGATGGATGGAAAAATAGACAGATGAAGGACTGGAGAGTTACTTTCAAACCCACTGCCCTCCAGTTTCAAGAGATAAAGAAAATTAAAAACAGAACCTATTTTCTATTTTACTCCTTGATAAGTACTATAATTTCAAGATTAGAAATCTACGTGATAAAACAGTTCTCAATATACAATCTCTAGGTTTTCCAACTAAATTAGCTTTAATCCTTAGATAGAATGTTCCTGAAGGCCAGAATTCTGGTAACACAATGACAGCAGTGCAGTGCAGTTGAGGACCATCCTAGGTGTCTTTATTCTTCAGCTTGGGCTCTTGTAAAATCTCACATAATAGCTTTTTCACATTTTAGTTTGCCAGTAGGATTTAAATATGCAGGAATTGTAGTTATGTTAATGATCATGATAAACTCTGCCAACACACTGAACAATATATTTAGGCACAAGGTTTAAAGAAAAGGAAGTGATTATTTCTGAAAGCCCCAGCTGAGCCTCAGTTCTAGGGGTCATGTCAGCATGGAGAGGAGACTGGAAGGTCGCACGGAAAGCTTCGCTGGGTCTGTGCTCTCACAGGGACACACATTCACCTATGGATACACCTGTGGGATAAATCCATTGAAATAACACCAGAGCAGTGGCTGTCAAGAGCCAGTCTAATTAATCTGTCTATTAGGAATATTTTATTTTAGAGCTCCTCTTAACAGAAGGATATTCTGAGCCCTTACATGTGAAACGGACATTAAAAAACAAATTTCTGGTTATAGCTCAGCAAAACTGAGCATAATTTTCAGCCCTGAAACAGCAAAAAAGTCTTCTTCTAAAAATGTGCATTTAAAGGTTTTGACTAAAAATCTTGCTGAAGTATTTGATCAGAGTTCAGTTTGGTAGAGAAAATGATAGGAGAGAACAGGAAAAGGCAGGCGCCACCAGGGTAAGGGTGCCTTTTCTTCCCATGTGACCCAATCTCCACAAAACTGTTTGTTATTCACCTCATTACAAACATCTGTGTCACAGCAGGTGTTGGGTCAGGAGAGGACACGGTGTCCAGGAAACCTGCAATCAGGTTAGAAAACTCCCAGGCGACCCATTCCCTTTCAATTGACTCTGAGTGGCTGTCACTGCCTACCGCAGTCCCTGAGCTTCCTGCCCGTGAAATGGTTGTCATTTAAGTCACAGTGGAAACACTTCCCCAAACCACTCTCCCTGGAGGTGTAGGAGCTGCTTTTCCAATGACAGCAAGGGGAGCTGTCCTAGCCTTTCTAACTATTAAAGGAAATAGACAATTTCCTTAGAGTTGCTTAAAAATTCCAGCTCCCTATAGGGTTGGTCTTAAAAGTTTCTTGCATGAATCAGTCTCTTTGGGTAAAGTGCAATCTTTCAAAGATGTCCTTCCCATTTTTAGCTTCCCAAGATGGTGGCTAAGTCTCTATAGAACTCTGTGTCTTCAAAGTGGGAGAAGAGAAGGTGGCAGGCTTCCCTTACACCCTCACAGGTCTCTGCTATGAAGGGGCTGTTCTAAAATTCTCCATGGACAAATGCCTACTGGCCATTTGGGGTGATTGATTGGTAGCCACTGCTTGAGTCCATGGTCTGGGCCAATGGACCTGGCGGGACCTCTTTCTTGTTCTTAGGCTTCCACCATCTCCCTCACCACCACCGTTTCCCATCACTGGGGCACTCAGGAATGCTCCTGTCCCTTCTAAGGCACACATGATATGGGAGCTGTGAGCCCTGTCCAGAATCTTCCAGATTTTGGCCCAGAGAGTAGAAGTCAGAGAGGTACATACAAATCTCACCTCCTGCTCTATCCTCTCTCCCTTCTTTTCCCCACATTTCCTAGGGATGGAAAAGGCAGGCTCTCCTCTTCCTCTTGTCACATCCTGAGTGTTAGGGTGGGTGTTTAGTAAGGCTTAGCCCTTCAGGTCTGGAGTTAAAAGAAACTAAAGAAATTTGGAGAAATCCTTTCCTCTCTTGAAATCTCACTTTTGTAAGATTTCTGCCCTGCTAATGAGGGTCTTCTCCTTAAGGGAATCCCAGCCTTGCCTTTCCTGGAGCCATGACTCCACCAGGGCGGGGTGGGGTGGGATGGATGGCAGAGAGGGAAGGAGGAAGCTTAAAAGGAAAAGAAAATATATCAGCTTATCATGTGCAAAATAATTTCACTGCTACACAAGGCGGAGTGAATTCTAATTACAGGATGGTAAATGCGGAAGTCTCTTGATCTATAGATGCTTTCGTGTGGCAGCCATGCAGGCTCTGTGCCCTTCTGGACCAGCTCTGAAGATCACAATCAATGTACTAAATAGCAAGAGAAAACAACCTAACCTTTAAACAGTGTGTAGGGAAGCTCCTTATTGTTCTTGATAGTTCTGGATAATTGATGCTGCACACTCATTAAGATATTGTCCTTCTGCTGAATGTTGATTCACCAGAGGAAAACACAACCCCGCCAACCAATAAATGGGTGAAATCTCTTTTTCCCCATTCTTCCCTGGCAATCATTTTATTTAGTAATCTCATGATAAACTAGACTGGACCATAGGTTAGAAGTACTCATTCATCTCTCTTCAAATGGGTTTTCCCCCGATTCCTGATATCCCTCATTACTATTTCAGATTTCTGCTTCTCTTCAAGTCTGGGCTTCGAGAAGAGTGGTAGGCAAGCTATCTCCTATTCCTTGCCTCCTGCTCATTCCACCCTTGTTTTGCTCCACTCCCACATTTCCCATGACCCCTCACTCACACCCAGGACACCAATAACCTCCTGGTCACTAAAGTCAAAGGACACGTGGTCACTAAAGTAGCATCTACTGAGTCCTGTAGACACTATGGATCATTGCGTTCATAGGAATGCCTTTTATTCTTCTTGGTTTTTCCCTCCCAACTCACAGGTTGTACCTTTTCTGTCCCTTTCAGGCTTTTTTTCCTCTACCAGACTTCTTAAAATGAAGAGTTATCTGGAACTAAGTCCTGGGATCCTTTCTCTTTTCCCTCTCTATGCCAAGGATTTTATCCATCCTATGCTTCAATTCAACCTAGATTCATGATTCTCAATTTTTTGTGCATGTAAGCTACACCTGGAGAATGGGTGAAAACTTCAAGTCACTTAATCTTTTCTGCTTGAACATCTTCTTCTCTCATCACCCTCATAACAGCCTCATACAATATGAT
Organism: Balaenoptera borealis; assembly: GCF_965194805.1. Taxonomy (NCBI): domain Eukaryota; kingdom Metazoa; phylum Chordata; class Mammalia; order Artiodactyla; family Balaenopteridae; genus Balaenoptera; species Balaenoptera borealis. The sequence goes on along the minus strand of NC_138872.1, from coordinate 36,316,194 downwards.
GATGATAAAAGAAATCATAAATGAACATGGCTGTAGTCAGAAAGCCAGAAGTTCTGGGGTGTCAATTTGGAGTGAAAGATGTGGGCAGGCACTGAGTGCTGCCCCTCTGTGACCTCAGACAAGTCACTTTCACCTCCTGGGCTGCAGAGTTTAGAGAACACAGGTGTGGCTTAATTGTAGTTTTAATAAAAGATTGAATGAGAATTGGCATTTCATTTTCAAAACCTGAGCCACTTCTTACTTGTTTGGAATAAAAGACCAACCTTGGAGAGAAATGTTTCCTACAGAAAATAAAACTTCATCTGAAAACTGTTATTTACCCCAGCAGTTTTCTATTCTACTTCATTTATTTTTACTTAAAACTTAGCAGAGAAAAAAAATGGCCTCTTTAAAACGAACAAGGAAATTGTTAGCTTAGTATTCGCTGTGGGGTAGTATTAGCAGTGGGAGGGATATTATGTTACAGCTGAGGCAATTTTCAGATGGAAGACATTGCTGAATGGGTTAGAAAAATGATGTCAATGCTAGGCTTAGGTTTGAGGAGACTTTTCTGTTGCCCACCCCCGAAATATTTTATATATGCAGGGCTTGAGAGTTCATAGGTCAGCAAGGCAGCACTGACTCTGGTGGAAGAAACCTAGAAAAAAAAGGTTTAAAAAAGGTAATAAATTATGTTTCAGTAGAAAATTTTGTTTACAAAGAATGGGTAATAATGTTTGCAAAAGGAACTCTGCACAATTCTGGGAAAAACCTATACCATAAAACAGTAAGGTTTGTGTCAGTGGTGTACTGGTGAATGTTGAATACGCTGTTCTCCTAGGGAAAAAAAAGAGCCTGGTTTGTGGCATTTGTTGATTTCCATGGTGTAAATATACTCACTGTAGCCAATGTCAAGCTACAAATGTGAGGACCCTGAACAAAGAGTTAGGAAGAGGTGTGTGGTAGGAATCCATTGCAGTGACCCTACACAGATGTAACTTACCTCCAGGGCACAGGCAATAGTGAAATGTCTTAATTAATTAGCAGTGGTGAGTTTAGGATATTTGTTACCTTTGTCTTTATTTTCTGTGTTTTTTTTCTTTTTCTTTTTTTTAAATTGAAGTATAGTTGATTTACAATGTTGTGTTAGTTTCAAGTGTACAGCAAAGTGATTCCGTTTTATATATATTCTTTTCCCTTATAGATCCTTTTGTTTTTAGTATGATTTGTTTAATTGTAAATCTATATAATTTACTTTTCAACAGTGTCTGTGTTTAACAACTGGTTCACAGAATTCCTGGAAAATTTAAAAATGAGTTCCTCTGAGCTAGTATGACCAGCTCCAGCTCATCAATGGTTTGTCCTCAGAGAATAAAGGAAAATTATTACTATTTGCTTAAGCAATATTTAATTACATTCGAGTTCTGAGAGGTGGACACTTTGCTTTAGATTTTTTTTACTTGTTAATTTTCCAGAACTCTATGTTATCTATTAATAGACAAATAAAAAACAAGGATTAAAATCATTGGATGATAGATCAGTAGGTGATAGTTTTCTACATATGTGTGTGAGCTGAGTGTGAGGTATATATCTCCTTTTCTCAGGAAAAAAAAAAAAAACAGAGAAAAAGATATTTGCTTATTGAAACATGTTTTATGAACTGAATTGTGTCCCCTCAAGATTCATATGTTGAAGCCTCATTGTATGTGACTGTTTTTGGAGATGGAACCTTTAAGGAGGTTAAATGAGGTCATAAGGGTGGGGCCCTAATCTGATAGAACTGGTGTCCTTATAGGAAGAGGAAGATACACCAGAGTTTCTGTCTCTCTCTCTCCCTCTCTGTGCATGACTGCAGGTCAAAGGCCATGTAAGGACACAGCAAGAAGGCACCGCCTGCCAGGAAGCGAGAAGCCTCACAGAAACCACCCTGCTGGCACCTTGATCTTGGACTTCTGACTGCACAACTGTAAGAAAATAATTTTCTCTTGTTTAGGCCACCCAGTTGGAGATATTTTGTGATGAAAGCACAGACTAACTAATACAACATGTGAATTATGAAATTACATGCAATTCTGCAGCAGTAATGTGATCCTTGCACCTCGGGCTTTGTCACAATGTCATGAGGAATTCCTTCCTACCTGCTCCTCTGCTGGATAAACTTCCACTTCCTCCTGTAGGTCAAAGGTTACCAGCTCTGGGAAGCTTTCCTTGGTTTCCCCAAGAAGAGTCAGCCCTTCCTCCCCTGTAAAGAGCTCTATTATAATAATGATCATAGTGCTTGGTCCCAACACAAATCCTTTGTAGAAAGGTAGATCATACATTAGAAATTTAGATTCAGCATCTTATCTTCCTGGGCTGCCCATATGTTAGCCATACCACTGTTATGCTTAAATTTAAATGAAATTAAATATTCAATTCCTCAGTTGCACTAATCACATTTCAAACACTAAATAACTACCTGTGGCTACTGCACTGGACTCTCAGACATGGAACATTTCCATCACTGCAGAAAGTTCTATTGACAGGGTTGCCCTAGACAGTAATTTGAGGTGGGGGGTTGGTAAGGTTGCATCTTTTTTTTTTTTTTTAATTTATTTTTATTTTTGGCTGTGTTGGGTCTTCGTTTCTGTACGAGGGCTTTCTCTAGTTGTGGCAAGCGGGGGCCACTCTTCATCACAGTGTGCGGGTCTCTCACTATCGTGGCATCTCTTGTAGCGGAGCACAGGCTCCAGACACGCAGGCTCAGTAGTTGTGGCTCACGGGCCTAGTTGCTCCATGGCATGTGGGATCTTCCCAGACCAGGGCTTGTACCCGTGTCCCCTGCATTGGCAGGCAGATTCTCAACCACTGCGCCACCAGGGAAGCCCAAGGTTGCATCTTTTTACATCCTTTTATTTCCCCAGCATGCAGCCTAGTGCCTGCTATGCAGTAGCATTCAATAAATATTAGTTGAATTAAAGGAAAAAATTAACACTATTTATCTAGTTGTAGCTACTTAAGCATTCATGGTTCCTAGAGACCACAGAAATGAACACACATATAAAAATTTATTTTTATTACTGACAAGTAAAAGAAAACTGAGCAATTTTCATTATCCCTGGGATGAGAAAACCAACATGCAGCATTAAGAGATAATTATAGAATTTCTCTCTCAGGTGTTCATATAGCAATCTATAGTTGTTAACTCAGAAGCACAAGATCGATTCTAATTTATTTTTTCTAGGTCATCTATGCTCCATTGTTCTATAACTGATCCTATGGACTCATTAAATCTTCCAGCATGATATTTATGCAACCTTATTTAATGAGTCCTCCAACACCTTGAATTCTCTGGATCTCATACCTATTATTTTAGTGGCAAACTTCTGAGTTTAATTAACCGTATTCTTCATGGACTAAAGGAGATCATAAAAAGGTCACCCAGCTGGTACACAACTTTCTGCTTGCAGACAGCCTCTTTGTTGCCACATTTAAAGATCTTCAAAGAGACACAGAATAACCCTTGGGAATCCCTTTAGGTTAGATATTCTACCTCTCGGAAACTTTTGTTTCTTGCTTAAATCTTTCACAATTTAGTCCAAAGCAGTTCTCCTCACTCTAACTCCAGAGCAAAAGGAGAACAGGGTCATCTGTCACATGCTCTGGAGAAGCCCCTTTCTGTGCTTTAACTGAGACGTAGATACAATCTAAACGGAGATATTGCTTTTCCAAACGTTCCTTTGGATTCCCTAGTAACCTCAGGGTAAATAGTAGGGCTGAGTAAATATTCTTTGAATGAAAAAACAAAAGCCATAAAAATAATTCCTTAACAAATACAATAGACCATGGCACAGAGCCTAGTGTGAACCCAAACTTCTTTCTCATAATCCAGGACAGGACAGGACTTTTCAAGTGGGAGAAGTAGATGTTAGTTAACAAGGACGCTGTTCTAGAGCTGGGGGAAGAGAAGGATTTAAGAGGGGAGAATGTGGAGAGAAAATGTGGAGGGAAGGGGATCTCAAGGGAAGAGAGCCCACTGGGTCTCTGGTTGAGTTCAGCATCAGTACATGTAAGCTGCGTGCCTGTGAGTGGAGATGTGAGGGGAGAAGGCAAGTCAAGGTTGGGAGGAGGTGAGGGTGTCTGACCTCAATCCCAATGCTTCACACAGGGGCGCAGTGCATGTTTAGCAGCTAGGGAAGAAGGTTGTGTCAAATCCTTTGAACCCACCCATGCAGGCACCACCACGCCTCGGAGTTCCCCCGCTGCTTGGCAGTGCTTTCCCGCTGGATGTGGTGAACACAGAAAACAGCTGCCCACCTTTCAAGTACAGACTTCCTGGAGGTGAGGTCTGTTTTCACTGGGCTGGAAGTTTTCTAACATCTAGTCGTGGGAGATGTTCTTCTCCCAGATGTTTGTTAAAAACAAGCGATTTTGAGAAACTTGAACATCCTGCCCATGATGGTTAATTCCTTTGCTCCTGTGACCAGTTTGGGAGCTAAATCCTTGGCAAGATTTGGTCATGATCTTGTGGAGGCCGGGCTGTGCCACCAGCAAACGAAACAGGCTTTGTTATATGTGACAGGTGTCTACCCCGTCTCACCACTCAGAGACCTGCTTCCTTCAACAGAGAGGCTGGGAGTCTCTCCACTCTACATATGAGTGTACTGAGGCACAGACGGTGGACCCTCATTGCTTGCCTGCCCATGAAATGTGAGAAAGTGATCTCACACCCCTGACAACTAGATCACAAAATCATAGCTTCTGATATTTACTGAGAACACTGAAGGATACAAAACATGGGGTCTCCAAGGTTTGGCACTTCTTGTATGACTTTAGTAATTAACCTTTAAAAACTTTAGTTCCCTCAACTGCACAATGGCAAGAATAAGATGACACATGTAATGTGCGTAGAAGGTGCTTGTCAACATAGTAAATGCTGAGTAAATGCTAGTTGTTCTTGTTTTTATTATTTAAGTGTCAGGAAAAAAATGTTAATGTCCTTCTATGGCCTTGAATTGCTCTTTGTTTTACAGATTGTAGAAACTGTGGTTTTCATGCATTTGTACTCCCTATTGAAATAGGTATAGCTTAGAATAAAGCAAGCACTTAATACTTGACATAAATTTATGATTTTCCAAAGCTATACCATTAGCATTTTTAGAAATTGGTCATTTTATTTATTTATTTATTTATTTTTATTACCATTATTTTTTAATTGGTCATTTTATAGCTCTTTACCTAAAGGTTAATACATATGCACAATAAGCAAACATCCCTTTTTGTTTTTTTTAATCTTGCTCTACAGTAATTTGTATTTATTAAAAAATAGAAGTTACCAGGGTTAAAAGTATGACTAAGCTGTTCAGCTTCACCTATTAATCTTTAGTTGATAACAAGGAATATATTTTCATCCCTGAAGGTTTGCATTAACAAATTTAAAAATGTGAAATTTCAAGTATTTATATGATGAGTATTCTTGGGATCAATTTTAGAGTAAAAACTCATTCTTTTCTGGCAAATGTGCGATGGCTTTATGTACAATTACTTTTTATTCATTCATTTTGTTTTCAGCTTTAGTCTATCAATGGAGATGTTTAAGGTGTGGAAGGAACCTTTGGGGAAATATTAAATTTGGTATGAAATATACTTTCCGTACACTGTTATAAAAGAAGAATATTTTGTTATTTTTCATATACAAAATAGTGTAATTTTTTTTTCTATTTTAGCAATGAGATCTATTTTTCCACGGAAAATGTGAAATTGGTTTATTTTTATGTTGTCTTTTTATATGTGGGAAGCTAAAGGGGTCAAACTAACTATGTGACTAAAGAATTTTTTATAATGTCCAGGTATTGTGGGAATATCTATTTCTTTTGAAAATAATTTTTTGCTAAGTAGGAAGGTCAGTTGACATTCTGAACGGAAAACAAGTTGTGAACCAGCCATCACAAGCCTGATGGAGTACAGTGACACAAGTGTAACCTTTACGTCTCTATTGCATTTGTTTTGAAAGACAAAACCCAAGTCATGTGTCTGAGCTCCACTGTCATTTACCTCTTCTAAGAGAATTCAATACTCTCCCTGGGTTGTTAAATGTTTCACAGTAACTCTCAAAAATACCAGGACAGGAACAGCAAGTGCAACAAAACACAATCCGATGATGCTTATAATGGATGACTTAAAAGGTAGCCTAAACACTGATAGCCCAATGAGGAAGACATCTTCAAGGTCCCCCTGACATCTTCCTGGGGAAATTGATAGTACTCGCCCCTCCTCCACCCCACCTTCCAATGTGAGTTTTATCACAAGGTCACCGCAGGGACGAGATCATCACCGCTGGGAGGACATGGACAGAATTCATAGCTAAAAGCTAAGGGCGTGGCTTAGCTCTGAAATGACATTCTCTGCTTCTCTTTCTAGTGTAACAATCAATAGTACAAAATAAAAAGATATCAAAGGGTCAGGCTCTTAATTAGGCAAAAAAATTAAAATACAATAAAACACCATGAAGGCAGCTTAAAGCTTTTCCTTCCAGGTGCTCCAGCCAGGAGGAAGGAATGTACTAGGTCCCTGCTAGTCAAATGTGGTCCCTGGAGATGTGGCATCCAGGACACTCCCTGGGAGCGAGTCAGAAATACAAATCTCAGGTGCCATCCAGACCTCCTGAATCAGAATCTGTATTTTCATAGGATCTCCAGGTAATTCATTTTTTCATTCAAAATGAAAATAATTGAGCTAGAGCATCACTGTATGTGGCAATTGATATAAAGGATGAGAAAGAATTTAACACCTCTTTCTCAGTAAAATTGTTGTTTCCACTAATTCTTCAACATGTTTCTGACCTGCACTGCTTCACAAGTCAACAAGTGCTTGAAGACAAAAACATTATAAATCTCACTACAATCCTGTTTTCAATATATCAGAATAGAAGTTTTTTTTTTTTAATAATCACTATAAAGCCTCTTTTCTCCCTGAAATATACACCCATTGCAATGGCATAGTCCAGTTTTCTTATTAGCAAAGGAATCCAATAGATTTCATGATGTATTTCCTCTAGCAAGTTAAAGTCCTCTTTAATTTTCAAGCTTCAATTTGCTCTAGCCAGCAGCCCCTGGCCCAAGCATCCCTATTGGTTAGATATTTTCAAGAGCTCTTGATTCTAGAGAATCAGGAACTCCTGAGCTATCCCCTTAACTCAAAATACCGTGTAGGAATGCAATGACTTTTACTGTAGTTTTAAAAGGAGGGGTGTGGTAAATTGAGTGGAGTGAGTCAAGAAGACTCCCTGAGAGTTAATTTAATCCCACTGGATTTTAAGGTAATAAGATTGGAAACCAGTACTGTGAGAAGGAGGAATTTTAAAAATGTTTCAAAAGTGGAAATAATAGTGTGAGTGTAAGAGAGAAAGATCAAGGCCAAAGGGGAAGCCAGTTTAGCAAAGAGAGAAACAAAAAGACAAACAAAGAAGAAGAAAATATGGAAGAATGGAATTTATGTAAGGAGGAGAGAGAACAATGGTGAAGCAATAAATACCCGAGGAAGGCACGTAAAGATGAGGGACGCATCACCCACCCGAACTATAGCAGGAAAAAGATGGGAATGTAAAGAGAAGGGGGGATGAAGAACAAAGGAGCAAGTCCACGATGCCTGTAAACCGGATGGCTACATGCCACCCTTCTCTCAAAAGCGACCCCTCCCATCCTGTCCTACCTGGCCGGAAGGACACCGGTCTCACTGGTCATCACTTGAGAGCTTGAGGGTTGGGGGGAGTAAAGTTGGGGGAAACAGAGGGATCCTCATGGCAAGTTTCCGACAAGAATGAGGAGGAACCGTCCCCCTGTGTGGAAAAAAATGGAGGCTGTCATTTTTGTGACATTGAAACTGATTTCTGAGTCATCTTCTGTTTCAAATTATCTGTCTGGGAGTTCTCTTGGAGTGCCTTTTAGAATGGAGATTTAAAACCTCAAGCTCCTTTATCTACTTCAACATTTCCCATCACAAATGCAATGGAATTGGCAATTGAATTCTCTTTGGTTCTTCTCTACCTTTGTAGGAATTAGATGTTAAATATGATCACAACTACTACTTTTGAGAAATTCTCCACAAAATCCCACTACTGTCAAGAAACCTGAGAAAAGACTGCACTCAGTCATGGACAGCAGTTGAACAATGCAGCCCAATGAGTCTGAGCTTAATGGCTTTACACTTCTCTCTCCAAGAGAGAGAACTATTTTTTAACACACAAAATTAGTTTTGTTAGCCCTCGACATGTTTCATTCAAAAAATATGTATTGAACACCAACTACGAGCCAGGCATTGTTCCTGGATGCTTAGAACTCAAGAGCACCAGTGAACAAAACAGTCAAAGCCCCTGCTATCATGGAGCTCACATTCTAATGGGGAGGGACCAACGCTGAGTGACATACTTAAGAAAGAATTCAATGACCTAATGAGAGGTGACAAATGCTATAAACACCAGAAAGTATAGCAGAATAAAAGGGAAAGGAGATACCAGGGATGGGAGAGTGGTGGAGGGTGGTGTAAACTTAATAGTGGTCATGGAAGGCCTTTTTGAGAAGACAGGTTTGAGTAAAGACTTGAAAGACAGGAGAGAGTTGCCCAAGCATACACTTGGGCAATGAACATTTTGGGCAGAGGAAAGAGTCTGTGCAATAGCCCAAGGTTGCACTGTCCTGGCTTGTTGGGGCCCAGCAGGGAGCCCAGGATGGCCTGAGCAGAGAATAGGTCAATGAGGAGATAAAGAGGGGTTGCAGCTGAGTGGGGCAGATCATGTCAGACCTTGCAGACTTTTATTCTGAGAAATATGGGAGCCATAGAAGGGTCTTGAAGAGAGGAGTGGCCTGATTTATGTTCTCAAAGGATGACTCTGGCTGCCACCTTGGGAATTGATTGTGAGTGGCCACACGTGGAAGCAAGAAGACCCCTTAGGAGGCTATTTAGAAATCCAGGTGATAGATGGCGGTGGCTTTGGCTAGGATGGTTTACCTGCAGTTGGCAGCTTAACAATTATAAAGATGTCCTAACTGCTTCATAATATTTTGCAAGTCCTAGGGTTGCTTTGATTCCATTGAAAACAAAGACCCCTGTAAAAAATTTAAGAATTAAAACAGCTCATTTTGTATTTCCCAAAACCTAGTGAAATCCTTTTCAACTAAAGCTAGAAGTTAACATATTTCCCGTTTTCTGTATGTCACAGAAAAACATGTACATTTTGCTGGCTACTATCTTAGACATGATTTTCCATATACTAGCATGATTAACTAGGTCAAAATCTATTTTGATGCCCAAATGGTTAAACACTCTAAGATTCCCCCCAAGTGTATCAAGTTGTGTGTTTGTGTGTGTGTGTGAAATGGCCATAGGGAATATGTAGTGGAGAATCTATCTAAACTATCAGAAATGTGATGAACTATTTACTATTCTATCATAAATATTAGCAAAAGATAAAACCAATTCTATTGATAAAACTCTTTGAAATATTAAAATATTATTTGTCTGGGTTTCAGCTACAAATTCAAATTCCTTGTCAAATTCAAAGATTATCCTCAGCAAATGATTATAATAAATGCAGAAGCTTGTGCCAATTGATTTTTGTTGACAGAAAATGTATAATCAGGACTCTAAGTGGTAGATTTGTTACATTAATTTGGCTTTAGGCATAATACATGGAAAATAGAGAAAGTGACTCTTGCTCTGAGAAATTGCTTTCCTATTTTGAACTGAAACTTTCTTCAGCATATGCCCTTTTGCATTTGACTTTTCTCTAGTCTCCACATACTGCTTCATCAAATATTTCAAAGCACTAATACATTTCCTCTTTGGATATTCTACAGGTAAATATTTCTCTTGGTTTGAGTTTGGCCATTCTTCCCCTTAAAATGTTGAGGGTCATAGAAAAATCAGATAGTGGTTTCCTGAGATCAATTAAATTTTTACATTTAATAATGTGTTTGACTATTTTTGTTATGCTGGTTATACCAAAGCTGGGGTTTAAAAACAAACTAGAGATACATTTGGAACAAAACATCTAATGCATGTTGGTAAAATTCATATAAATTGTGCACAATGACAGGCACACGGAGTAGAAACAGAAGTAAATCCCAAAGGTTTTGTGGCCTATCCATGGTTGTGGACTTCCATTTTATGGTAGGAAGGCAGATGAAAGTCAATGAGATTGAAGTTCATCTCATCCTATCCCTGATGCTAAACTCAGTGCTTGTTGGGAAGACTCAACTCCATCAACACAAACACTGGCTACTCTAGCAGGTTGTGGGTATTGTCTTTGGATCCCCTCCCCTCCATCCAATACGCCCATCACCATACTCCCATATTTTCTCATCTTTAGCAAAGGAAAATAAAGACAAAAGAAGGGGAAAGAAAGTTAATGGGATGGAGAAAAGGGGGAGAAATCAATGGCATCCATGGGAATCTCAGTTCCAATTCTATTTAAATCTCAAACTCAGTTGTCTGGCAGGGACCAACAGATAACAGAAATCCATGAAGCAGCCTGGGGAATGCCCTGCAGGCCTAAGGAGCAGCCTCCTCTCCACTCTAGAGATTTGTTTCCATGTTGGATCCCTGTAATCATATAATCTAATTTTTAAAAAGAAAAAAAAATTAATAAGAAAATTTCTGATTTAAAAATAATAGTGTGATGATTTTGTAATGTGCCAACTTGGCTAGGCTGGACATATGCCAGGGTTTCCTACCTGTATGTTCCCAGTTAGAGTGGGTTACAAGGAAGACTCTCCCAAGAGTTGTAGGGCTGATGAGAGAGGCAGCAGCCACTTTGTAACACACATGCACTATTGCTGATCTGTTGACTTGTCTTGTTGGGGTGAAGCAGCAACTGGGCCTGTAATCACTTTTCCTTCTCCTTGAGTCTTCCTTTAGTTTTTCTGACTCCTGGGTCAGGTGTGTTTATGTGTGTGTGTGTGTGTGTGTGTGTGTGTGTGTGTGTGTATTCAGCTCTGTGACAGAATTTCAGCTTCTTCAGGTTATCCTAGTTGCCAAGCCCATGCATGGTCTTCTCTTCCAGACTGCCTGCCTGCCTGCCTGCCAGGGTCCAGCATTAGATGGAGAGATGGCCTTGTGGAGATTTCATAGTCTGCCCCCACAATTACATGAGCCAATTCCCTGTAACACACACACATAATCTGCTACTGCCCCCACAATTACATGAGCCAACTCCCTGTAACACACACACATAATCTGCTACTGGCTCTGCTTCTCTAGTTGAACCCTGACTGATACAGATGTTCAAATGATGTCCAAACTGATACTAAATCAAACATTTTAAAAACACTATGTGGGAATTTTATATTTCTGTTAATGGCTGGTTAGGTTATTTGGGCCATCTTTCTCACTGAAAACAACTAGAAAAGATGAACTTGATATTAAAAACTATATTATTTAAAGAAACTAAGAATCACAAAAATTTAAAGAATGATCAGGCCCAAACTCCAAGGAACATCAAACCTAGACAGGTAACAGGCAGGGAAGCTGCTTTTGTCCTGAGGGGCTTTTGCTAATGCTGGATATTTTGAATTCATCTTTTGACAACCTTCTAGGATGAGGACAAGATTCAAAGCCTGTGGCTGGCCAGGAATGAGGAATCTCACAGGAAAATTTCCTTACTATAAGCCAGACACACAAATTGTAGCTTTGAAAATAAACCAAATAGAACTTCTAGAATTACATAAAATACAAAAGGTATATATAATTAACTCAGTGGATGAGTGAAGTAGCAGTATAAACAAAGAATTAGGGAATTAGAATAAAGGTCAGAAAGAAAATTGTCCACAGGTACCACAGAGAGACAAAAAGATGGAGTATACTAGAACAAGTTAAAAGAGGAGATAGAATAAGAAGATCCATTTTATTTTATATGTAAATAATGTGACGGAAGGAAATTTTTAGAGAGTGTGATGGAAGCCAATTTGCTGACATGATAGTTGAGTTTTTACAGAACTGATGAAAGCTATCCATCCAGCCACCTCAAATGCATATTTAGATACATTATAGAAATTTGCATAAAACATAAGAAAAAATTCTAAATGCAAGCAAAGGAGGAAAAATACAAGTTATCACCAAAAGAATTACACTAAGACTCACAATTAGCTTCTCAGTAACAAGAGAGACCAGAGGACAGTAGAATCTCATCTTCAGTGTGCTAAAAGAAAATAGCTGCCAACCTAAAATTTTATACCCAGTGAAAATATCATTCCAGAATAAAGGTAAAATAAAGACATCTTTCAGAAAGAAATGAAAACAAACAAACCAAAAAACCCAAGGAGTTTACCACCAGTAGACTGTATAAAAGGAACTTCCAAAGGATGTAGAAGATAATGATCCCAAATGGATGATCTGAGACACAAGAAAGAATATCCAGCTAAGAAGCTTGTGAATGAACACTGCCTGTATAACATAGAATAATAATGTCTTATGGGTTTAGAAATCTATAGAATTAAAGTAAATTTCAAAAATAAATCAAGAGGAGAAAAACGGAGTTAAAAAACTGTTTTAATATTTGAGTATTGCCCGAAGGAAATCAAGCATGTCTAAGTTTTATTTTCAAGAAAATAGTGAATGACTATATATTTTTTAAAAGGCAATTCTTCACACTGAAACAAAGGAGAAGGAAATTTCTTTCACACACACACACACACACACACACACACACACACACACACACATACAAGCAAAAAAGCAAACCACTGGCTAGGTCAGCCAAGCCTTGACAAAGAGTAAAACATAAAAGGTAAGCAGCCAGTTAGCACTCTTTGGTCTGGCTTTTAAGAGAGGGTCCAATGGTTGCTGGCAGGGAGGATGCACGTTTCCCCATCAAGCAGCAGAGGATTAGAGGAGGCACAAATGAATCACGGAAAAGAGAAGCATCTACTTTAAATCTCCAAGGTAGTCTCTTTCTCCCAGAGCACTGGGAAGGCAGGACTGAAATAGCTGCATTTAGGGTTGTCTCAGGACCCAGCGGTGGGTCTGACAAGACTAACTTCATGCAGAGGGATGAGTCACTCATCCTGTTACAAAGATGTAGGCAGGGAAAGGAGGAAGATCAGTCTATATTCCCCTGGTGGAGGAAAAAATGAAGCCAGTAGCTACATGATGAAATGTTTTTTGGGTAGAAATTAAAATGCCCTAAAGCTTCTTGGAATTCTCTCTTGCTGATGAGCTATATTAAAACAGAAAACCTGTGTGCTAAGAAGCATCAAAGACAAATTAAGTGTCAGAGAAAAAGTAAATTACACACTTATCGACTGTTTTATGAGGTTATGGAGACGGTTCATTAAAAAGTCCCCTCAAAAGATGATTCTTCTTGTAATGAGAGCCCGTAGCTGCAAAGTGATCAATAGACATTGGAATAATTGCAGCAGATTCAGGGCAACTCCTGATTAACGATGTTTCAACATGTTAAAATAAATCTCTTTGAAGTGTTCAGGAAAAAGGCAGAACGTCCTTTTTATAATGAATCAATTCCGAGTTGAACACAACCACAAAAGTGTGTTTCTTTGCAGTGGCAGTTGGGTCCTTCAGTTTTTTCTAACACCATTTGTACACATAAACCCTTTCCTATTGGCTTTGGCAATCCCAGGTATGGAAATCCCAAGGAAACCAATTATGTCACTGAGTTGAAAGACTGGTTAGAGTTTATTGCGTTCATCTTAAGAACTCTGAAGCTATGGATTTCATAGCTTTGAACAAAGCTGAAAACAGCATACATTCAGGGACTGAATCAAATATCTCACTGCTAAGAAACATGCAGCTGAACATTTCTCCAGGATTTAGAACTCTACTGAAAAGGAGCTGAGTATTCTCTTTTAAGGACTTTATAAATTTCAGTGGGACTTATGTACAGGAATGCACGACATAATTTTATGTCAAATTGAGAGCCAAAATGTTTATCTATCGTATAAGTTGCCTCTAAGGATCACCTACTTCCAATTTCTTCAACTCCTTTAAAAATTACATACAAAAGGAAAAGACTCACTGAATCTCTTTCTGAATGGGAAAAATGGACTCTACACATAAACTTTCACATTGTGGGGCTGGCCTAATTTGGTCCTCTACCAAATACAGACCAGCAGGATGGAAGTTCTTCATCCATGCGTGTAAATGAAATGGACTTTTAACCTGGTTTGGATTGAGGCACATTGTTCTCTTCTGTAGCATGATGGTAAAAACGTTTGGAACTTGAGATGATCCTTCCAGATCATAAGTATGGTTGAGTAAAAAGCTACTCTTTCAATTAATCTACATCTGTTAACTTGCTCTAAATCTAGCCAGAACTCCTTGGCACTGAAGAACTATTGTCTTTCACCAATTGGATTTTTAAATTTCTTTGGTTAAAAAAATTTTTTATACTTGTTTGTTCACTTTTAAACAAACAAGTTGTTTGGTTACCAAATGCTTGGAAAATCACACAGATTGTGATTGGGGTTCAGGACAACTGCAAATAGTGACACTAGGAGAAAACAGGAATGGAAAAAGAGCACCCTCCTTGTTTAAGAGGAGGTTAGGAACATAAAACACATGATCACATTAGTTAGAATAAGTGGATAAAGAGGAAGTAAATGTTATAATCGACAGTAAGGTGAAAGACACTGATGAATGGGAAGAGACATGATGCCATATAGTGTATGTTTTTGCCATAAGTGAAAGATTAGCTTTTCTTGGTTTCTAGTTGAAAACTGCTTATCCCACCTAAAAAACACTTGAAGGAGGAACTCTATTCCCCTCGGCTACTTATGGCAAAGTTTGGCATGCTTTCCTCTTCATAAGAAGACTGCAACTATCTTTAATATTACCTACTACAGTGTCAACTCAATTTCCTTGTCCAACACTGAGTGATGGAACAGTTCATAAATTTCTAGATGAAATAAAATCACCCTGTCTTCTCATCCTTCTGACTGAATGGAACTCACTCAGTTAACCTCTTTTATAGATACTTCTGGTCATTCATTTCCTTGAGTTGCTCCTCTTACTATTTTGTTTCTACTTTTGTTAATTTCCCTCATATCTATGTCAGACTTCAAAGGCTACTCCAATACTGATGTGAAGAGGGATTATTTCAAAGCCAGTGCTGTTCTATTTCTGGTCCACATCCAGTAATTATAGGAGCACAGATAACTGCTCTGCTGGTCTGGCCTTTCATTTGCTCAGTTTGCCATCCCGTGTTTTGGTCTTTCTCCACATGACCTACACGTGATCTTATTGTTTTATTCAACTGTTTATTATTGCTCTTTCTGGTCACGGTCATTTCCCTTTATTAGCCACTGTGTCTTACAATATTAACAGTCATGGTTTCTTATTATATTATTAAAGTCATGGTTCCAAAGCACAAAATTTTTAGGCCCTGAAGAAAACCTCTCAATAAATGCTTTAGTTTGACGTGGAACCAACAATCTTCAAGGGCAACCTTCAAATCCAGACACACTAAGATGGTCATTAAAGGCAGCCTCATGGGCGAAAAGCAAAGAGAAATCATTGTGGTACCTATTTACAGTCAAAAATAAAGGCAACAGAATGACTAAAAATTCATAGAAAGACTTCAGATCTCTTTCTCAGGGACCAAAAAAGAAATGGAAAATTGCTATACATGTGGTAGGGTGCACACTGTTAATTACCTATCCAACTATTTTTTTTGATAAGAAAACATCAGTTTTGTTCAGGTACCTGGTGATCATGGAATTGAGGAGAAGGTGAAATCCCTCTACCCTTTTGAGTAAGTCTTAATTACTCTAAGCCAATCATGAAAATTACATTCTTATGCTCATAATTGGTTTAGGAATGGACATGGACACAATTCTAGCCAATGAGGGGAGGTCTATTGAGGAGATTTAGGAAAGTTTTCCTCAAACCTATAATCAGTTACAAGATGAAGACACTCCTTTTTCTGGCTTTGAATAGTTTTCTGTAAGGTTATGATGCATGGAGCTAAGGCAGCCGTCTTATGACTGTGGGTTTACAGCCTGGGGATGAAAGGCAATAAACTGAGATAACACTGTGGAAATTCTGAAAAATACCCTGATTCTTGATGAGGTTATTGAACCACTAAATTAACTATTCTTCAAGTTTCAATACCTCTGAACTCCCAGTAATGTGACTTACTAAATGATATTATTGCTTAAGCCAGTTTTAATTGGGTTTTCTGTAAAGCTGCTGTTGAATACACCCTGACTGATAAATTATCCAACAGTTATTAGTTCTTCTAATGTTTTGTTATATCCAATGAAGAAATTTACTACTAAATTTGATTTTAATCATGGTGAGCTAGAGCAGTAACATAAAATCTTTGTAGGGTTATTTATACTGAGATTTATGTAATTTAAACACATTTGTGATTACATTTTATTTATGAGTAAAGTAGTTGACATTTTTGGACAAAAATGAAAACAAAACAAAACTGTGTGGGAATAACAATATTTTCCAAGAGAGATGTTTTAGAAATATAAAAATTGGCTAATGAAATATCAACCATAAGTTAAGTATACCATACCAGTGTACAAAGTAATGACAAATTGAAATTCAGACAACATGGATTGAAAATGTATGTATTTGAATATATCACTCATTATTCTTAAGGTGTTTCTGAAATTTCAGTCAAACCTGGATCTTTGGCTCCAAACATTTGAGCATTTAAAAAAAAAATCAATCCTAAATGGAAAATACTGCAAAGTCTAAAATTATGTTAAAATGTACTCTACCTTACTAATGCATAATCAACTTGAGAGGGTGGCTAAGAATATTTAAATTGTATTTATAAAAAAACATAAAATACATGTATTTTTATATAAAAATTAAAAACATAATTTTTATTTATATAAAAAACATAAAAATGAGCAGCATATCTCAATAATTATTAATTCTTAGATTTTCACTACTGTTTGAGAATCTATATTCCCAAGCCTAAAAACTTTGTGTTAAAAATATTAAATAAATGTTCTGCCCAATAAATAAGAGCAGAAACAACCACAAAATATATATTTTAAATTAGCCACAAGCAATCTATAAGAAGTATATTGAACAGACTATACAATGAAACAAAACTAACATTTGATCTTTGCAGAAATGTAATACCAGTGTCTTTTAGAGTAGATATTTTAAACTGCAGACTGAAGAACAGGAAAACTGAAAAGCACGTTTTTCACAACAGAAAAATATTCAATGATGAATCAAAATGGATAGAATGATCTAAAACTGAGATTATGCTAACCTGAAAGTATTTGATTTACAGATATTCAGTTGGTTTAAAGTTAATATTCATGGAATGATTGATTTTGACCAAATAAGCATAAGGTAATTTTAAAGTGGAGCCCCAATAAACTATTATAATGGGGGAAAAAAAGTTTGTTTTTTTCTGGTTTATGAAAATATTTTGTTAGATTAAAAACCAGGGTGACTTTGGTACAAGACATCCTCTGCTGGACAGAGTCTGCCATTACAATATTACATCATCTATTTAGAGCTGAAGAAACTTGTCTAATTTCTCTCTTTCCTGGTGGGGAGGTGGTAGTGGTGGGGGGGGAAGTGTGCTTTAAAAATATCCATGCCTGAGCTACATCCCAAACCAATTGAAACCAAATCTCAGGATCTGGGTTTCGTGCATTTGCAATTTTTAAAGATGACCGGTGATGAGTGCTTACTGAATATTGCTATCAAGATTTTTACCATCATTGAGAAAGTTACATGAGTTTCACATGCAAGAACTGGTCTGAGACTGTGTGAGACATACCTGAACTAGGGAGGTTTTATTCTAATTAAATGGAAAGAAAATGAAATCACTGTGTATTATTATTCCGTTCAGTTTACCTTGGGCTTTTCGTCCAGGATCTGCTGACGTATCTCTTTGTGTTTCTCTACGAGTTTTTCTTGCCGTTTACTTTGTGCCTCTTCTAACTATAAGAAAGTTACAAAGAAAGTCATTTTCATCTAAACATTCAAGTGAACGTTTTCAGAAAAAAATAAAAGCTTTTCAGATCTGTGGCATATGTTTATTTCATATCCTGGTCAAGAACTGACCTTATAAGGGTAGGAGACTGCAAGGGTAGGAGAAGCTGGGTGATGGGTACACAGGGGGTGGGAGTGAGGTGATCGATGGATTATACCATTCTCATATTTTTGTTAATGTTTGAAAATGTCCATAATACCAATTTAAAAATTAATGAAAAACCTTTGGAGGTTGCCACCTCTCTACCATTGGTAACAACTAAAGGTTCTTTTGCGGAAGGTCCCCTTGACATCATGTTTCTGGGTTCCTGACTCTAGAAATGATTCTTAACGTCTATCTTCAGATGAACCTTTCTGCATAGAGGTTTGCAATTAAACTTGCAGAAACACTGATTACAGACTGGCTGCTCTGGGAAGTAGCTCTGCTGGGTGTTGGTGAAAAAGAGTTACAATGAAGCATGGCTTTTCTCTCCATAGGCTCACATGGTATTTATCAAACATTCATACATGGTTTGCAAAAGAGAGAGAGATTCATCGGCATGACATACCCTCTTGATGTACTGCACTACCTCCTGGATGTATGACCGGATCATCTCTGTCTTTTCCCTGAAAGCAAATGACAAAGAGATCATTATATGAACTCATCCATCATCGACAAACATGGGAACCTCAGGCTTCCAGATGAAAGTTTACAGAACTCTCAACATCCTTCTTACTGCTGCAAGGAAGGCACCAATCTGCCAGCTCTGAACAAAGGTCAGGTTCCACCCAAGGCACAAGCTCTGTTTTCACTAAATGCCAGGAGGGTTGTCTGACAATATCAGAAGTGAAGATTTAGCCTTTCCCTTAGGCTGGGTCTTTACTCAGCCTTTACCTACAGGCCCTGTGGGCACCTCAATCGTTTATTGAACTGCTCTTTGAGTTCACTATGAAAAACCTTATAAAAGGGATCTTCAAAAAGGTTAATTAGAGGAGAAATTTCACAGATGCATCTTTGTATGGTTGGAAGCTGTTATTCTGCTGTAGAATAATCCCCAGGTAAAAGATGGGAGAAAGGGGGTTCTTTCTACTTACTCTTCCATTTGGCTTTTGTCTTTGGATTTAGCTTCTGTTATCTTCTCCTGCCTCTTTTTATCCATTTTCTTCTTTAATTCCTTCTTCTCTCTGAAGGCAAAATGGAAGTAAAAGGGAAAAATGGTCAAGCAAATAGCAATTGGTGTTTAATACATTTACATACACAAATACATTGTAATGAGAATGAAGGCTTACTTCTCACAAATTTCTTTAAGCTTCTTTAACTGATTATTCTGACATTCTTCAGCAACATCTGTCAATTTTTGAATAAGCTGAGGAAAGAAAATGCAAGTTGGCTATTTTACATTATCACAAACAAAGCACCTTTTCCCTTCCTCTCCCTCCACATCAAACAACAGTATCTGAGGTTAGAAAATCTGATGTTTAACAATAGTTAAGGGACTTCCCTGGTGGCGCAGCAGCTAGGAATCCGCCTGCCAGTGCAGGGGACACGGGTTCGAGCCCTAGTCCGGGAAGATCCCACATGCGTGGAGCAACTAAGCCCGTGCACCATAGCTACTGAGCCTGCACCCTGGAGCCCGTGAGCCACAACTACTGAAGCCCGCACGCCTAGACCCCATGCTCCACAACAAGAGAAGCCACCACGATGAGAAGCCCACACACCGCAATGAAGAGTAGCCCCCACTAGCCACAACTAGAGAAAGCCCGCACGCAGCAATGAAGACCCAATGGAGCCAAAAATAAATAAATAAATAGATTAATTTTTTTAAAAAACAAAAAAACAATAGTTAAAATCATCAGACATCTTACATAGGCAATAAGGACATAATTTTCAACCATTACATTATCTAGGTTTTAATATGAAATTCTTCTTCTTATCTGTTGCTAATTAAACAGGATTTCTTAAATTATTGGGTTAGTTACTGCAGCTTGTCTTTGCCAAGTGCAAAGACAACAAACAGTGTGGACCCAGGTACCAATCCCCACTCTATGACTCACTACAACTATGACTTTGGTTATGGAGCCTATATTTTCTGAACCTACATTTTCTTGGTTATAAATGAGATAATCAATGCCTTTATATCTTGGAGGCACTATGAAGCTTAAAATAAAACTGAGTGTGATACAAATGTAAGATGTAATCAACTGTAAATTATAATTCTTGGTTTCCAGCTTCCATTCCTTGCTTAATTGCTTCAAGAATGACATGAGCCACGATAGTGAGAGGCCCACGCACCACAATTTAGAGTGGCCCCCGCTTGCCACAACTAGAGAAAGCCCTTGCACAGAAACGAAGACCCAACACAGCCATAAATAAATAAATAAATAAATAAAAGAAAGGCAAGTAACTTTATTAAAAAAAAAAAAAAAAAAAAAGAATGACATGAGTTACCCATCTTAGAAACTGATGTTTGTGTCCTGTGTGGGTAACTTCCAAAGAACATTGGAAATTCTCTTCTGTGCTACCATTTTGAATTTTGAATACATTGCCATGATAGCAATTCTTTTATTGTCTTGCATCTATTTTCTTATCAGACCAAGCTTCAAGAGGGCAGTGACTATGTTTTCATATCCTCAACCCTCCACACAATTTCTAGCCTTCAGTAGGTGTTCAATAAATGCTTGTCAATTATGTGAGGGTAATTTTGCCCTCCAGTCACTTCTCTTTCTTTATTCTACATGAAGAACTTACGGAACCTTCTGCCATTGCTCAGGCAGCAATAGCAACTGGACTCAACCCTTCCTACTGGAGCATCAGATAGATGGTGTGGGCTTCCTATGAAAGGTCCATTCTGTTCCCCAGAGATGGAGATTCTCAGATACAGCAGACTGAGTTAACCAGTTTTATATATATATATATATATATATATATATATATATATATATATATATATATATATATATATATATATATATATATATATATATATATATATAGTAGCTATGATAGTACCAAGGCAATATAATCATAACACTAGCAAACTTTCATTGGTAATTTACACATGCCAGGCATAGTTTGAAGAGTTTTAAATGTATTAACTTATTCAATCCTAAGAATTGTTCTGTGAGGTAAGAGCTATTGTCCTCATTTTACATATGAAGATACTGACGCACGGGACTCAAGTTCTGGGCTCGCGTACTTGGTGGTACTTGGCAGAGCTGGGTACAAACCCAGATAAATCAGCCTCCGCAGCTTGTGGCCTTCACCAGTCTCCCAAGCTGCCTTTTGTTGTGATTTTAGAAATTGTTTTAAAAACCTCTTCTTATCTAAGAGAATAAAAGAAATCGAGGGAGAAATTCTCTCACAGAATTACCATAAAGAATCCACATTAACTTGACATTAACATGAAATTTGATGCACTCATCTGTGAAGTGGATTAAATCTGAACAAATATAACTGGAGCTTGGGCCAGCAGAAAGCCTATTTGAAATCACTGAAAATCATTCAAAAGAGGTTGCCTGATCATGACTGTCACAATTAAAGAAATCATGAAATACTGCAGTTTAGTAATGCCATTTATCAAACCGTCTAGATTTAAAATCCTGCTGTGCAAAGACTCTGGCCATTTCCTTGAGGATTCCCGCAGCGCCTCTATTCTAGCTGAGGGGTACACACAGGGCCTTCGCCTCCCCAGAAGACCTTTCTCCTCCCCCGTTCAGCCTAAGGAGTTACAGAGGGTTATCAGGGGAGCCCCAATCTTGGCAGCAACGTCAGAATCCCTTGTGAGCAACTTCTTAAAAATACACATTCCAGGACCTGTTCCTAGGCCTATGGACTCCACATGTCTAGGGGTAGGGCCTGGGAATCAGTGTTTTCAAAATCTCCTCAGATGATGTGGATTCTTTGCCAGATTTAGGGAGTCTCAGTGAGCTCGCCCTCCTTCTATAGCCACTGCTAGGTCTCCCAGCAACACTTCTGAATTCAGTGACATTCATGCTTCTATTTCCGTGTTCTCATCTCCATCATTCACCCTAGTCCAGAATCGTTTCTTGATTATGGCAGCATCTGTTCACATTTACAGCTTTCCTCCCCACTCCTGCCCTCTTCCTCAGCACCATCAACATCCAGGCAATGAAGCCACTGAGCTTGAGATCTCCCAGCCCTTCTACCCACTTGATTCTGAGTTTTATTTCCATTTGTTTTCAGCCCCCACACAACTGCCAGCACCAACTTCCCTCAAGGTTCTGCAAAAGTTTCCTGTCTGCTGCAGCCCCTGGCCTTCCTTTTTGCCCCTCCCTTGCACCATCTTCACTTGTTTTTTATTCTTCTCGGAACTAATTCCCACCTCTTTTGCTCCCAGAACACACACCTTTATCTAAACTATTCAAGTTAGCCACAATTCAACAAATATTTATCAAATGCCTACTAAAGACCTGGCATCATTCTAGAAACACTGAGCTGATGAGTTGGCTTTCTAGATCTTGCTACTCAAAATATGGTCCAGGAGCCAGCAGCATTGGCATTACCAGGGAACACAGCAGAAATGCAAATTCTCAGGGCCTGACCCAATGGACTAAACAAAAATCTGCGTTTTAACAAGATTCCTAAGAATTTCATGTGCACGTTATTGGGGAAGATGGAGACAGTTTAGAAGAAGCCCTCTGTTATGCACTGAATGTTTGTGTTCCCCCAAAATAAATATATTGAAATCCTGAACCCCAGTGTAATGGTATTAGGCTGTGGGACCTTTGGGTAATTAGGTCATGAGGGTGGAGCCCTCATGAATGGGATTAGTGCCCATAATTGTAAAAGAAACCACAAGAGCTTTCTCACCCCTTCCACCATGTGAGGACACAGTTAGAAGAAAGCTCTCTATAAACTGGGAAGTGGGCTCTCACCAGACGCCAAATCTACTCGTGCCTTAATTTTGGACTTCTCAGCCTTCAGAACTGTCAGAAATAAATATTCGTTGTTTAAGCCACCCAGTCTCTAAGGGACCCTCTCAAATTCCCTCTTTTCTTTCTCAAAAGAGCTGCAGAACTTTATCTGCATTGTCTTCATTACCCCAGACTCAGCTTCCTCACCTCTGAGACAGGGATAATGTTTCCTTCCTGGGGTGGTTGTGAAAGCTGGAAGAGAAGACATGTGTGGGATTCCTAATAAACCAGGTCATAGGTTCTTAGCTTGGTTTCCTTACCCTTCCTTCCCAGAGGAAGGTTTTCCTTTGCTTTTTGTCCCATCTTCTTCTCCCTGTGGGAGGATCACCATTTCACTTTCTTGTCTCAAACTTTCTTCTGCACTGGATACATTCATTCCCTTTGCCTAAAAACACATCTCTATTTTCTTATCCTCCCAGAACCCTGAACTTTTGTTCCACCTTTGACCTTCCTTTCCTTCCCATCCCTAAAATGGAAGACCAATGGCTGCTTCCACAGCTGCAATGCCCCACTGCCACAGTCTTCAACCCCATCATCTTTTCCATTCCAACTACCAGCATTTACCTGATTTTGCTTTAAGATTACAAAAACTTTTTTGTTACTAAACTCACTGGCCATGTCTCAGGACTGAACTTTTATTATTCTAGAGATTCATAAGTTTTCTTAACTCATTGTATCCTTAAGATCTCAGTAATTTTTTCAAGGCACCCCCTAGGTCAAAAGAAATAAAGGAACAGTTCCATTTATTTATTAAATGGTTAGGTCCAAATAACTTAGTAGTAGTACTTTGCACAGAATCCAACAGATGTTGCTCTGTTTCCTTCAAAAACATAAAATATCCCACAATGCCCCTGTGAGTTCAGTGCAGTGCCTAAGAGTGACGTGGCACATGGTTTGGGAATCGTGACTTTATCCTTTTGAAAGGATGCCAGCTGCCAACCACTCTCATAAGAAGCTCTCTTTCCTTCATTTACAGTATCTCCAGCAATTCCAACAGTCACTCTTCTCTGATTCTTTTAAGTGCTTCAGTTCATTTCTGCATCAACTGCCTTTGACCATCTCTAGCTGAGGGTGGCTCACTAGCATCTCAACATCTTTCACAGAAGGCAAGTCATCGTATTTTCCCATTAAGTATCATCACTCAGGTTAAAAGTGTGCATTACATTTGACTGCCCTCTTGGGTGCTTTCCCCATCTGTTGAGTCCTGGATAATTGTTCATTTCTCTTGTCACCATGTTATCTCTTGGCTTTGTGTTAACAGCGCTCTGGTGTAGAACCTCATTAACTCCTGTCTGGACTTGGCAAGTATTCTCTCCCTGCCCTCAGTCTCTCCTTAGTCCTTCTGCTCCATCTCAAATAGTATTTTTTGTATCTCCCGAGCATTAACTGGCTCTCTATCTTCAAATACATTACACTCCAGCTCTAAATTTCCTTTCCTGATTAGCATTCAGCATACTCAATAAACTAGGCAGTATTTTACTCTAAGACTGTCTGGGCACATACCTGCTTCTATACTTTTTCTCATGTTATTTTTCCACCTGGATGATATTCCCATTTGAATGAGAGACAGCACAGATGTAGGGCATTCCCATGGTTGCAGAAATTCCATCGGACTGTGCTGCTCAACTCCTGATAAGGGAGTAGGCACCAGCCAGTGTCTCCCCTTGTCTATGCCCCTTTCCTTTTTAAACCAGCCACTGGTGATTGCCCTTTGATTGCCCAGATAACTCTAGTCCTTAGTCCTTCACTGGCTTTTTCTATATCACTTATACATATTTGTCTTTGTGTGTATGTACATTATTATTGCTCTCAAAAAGGATGCCACTAATGCATCCTTTCTTAATATGGTTTTTTGGACACCAGGCTCTACATAAAATAGGCACTCAAAAATTATTGTGAATCAAATCTGTTAAGTTTAAGAACCACATTGACCTAGACCTTGGTGTTGGTTATGGTGTATCATGTCCAAGCCATGGGCTGTCTTATTGAAAATACTTCTTAAACTACATAATTTTGATATTTAACAAGCTAAGTTTTGTTCCTTTAAGAACAAATGCCTTATTGTGAAATCCAGGTATGTGTTTTTTTTTAATGTGGCTTTTGCATGAAACTAATGAAAATAGTGTCTCCATAGAATCCCAAACAATGTGTTTAAAAAAGGACAATATCTCTGTGTTTAATATGACAAATGTTCTTCCACTCTGCTCAGCTCCCCTTGATCTCCCCAACTCTCGCATACAACAGACCCCTCCCTGTAACATTCTGCCCTTTTCAGCTATTTTCAAAAGATCACTCTTACTATAATTCTGCCCTTACAGCATTTACTGTTTTCATTTAAACTTCCTCTGCTTAAAGTCCAGGAGGCAGAGTGATTAATATTATGACTTTGTTAATAATATGCCACTATTGTCAGACTCACATTAAACTGGCAATGAGATTACGTATAGGCATTAATAATTTATCTCTTTCTTACCCTAGAAAGAGAGAGTGTGGGCCTCAACTATAGTTTTCTCTACCCAACACTACTTCAGAAAGAGCTTCCTCTGCTTTCTGAGAACTGGCTCTGTGCCTAATGTGGTTTCCATGGAGCTGCTGTGTTCTTTACGCCCATCCCTGTGCCAAGGTAACTGGTCTGGGGAGGCATAGATCCAAGTAGGACCAGTCATACCCTGTCTCTAGCCACAGGTGATTGGTCTAAGGTTGCAAGCTTGGCCAATCATATCACACTAACAAGGCTTGCCCCAAGATTTTTCCAACCTGTCATTAGCGAAAGAAATATAACTTGGAAGGGGTTGATGCCTATATTTTCTGACAAGGGGAAGCCTGTGTGCTGCTTTGGACAAAAATAATACTGACATGCAGAGAAAATCAGGAGAGAAAGGGAGAGAGACAGAGACAGACAAACATAGGAAGTGCTGTGAGTGGTTTCTGGTAGGTATCTCTTTATCCCTTCCCTTCTCCTGTGTGGATGGTCAACCCTCCCTTACATGACCTTCCCCTATGTACTTTTCTAGTGTATACTATTCTTGTCTAAGTTAGTCCAATATAGGTTTCTGTCACTTGTAACCAAGGGAATCCCGACAAAAATAAAAATAAAAAAACAAAAATAAAAAATTTTACTCCTTAATCCCCAAATAAGATGAAAGAACCTGTGAGCATTGGGTCCAGGGTTTCTATTTCATGAGGTGTGAAAATCGGACCCAGAAGAGGGATTTTTCACACAATAATTGAAGTGCCTTTTAACTGACCTAAGGGTACTCTCACTTTGGTGTATTTATTAGCAGACAGGCTCTACTCAAAGAACCGTTCAATCATATATTAGCCGCAAGACTCACTGAAGATAGAAAAGAACAAAAAATTAGTTTAGAATTCCTAGGGGGGAAAAAGTCGAGAGTACATGGTAAACTGAAATGCAGTAAAAAACATTTAATTTTAACTTTTAATATGACTTCTTTTTCTGGCCCAAAGGAATAGACATTTCAATTATTTTGCTTGTTTGTTTACCACTCATGACAACTCTCCTAGTTAAATGTTCCAAACCTTTTATGGAATGAAAAAGAAAAGCTCTGGGGAATATAACTTCATGCTTGTTCTCAGCTCCATGCTGAATTTCACTTGGTTTAGTCATTTGAGGGTGAGGGAGTGGTTTCCAAAGAAGAGACTAATTCCTTGACTCTAACTTAAAAGGGATAAAAAAATATGTGGACAGAAATTGTCATGTTTAGAGCCTCTTCTAAGAAGGACAATTTGGGAAAATGTGCAAAGAGCCAAGTGTAGAGTGTACATACTTCAGGCAAACTCATCTTCCTTCTCCCTTCACTCATAAGTGGAGAAGATAGCACCGTCTTTTCTGCTAGTCAAAGCATCCACTCTGAGTTTTCACCATAAACTGCTTGTTTTTCTTCTACAAAGAATTGATTTATGATGCTTCTAAACTAAGAAATGATCTACTGATTAAACGCATTACTGATAATTTAAAAACTAGGTGGATTTTTATACTGGCATGTTTCCTGTCCATTCAAATTGAAAAATATTCATTCATTCATTTCACCAATATTTACTGAGCACCTATGATGTGCTGCATACTGTGTATTGATGGTCCAACTGGGAGTCGGCAGACAAGTCCTGTCCAGGTGGAGCTCATGTTCCCCACCAGCTCAGTTCTTTCTCAGAAGCAGCAGAAAGTCTTGGACTGAAAGACCAACCACCTTGATTCTTTTCTGAGATAGTCTTTCATACCTATGAAATTCATTTCTTTTTAAATTTCCATATCTAAACAGAATTTATAGCTGCTTATTTGAATCTAAAGATTTAAAGAATCCTTGAAATTTTCTTTTTACTTGCTGGGCAAAGCAATAAATGAAAGTGAAAATCTGAGCATGACTCCTAGTCAATGTCAATAAGTTGGCCCAATGAATCTGCAGCATTTAAAATTGTTTTTCACTTTTAAAATATGCCAAAGTAAATGTCAGCTTCTTAGCTTTCTGGGAAATATAAATGGGTCAATGTAGCATACTCCCTTGAATGATATTTCTGGTATCCTTTTATAAGGCTATCAACTGGAAATATCTTCAAACTTTAAAAAAAAATCAAGAAATTTGATAAAGGAAGCTCTAGTAAAGGTGTTTTATCATCTTAGATGATGCCTGGGTTTTGCCATCTTAATTCTTGGGCCTTGTTTCCTGATTAGTAAAATATAGCAAAATTGTAAAATTATATTTATGTGTGTTTTTAAAATTTTTTAATTTTTTAAGAAATTCAATGATGATTTTAAAATGTCCTGATAATCATAAAAAGTAGATATTTATGGCCATGAAATATTTATTTTAATGATAAATGGAATTCATTTTTATGATAAAAGAAGTTTCACTTAAAATGATTCATATATAGCTTTAAGTACAAATTTATAACAGGCAAAGAATTACCCCTTTGTAATTATAAAAGGTTAATGAAGTTACTCGTAAGAGTTTTTGAAAAGTTGGTGTAGTATCACATATGACACAATTACGGATTTTTGATTAAATTAAAAGAAAATGAGAAAATGGTTGTATAGGATCAAGTTAGTTGAGATCATTATATCTGATTAAACCAATTGGAAACAAAAATCCAAACCACCAAAATTTTAGGATCAGGCTTCATAATTCTGAAAGATATCAAGACCATTTAATTTAGAATAGATGAAATAAATATTGCTTATCACTCAGATGTGGGAAAATAACTATACTGTTCAAACAGGAGGTTTTCAAATAATTAAGAAAGGAGACCTGACTAAAAGAGACATGATTTGTCCTGTGGTTTGTAACTGAAATAGTGCAATACATCAAGGGATTAATATTTCAATAGTCTGTTTGAAAGCTAGAACCAGAAGAGCTGCCCATGAAGATAAGTAGCACAGCGTGTCAGCTTCTTTTTTCCTTAATGCAAAACGTATCGTTTCAAGCATCTCTCACTTACCAGATGGAGTGCAATGAGTCTTGTAATTCCAGAGGGCACAAACTAAATTGTCAGACTTGTGAATTCTATTTTGGAATTTTCCCTTCAGCAGAATTTCTTCTGTTCTTTAAGCTTCTTTAAGTTGATGCAAGTCAAAACTATTATTTTCTTTGCCTTTGGGGATTGGTTCTGTTTACTGACTCTTTTCCCTCAATCTTACCTAAATAGTTATCAATTAACACAAAAAATATACTAAGACATACTATGTGCACACAAAAGTAAAAACAAGATTTTTTTATTGCTTTAAACTGAAATCCTTAATTACTATTTTAATAGATCTGAGAGTTGAATCATCTCTGCATTCTATAAGCTAAGTGAAACTAGCATTATAGTTAGAGGGAAACTTTACAAGCACTCTTGTACAAATTTTTATTTAGAAACAAGGATACAAACACTCAAAGAGGTGAAATGATTTAGCTAAAGTTACGTAACTAAAAGTGAAAGTCATGTCTCCTCACTTTAAATCCTGTACAAATTGTCCTTTGGTAAAGAATGATGGCTGTGTTCTAGGCACTGTGTTAAGTTTCCATGGATTATTTTATTGAATCTCACATCCAAACTCAGGGCTATGTGTTGATTTTTGCAAAAAAAAAAAAAAAAGGCCTAATTCTCCACCGTTCCCTGCATTCACTCTCTTTGCAATGTGACTTGTGGTTCCTCTAAACAAGAGATAGAGTCTATTTCCCTATCACTTGTATCCAGGCAAGTCTTACGACTTGCTTGGAGGAAGAAATTGTAAGATCTGTCGAGACTTTACCTACTTCTGTTTGCTCTCATTTGGAGTCCTTTCCAACTTCCACATGGACAAGCCCAGGCTAGCCTTGCTGGATGACGAGACATGTGTATCAGTTATCTGCCTTGACCAGTTGACAGTCAGCCAACCTTCAGGAGCAGAGCCTCTAAGTAACTGGCAACTGAACCACAGACACATGAATAAGCCCAGCCAGGACTAGAAGATCCATTCAGTTGAGTCAAGCTCATATTGCTACACATAGAAACATGAGCTAAGTAAATAGTTGTTGTTTTAAGGCAATAAGTTTTGAGGCGTTTGTTATGCAACAAAGCTAATGGATAAAGATGGGTATACTATTACTAGGTCCATCTGACTTCACAACCTGTGTTCTTAACCACAGTAAGCCCTTGAGGGCAGAGACAACATTTGGCTTGGTCCACAGGAATCCCCCCACCAGTATGAGGACCACAGTAGGCCTTCAATAACTTTGACTTAAACAATTATATAAGCATATTTTATGCTCTCTAAATTGCCCAACCTCCCAAAAATAATAAACTAAAAGATAGCATAAACTCTGTGGGTCAAAAGAACAAGACAATCCAACAGAAAAGTAGGCAATGGATATAAACAGTTTGTAGAAAAAAGGAATACAAATGGGCAATACACACATGGACATATGCTCATTTTTTTAAAAAAACACTTTTATTGGAGTATAATTGCTTTACAATGGTGTGTTAGTTTCTGCTTTACGACAAAGTGAATCAGTTATACATATACATATGTTCCCATATCTCTTCCCTCTTGTATCTCCCTCCCTCCCACCCTCCCTATCCCACTCTTCTAGCTGGTCACAAAGCACTGAGCTGATCTCCCTGTGCTATGTGACTGCTTCCCACTAGCTATCTATTTTACATTTGGTAGTGTATGTGTACACTACCACTCTCTCACTTTGTCCCAGCTTACCCTTCCCCTTCCCGTGTCCTCAAGTCCATTCTCTAGTAGGTCTGTGTCTTTATTCCCGTCTTGCCCTTAGGTTCTTCACCACCTTTTTTTTTTTTTAGATTCCATATATATGTGTTAGCATACGGTATTTGTTTTTCTCTTTCTGACTTACTTCACTCTGTATGACAGACTCTAGGTCCATCCACCTCAATACAAATAACTCAATTTCGTTTCTTTTTATGTCTGAGTAATATTCCATTGTATATATGTGCCACATCTTCTTTATCCATTCATCTGTCGATGGACACTTAGGTTGCTTCCATGTCCTGGCTATTGTAAATAGAGCTGCAATGAGCATTGTGGTACATGACTCTTTTTGAATTATGGTTTTCTCAGGGTATATGCCCAGTAGTGGGATTGCTGGGTCATATGGTAGTTCTATTTTTAGTTTTTTAAGGAATCTCCATACTGTTCTCCATAGTGGCTGTATCAATTTACATTCCCACCAACAGGGCAAGAGGGTTCCCTTTTCTCCACACCCTCTTCAGCATTTATTGTTTGTAGATTTTTTGATGATGGCCATTCTGACCAGTGTGAGATGATATCATATTGTAGTTTTGATTTGCATTTCTCTAATGATTAATGATGTTGAGCATTCTTTCATGTGTTTGTTGGCAATCTGTATATCTTCTTTGGAGAAATGTCTATTTAGGTCTTCTGCCCACATATGCTCATTTTTGATCATGATTAAATCAATAGAAATGAAGATAAATATCATTTCTATCTATATATACATATCTATCTATCTATCTCTAGAACAAATCAATTCTATTAGGGTTACCCAATGATGATTAGGAAAATTAACAAGAACACATTTTGACAAATTGTTTCATTCTTTATTTCATTACTAAAGTCTTGTATTATTTGTCACTTCTTGTTTGGTAGAGAATGTAAAGTTTTCAGAAAAGCTAAATCATTTATTTCTCAAGAAAGATGATCCTGCATTAAAGTCAGAATATTGGAGGAAGACAGATCACACTACCGTAGAGTTAGTTACTTCCTGACACTGCAATTACTCCTGGCACATATACTTCAGCTGAGCAACCATAGAAGTGAGAAAATTCAAGGTTGGCTCTCAGACAGGCTGCAGCAGCAAATGGTGCTAATAGAAATCATCAAAAAGGAAGATGGTGAGCACCCTCAGGCTGTAGCAGGACGTCAAAAACTGCAAATACACATTTATATTCGAACTCAAGATTTCCTAGCCAATTCATGTATTGTAAGAAAAAAAGTGGAGGGGGGGGGGCGGCTTTCATTAAAAACAATGATTTGTGCAAATTATCTCATTATTCCTCCTTACAGTTCAATAAAGTGAGGATTATTCTTATCTTCATTGGAAAGATGAGAAAACAGAAATTCTGAGTGGTCACACAGCTACTCTGGGGGATCAGTGGCCAGAAATGAGGACATTTGACTCCAGACCCTCACTCATCACCACTCACATCTGATGGGCCATTCCATCAGTAGCTGGTCAGTATCCACCCAGAGTTTTCACTGTGAAACACAACCTTCATTCCCCAGGATTGGCAGGGAATTGGGGGCACTCAGCTCAACAGGTACTAGTGTTGGTTTGAGGCCCAGGAATGATTGCTGGTGGGACAGGCAGGAGGATGAATAAGAAGAATCCCAACCATTAAGGTCTTTGTGAAGGAAAGGAGAAATGAATGGGCTTGGAACACGTGGGAGACAAAAATACGAGAAAGAGGAGAAAAGGTAGGAAGTAAAGCAAAACAAAACAAACCTCTGCAGAGGATAAAGAGTATGGTGCTGTGAGAGAGAATGAGGAAATCTTTTCTTGACGCCACTGAAAAGGAGAAAGAAGAGAGAAGACAAAATGGCGGGTCAAACCCTGTGGCAACTGAGAAGCGACCCCATGGATGTCACCACAAAACCTCCTCTCCCTAGGCAGTGGATGTTGAGCCTTGAAAGTGATGTTTGGGCTGATTGTGAGAGTGATCGAGAACCCTCAGAGGGACCCCCTAAGAATTTCTATCACTTACCAAACTCACATTTAAAATTAAGACCTTACCCTAATGGTGTGACAAAACCCAGGGTCAATCTATGGCAGTTGATGAAAAACAGGTAAGTTAGAGCAGATTCCCCAACCATAGAGCTCTTTCCTGGAACAGAGATCCTTCACTGGGCTCCACAGACCCCCAAGATATCTATGAAGAGATTTCAGGGGGTGCAAGAACTTCAGTGGGGTTGGGGAAACTACATCTTTATTTTCACTCACACTAAACTGAAAGTAACGGTTTCCTTCTATAATGAACACAGGCAGGGAATCACAGGAGTGATTTCCATAGGACCTCTGCCTTTGTCACCAAGAGATAACCATCCAGCTTGACGGTCAAGCTATGAAGAGTGGAGAGTACGATGTATTTCCTATTTCAACCAAGAGGAAATTTACACTTATTTTAAAATGCATTCTGAACAGAGATAAGAATCAATGGCTCTAAAACCTGATTCTTCAATGTGAATGTGGAACACGTGACCTGTGACTCCTATCAAAATGCGAATTGTGATTTAGCAGGTCTGGGGTGGGACCTGAGACTCTGCAGGTCTAACAGGCTGGCTCTCAGGTGATTTGGGGACCACACTTTGAGTAACTAGGCTGCAGAGATGCTTGGATGTAGAGTTTTAAAGAGGATGATTCTTATTTAGACAGGTAGAACAAGTCCTTTGAGTCCTTTCAGCTATGGAGTCTATGAAGCTTGGTGTGCATTTGACACCTCCTATGACAACATGAAAAGTTATCTCAAAAATATCCTCTTGGCGTTTATTAATTTCTATGGTTAGGCAAATTGTTCCCACATCTGTGTCTCCATAGCAGTTTGCTGATAGCTGTCTATGGTTTCATTTATCACATGGTATTAATGACTGTAGTACATGCTCCCTGTGCTTATGCTGACCACGCCTTCCTCATCTTTACCTCCAGTGTCTATCAGAGGGTTTGGCAGATATTAAGTTGTAATGCACATTTGGCAGGGAGTTTATTGATGCCATGGTTTCTTTCTCAATCCTTGAACTGTGGGTTCACATTTTATTTAATTCCCAAAGCAATTTTGGGAGATAAAATATCTTCTGCCTAATTTTCCGCATCACCCAAATACTCCTTTTTACCTGGGGCCTACATGCTTTTTAATTACACTTCCACTTGTCTAATTTAGCCTAAGAGGACTGTTTGTAATTCAGAACCACAACCAAAGATAGAACTGACACTTCTAGGTGCCTTTCAGTCAAAAGACTTCCTGGCAGAACAATTTGTAGTTATTACAAATGGGGTTGATAGAAAGTTCTGCCACATGTTAGCTAAAGGCATGTAGTGTAAGTTGTGGATGCCCTGAAATGTCCATAAAATAAACTCTGTGTGGTTCTAAATCCCAGGTGTTTGGGTCTTAGCCTTCTTAACAAAGGCCCATACAGGTATGTTCAAGGGCACTGGAACTTTATCTAAACCCAAGTCCACAATCACAGTGGCGAAGGATGGAGCATTTTGAGTAGGTTGCTTGTATTTGGCCTGAAAGGGCCAGGCTGGCTTGGATGTATATGTATGTTTTTCTGAAAAGCTTTCAAGCTTTCATTGTGGACACACTCATTCCTTCTTGGGGAAAAGGAGGCAGAGACACATGTTCTGAGATTGTCACCTCGAGTGGCAGTTCTGCCAGCTCTCCTGCTCCACTGGCCCTTCGGGTGGGATTTTCCCACCTATAAGTTCAGCTTGGTCTTCCCTAGTTCCCTGCCAACTTCCTCCTTCAGGGGAAAATCTGTTGCGCAGCTTTCCATGTCCCCGTCTGGTGGGATTTGATGTGGTGCTCACCCTCACGTATGCCTCCCAGAACTTTGAGATTGTGTAGC
The DNA here is from genome assembly GCF_965194805.1 of Balaenoptera borealis. Lineage (NCBI taxonomy): Eukaryota > Metazoa > Chordata > Mammalia > Artiodactyla > Balaenopteridae > Balaenoptera > Balaenoptera borealis. The sequence continues at coordinate 36,282,251 of NC_138872.1, read as the reverse complement.
TGTTGCCTGTGATTTCTGCATCTAATTTCTGAAGCTCAAGTCTCCTTCTTCCCAGGAGGCCTTTCTGGGATGTCTGGGCTTCTGTGTTAATTCACACTCTTAATTCTTGTTTCAGGAATGTTCTGTGAGTACTGGGCTTCCCTCTTATTCTACCATGTCTCTTATGAATTGCCATGTTTCTTTCCTTGGGGAATGGATCTTGCCAGAGGTTGGCACTTTGAGGAAACTTCAGATGATTATGGCTGGATTGCCTCATCTTTGAAGTAACATTGACCCTGTTAGTCAACTTCAGTCATCTGTGGGAGAACTCCAGGACTTCTAACCCTCAGGCTGCTATTCCTCTGAGCTGTGCTTCTGGATGGCACTTTCCTGGAGCCCCATTCCTCACCATGTACTCCCAGCTCAGCCCCAGAGCCGTCCTTGTGAAAGTACCTCAGATCACATCACTCCTCTGCTCAGAACCCTCCACTGGCTCCCATTGCGCTCTGAGTGGAACACAGAGGCCACAAGGGACCTATAAGACCTGAGAGATCTGTCTCCGGCCCCAGAAGTCCCATCTCTCTGACCTAAGACCCTACAGTCCTCCTCAAACACGGCCACCCTACTGTTCTTCCAACACACAGGCCCATTCCCAACCCAGAGTCTTTGCGTTTGCTAATCCTTCTCCCTGGGAAAATCTTGCCCCACATGTTTGCATGGGCCCATCCTTCTCCTCCTCACTCAAATGCTGGCTTCTCAGTGAGTACCTCTCTGGTTACTCTATGTAAAATTTCAAGCCACGCTCCTCATCCTTCCCCCACACCCACTCCCTAGTTTTCCACTTGGGATTGATTTTTTTTTCCTAAGCCCTTATTACCAACTGACATATTTTACCAACTTATTGCGTTTACGGTCTCACCCCCACATCTAGAATGTAAGCTCCATAAAGGCTAGGATTGTAATTTTTATCCTCTACTATTTAAAAGTATTTGCTGAGTGGCTGTCTATTAAGTATTTGTTGACTAGATGAATGAATGAATCAGGGTTTCTTTCTGAGGTGATGAAAATGTTCTAAAATTGGTGATGGCTGTACATATTTATTAATATACATAAACTAAAAACCATTGAACTGTACACTTTAAATACATGAATTGCAAGGAATGTGAAATAAAGCTGTTTAAAAAGAGAGAGGCATGGTATCTCAGCCATCCTAATGCAGGAGTTGGCTTGTGTGTGTTCTGTGCTCTGTGTGAGTAGATGTGAGGTCGTCTGAGAACATTGGCGTGAGATCTGAATTAGGAGGCATCTGAACAATAGTTATAAAGTAGGGGCTCTAGAGTCTGAGGACCAAGTTCAATCCCAACTACTCCATTTTCTGGTTGTGGAAACTTTGGAAAGTCACTACATTTCTCTGTAAGTTTTTAATCTGCAAAATGGGCTGAAAAGAGTACCAAATGCCAGTGTTGTGAGGATTAAATCAGACAATTTCTGCAAATGGTTTAGCATAGCATATGGCCCCATGGGGTGTGTTCAATACACAGTTGCTACTTTAATTTTTATTATTGTTATTATTTTCTGGAGTCCTAGGGATGGGGTACTGAGAAAGGAAGATGGCAGTGGTTGTAGCTCCCAAAGCTATTATCTCCCATTAAAATTCACTTGGATTTTCTCAGGTCTGTCAAGGCAATCCCCGGTTTACACTAAACCTGACCTCTGTCCACATATTCTTTCACTGCTTGATCTTACTTCAGTAGTTCACAAACAAGGCAGCCCATCAAAAGCATATGGAGCTTTTAAAAATAAGTCCTTGAGCCTCACATTTAGGTATAGAGCAGTGGGTCTCAAAGTGTGGGTCTGGGACCAGAAGCATCAGCATCGCCAGCCCTACACAAGGCCTGTTGAATTGGAAATTCAGTGTAGGGCCCAACAATCTGTGTTTTAACCAGCCCTCCAGGTGATTCTGATGCATGCTCAAGTCGACACTACCTGACCAAGTGGAATCTGATTTTTGATAAGCTCCTCTTGTGATTTTGACCTGCTCAGTTGCATACTGTCATTGGGAACAAGTACTACAATGACAGCAATACCCTGATCCATCTATTACATAGTCATGACTAAGCCATCCACTGTTTGCAACCTATAAGCAGAAACAGCCTCAGAATTCTCTTACATGGACACAACTTCAGCAATGAAATGAACAGGTCATGTAAACACCTTTGAGAACCCATTTCCCCTGGGTACACTACTTTAATTTCTGTTAAGCTTATTCACTTGTTTTTGGCACAGGCTTGTTTTCAAGGCTACTTTATTGCTTGATTCATTTAATTTATCTGTCACCAAACATTTTTCATGTCCCTACTCTGTGTCAAGCCATCAACACCAATGCAATGTATGTTGGTGCAGCCACTATGGGAAACAGTATGGAGGTTCCTCAAAAAAGTAAAAGTAGACTTGCCATATGATCCAGCAATCCCATTCCTGGGCATATATCTGTACAAAACTATAATTCAAAAAAATACAGGCACCCCTATGCTCATAGCCAATGGCTATTGGCTATTCACCCAAGACATGGAAGCAACCTAAATGTCCACTGACAGATGAATGTATAAAGAAGATGTATATACAATGGAATATTACTCAGCCATGAAAAGAATGCAATCACACTATTTACAGCAAAATGGATGGACCTAGAGATTATCATACCAAGTGAAGTAAGTCAGAAAGAGAAAGACAAATACCATATGATATCACTTATATGTGGAATCTAAAATATGACACAGGGACTTCCCTGGTGGTCCAGTGGCTAAGACTTCGTGCTCCCAATGCAGGGGGCCTGGGTTCGATCTCTGGTCAGGGAACTAGATCCCACATGCTGCAACTAAGAGTTCGCATGCCACAACTAAGACCCGGCACAGCCAAGTAAATACATAAATAAAAATATTTTTAAAAAATAAATAAATTAAATAAATAAATAAATAAAATATGACACAAAGGAACCTATCTATGAAACAAAAACCAACTCACAGACATAGAGAACAGACTTGTGGTTGACAAGGGGGGGTGGAGAAGGGGAGGATTGGGAGTTTGGGATTAGCAGATGAAAAGTATTATATAGAGGATGGTTAAGCAACGAGGCCCTACTGTATAGCACAGGGAACTATATTCAATATCCTGTGATAAACCATAATGGAAAAGAATTTTAAAAAGAATATATATATATATATATATATATATATGACTGAATCACTTTTCTGTACAACAGAAATTAACACAACATTGTAAATCAACTATATTTCAATTAAAAAAAAAATGGATTGTCACATTTCCTGAGAAAACATTTTGGAGGACGAAACTGATCATTCATGGAGATGATGGCATTTCCTTTCATAGGGAGCCTCAGGAATTGGGTAGACAACATTCCATACAGGCCACTTAAATGCTGACTTTTCTAAATGTAGGAGAGTGGACTGTACAGTTCTCTTTGTATCACTGCAAAGCTACACTACTACATAAAAAGTGAACATTTATTTGCAGCATGTTCTTAATTTTCTTAAAGATAAGTGTGTAATTATCTTGTATGATTTCAAAAATCCCAAAAAACTACTATAGCACAAACATGAGTTAGTGAAAATAAAAATAATAAAACATAGCTTCATTGGAGAACAGAGAGGAACTTAGTAAAGATACTGGAATAGTGGGGCTTGTAAAATATCAGTATGGTGGATACTATTTGGCCTATGCAATTTCCATTTCTAAGAAATGATGATTTTGTTGCTTTTTAAAACCAAAGTACTGGGGTTTGATCCTGCTTTTAAGTTAAGCACATGTTAAATCACATGTCACAATATGGATCTGAGAAATGCCTCTTATCTCCCTCTACAACCTGGCATCAAAATAAGATTATTCAGTCAGGAAGCGAAATGAAAGTGCCAGCCAGACTTGCTGCTGTTTCCTGTTATGTTATCCAAGGGCATCAAAAATTTTCTATAGAAAAGAGGGCTCCAGCTATAGAAACAGAAATCACATTTTTCAGGCTTACCAGTTTAATGTGTTCTCGCTTCTGGTATTTTTCGCTATAATACTGTTCTTGTCGAAGATTAAGCAGCTGCTGCTGTTGTTTGTCCTTCAAGTCTGTTGACTTTTGGGTCATTTCGGCATCCAGGGCAGCAAGGTCTTGCTCAATTGTTGATGAACCATGGTCAGGGCTGCTGGGTTCTGATCTGCAGAGACAGAAAGCTTGACTCACAAAATATGTAGGTCAGAGCAAGGTGGAGGGAGGGCTGCACACCAGAGTCCCTCTTAGAGACTCTGTTTGGAAATAAATATTTCGATAAACCACTTGAGACAGGCTGATACCCCAAGGACAAGCTTAGCAGCAGAAGGTCTCCAAACACAGAAAGTAGATGAAATTTGTGCTGCTCTAGAAAGAGGTAGTGGCAGAAAAGGAAAGCCAGGAGGCTCGGGGCCCTGGCAGTGGTGGTGGAAAGAATGACAATCCCCCCTTGGGAAAAACAATGTCTAATAAGGACTTTTTGAGGCTTTTATTTTTTATTTTTTAACGTGGCATGTAGAATGTATTTTCCAGCTACATTTCTCCTGTACACTCTGCTGCATTGATGATTCTGTAGGGGGAGTTGAAAAGGTGATGAATTTTGCATCTGCGCGGTGTAGATTGACAACAGAGAGCATGTGCAGACGTCATGGGCCAGCAACACTCCCAGCTGACACGTTCTGTTTCTTGACATCTTTTAATAGCAAGATTTGTTATTAAAATAAGTTTCTTTGGGGGCTGAACCAACTTCATTGATATCTCCACCCAAAATGGCACTTTGGTTCCAAGAGAAAGGAGGATGAATTGGGTTCATTCTAAAATATTTATCGAGTGCTCACTCTGTGCAGGGGGACTTTCTTTGAGTTATTCATAAAGAATTATATAGATATTTTGACGTTTAGGACTAATGTTGAATCAAAACAAAGCAATTCTCACTAACATTATTGTGTTAAAACATACAGTGTGATTCCTTCAAATTCTGTGCTCTTACTTCTTGTAGGACAAATAGAATGAGAGACAGTGTTGGAAACGGGGTACCAAGAGCAGGTCTGTTCTTTTCATTTATATGGAAACCGCTGCAGAAAGAACCACCTAAGATACCCAGCACATCAGATTCGGTCTCCATGTTTTCACTTGCGGCCAAGTGGAACGAGTAGAAGAGGTTTCTTGAATCAGCTGGTGCTAATTCCTCTTACTTTCTCTTTGAATTAGGCCAACACAATGGTGCCACATGGAGAGGCAGTTGGTAGAAGCTAGTGTTAGGATCCTGTTTTGTCAAATAAGGGATGCAGAATTCCCTCAAAGGTTTCTAAACATCAGAATCACATGACAGCACTGAGGTGGCCCTCCATCCTGGCATGAGTACAAGTCTATTTATCAACATCAGAGGAGAGGAGCATTGGAGGGGTGACCTCTGTCTTGGCATGAACATGAGATACATTTACAATCTGCTGCAGCAGGAAGTTGGTATAGCCAGAACATAAAGTGTTGCTTCAGTGAGCCACAACCACCATAGCAGAGGCAACAGGGCAACATTTCTTGACCACTCAGCAGGTGCCAGGGACGTTCTGCCTTACTTCTGGCTTTTACAACAACCCAGCTAGCAGGTGTGACCATCTCCTGTTTACATTTGAGGAAATTGAGTTTCAGTAAGACAATTTTCCTAAGGACACAGTATGGGGGAGCAGCAGTGCAGCTTACCCAAGGACAGACATCTAGAAAACAGCAAAGTCTGTGCTCTGAGAACAACACAGTGTGTGACAGAAACCATCTTTGAATGATCTACTCTTCACATTATGTGAAAACTCAGTTAAGACTATGGATATTTGAATAAGAAACTGATCTAATATAACGTTGTACATATGAAACTTATATAATGTTATAAACCAATGTTACCTCAATAAAAAATAAATCTAAAAATTATTTATTAATTCATTAGAAAATATAAGTCCATTACATATTAATATATTTTGTGAAAAATAACTATACTTTCAAAACAAGAAGAAAATCAGTGAGATTAAAAAACTCTCACTGGCAAAAAAAAAAAATGAATATAATGGACATTATGTCCATTTATTACTCTGAGGAGTTTTCAGGATTTTAATGTGTATCATGGGGGGATGGGAAATGGACAGACATAATCAGACCTCAGTGTCTTTGCCTCTTGAAGAAAAGTTTCTCCTGATGTATTTTTTGATACAAGATGCTTAGGGATTTTTGTTTGTTTGCTTTTTGAGGGAAAGTAAAGAAAAATAACCAAGGGACGAATGTTTCTGCATCTTCTCCAAAAACAGGGTTGAAGATATTATCCCCTGTTGCCTAATGTTGCCTGTGTATGATCCAAGAGATGAATTCTTTTGTAATTTAATACCAGGAAAATGTTTGTCCCTCTTGGAAAAGCAAGTGTCCTTTAATCAGATAAGGAGAATTATCTAACCCGTATTTCCTTTTCTCAGAAGCTAAGAACTAACTTTAGTGTTCAAGGACAGAAATTACATTAAATGGTTACTTCTGTCCAGTCGAAATACAACACGGGTCACATATTTGATTTTTGTCCACATATGTGATTTGAAATTTTTAGTAGCCATCTTAAAAAGTAAAAAGAAATGAGTGAAATTAATTTTAATAATATATTTTACATAGCTTGATTATCAAAAATATTATCATTTCAACATGTAATTAAAATCAATATACATCAATATAAAAATATGAAATTTTTTTTTTTTTTTAGTGAAGCCTTTGAATTCTGGTGTGTTATTTTATACTTGAAGCACATTTCAATTCCAATGAGTCACTGTTTGTGGTTAGTGACTCATGTATTGGACAGCAGATCTGGTAACTGGTAGACAGTCTGTGTGCATATGCATGTGTGTACGTTTTTTTTTTCTATTTTTATAGGATTTTTATACATGTCGTCTATGATAAGTTATTTTAATATTCTACTGGAAGTTTGCAGGATATGACATAAATAAATGAATACAGGAATAAACAAATGACTACATACATATCACTAAGATCAAAATTTAGAAGTTTTAGGCCAAGCTTTGCCTGAACTATTTTGTAACCGTGGGTAAATGTTAAGCCTTTCGTTTTCAGATTCCTCCTTGAAGAAGTGATAACAGTTCACCTAGATGGCTTCTAAGGCTGCTCCAGGTCTAAAAAATGATGATTTTGCTGCTTTTAAAAACCCAAGTACTGGGTTTTGATCGTGCTTTTAAGTCAAGCACATGTTAAATCATATGTCACAAGATGCATCTGAAAAATGCCTCTTACCTTTCTCTTAACCTGGCATCAAGATCAGATTATTGAATAAGGAAGTGAAGGGAAGGATGGAAGGATGTGGTACAGCCTGCCTGACTCTTAGCTTCTATGCTCACATAGTTTCCCCACAATACCATGTTAGGCACTTTGGGGTGATAACTGAGTAGGTCGTGTTCACTGCTGTGTCCCCAGGGCACACAGAAAGCGCTCAATAAATATTGGTTGAATGAATGTGTGAGAAACGCTTCTCCCCAGCACGGTCTGAGTACATGGGGCTGTGGGGACTCTTAGGCCCCAAACAAGGATTATCTGTACAGGGCTTTGTGGGTTTCAGATAGGGCAGCAAAGGGCAGTAGAGGTTCTCTTTTCAATAAGACAAGTTGCCTCTTCAGCTTGGTTCTAGCCCACAGCAAAATGCCACACCCCCCAGGTTGGCAGCTGCAATATGGCAAGTCAGCCAGTTGGTCTTGGGCCTACAGGCTAGAACTCAAGGGTAGGACTTCCCGCATATCTAGTCTCAGAATTTGGTCAAATAAAGAAATTCAGTCTACAAGCAAAAGTGAGCTGAGAGGACACAAAAGCTGTAGAGAGTGGAGGGAGTTGGGTGGCTTTCCTTCTTTCAGTGGTGTAGATCCAAAACGTGGTGCAAAACACTGAAAATCCATCAACTAAACTTCAATTAAAAAAAAAAAAGAGGGGCTTCCCTGGTGGCGCAGTGGTTGAGAGTCTGCCTGCTAATGCCGGGGGACACGGGTTCGGGCCCTGGTCTGGGAGGATCCCACATGCCGCGGAGCAACTAGGCCCGTGAGCCACAATTACTGAGCCTGCGCGTCTGGAGCCTGTTCTCCGCAACAAGAGAGGCCGCAATAGTGAGAGGCCCGCGCGCCGCGATGAAGAGTGGCCCCCACTTGCCGCAATTAGAGAAAGCCCTCGCACAGAAACGAAGACCCAACACAGCCAAAAATAAATAAATAAATAAATAAATAAATAAATAAATAAAAAAGAACTATCAAGCAAAGACTGTGATATGACAATTTGCGAAGGAATAAATATAAATTGACAATAAATATGCCAAAAAATTCAACTTAATAAGGAAATGCAAATTAAGATACTAATAACATCACTTTTTTCTCCATCAGTTTGCACTTTCATATCTCGCTGATAGTTACAAACTGAAACAGAAAAGTCTTTAAATTGATCTAGGGATCCCACTTCTCAAATTTTAAGAAAATAGGAATATATGAAAAGATTTATACATACATATTTATTAATACATTTCTTATAATAACAAATAATCAAAAACAACACTTACATTCATCAATAAAAAATCATTTAAGTTAATTGTAGTTTGTCCATTCAAAAAAAAAAACACTGAAAATCCATATAAATGACTCTCCTCCTTTATACTATAAAACAAACAAAAAATACCCCTTCAACTTACTTTTTCTTACTATCCTTTTTGGCTGTCTTTTCCAAAGCTGCCCTCCTTCGCAAGTAGTCATTCTGGATTTCATTATATTTTGTAGTGTGTTCTTTGATAAGGTCAGTGGTTTTCTTGTGGTGTCTCTTAACCAGGTCTTTCATTTCTTTGTAGTGCTTCTTTTGAAGTTTCACAAACGACTTCTGTTGCTTTAGCTCTTCAATTGTCTGCGCTTCTACTTCTGCAACAAATGGGTATGAGAGCTGAGAGGCCTGGAAGGGCTGAGAGGACAGAGCAGTTGCTGTTGAGCAGTATTTTTCTGACCCCAGCCCACTGGATCTTGAGAGCAGAGCTTGGAAGTCAAACGTGTGCTCCAGGCTGGCTTTATGACTTGCTAACTTTGTGACTATGTTACCAAATTTCTCAAAGACCCAATTTCTTTACTCATAATTTTTAAAAAAGTTTGGGTTCCCTAGAAACAGAGCCCAAGAGAGGGATTCAGGTACATGTGATTTACCAAGGGGGACTCTCAGTAGGAGGGGAGTGAGGGCAGCAGATACAGAAGAAGAAGTAGCTAAACAAGGATGTGGCCTTGGCTGGAATCCGGCTTCTGCCTGATCCCAGGGGGAGCTCTGGAGCATGAACTGTACTACAGAGTTAGTGTCACCTTGAGGCAAAAAAGCCAGCTTTTTGCCTATTTGGGAATGTCAGTCGTAGGGAGGCATAAGCTCCTGGAGAGGGGGCTTCCTTTTGGCTGAGGGCAATTTTCTTTCTTTCTTTCTTTCTTTTTTTTATAAAAGATCTCCCACACAATCTTCAGCTATCCCTGTGGTTTGCTAATATGTTTGCAAATGGCACTGCACCTGCTTTTGTATAAATTTTGGATGCCTAGAGCATCAAATGTATCCGGGCATTGTCAGAGACATTGTGTCATAAATAGCTCAAATGGATATAATGAGATATGCTCCATGATCGACAGAGTAGCAAGATATTTATCAGATAAGAAATCCCTCTTCATGATCAGTGTGCCTTCCATGAGGGCAATTTTCAAAAGCAGAGGAAGCTATGAGCTGTTAGGAGCCAACGTTTACTACAGCTGGGAGCTGGGTGCCACAGATGGTAAAGGGGATTTTGGTGGGCACTAACAGGATCCACTTTAAAGATCACACAATTTCTACTTTTTAGGGTTGTTATGGTGATGATGAAATAAAAGAATTAATGCAAAGTTTTTAACATAGTTTCTGGCAGTGTGCCTGTTAGAGGCTTAACAAATGATTGTACAGGTTCTACAGCACCATTTCTAAGGGGCACTATTCACAGTATAGGTATTGTAGGTTTGTATATTTATCACAACATTGCTCCAGTATAGATCATTAAGGTGAGGGAAGGCCTTTCTTTGCTGTGATTTGCCCAAAGGTACCATAAGGGTTGGTGGTAGCTTATATCACTACATAGTGTTTTATTTAATGCCAACAAAACATTTAATGTGACAGAGCTTGATTTTAAAACAGTCTGTGTTTTACTGACTTGTTTAATCAATTGTAAGAATATGCATTTAAAAAATATGTTAACATTTCTAAAACTAAGCTGCATCGTGTAGTCAATGGAGTGTCACAATTTGTTGGTGCTTTTCTTTCTTGGCCATCCATGAGTAGTGGGGTACCTTAAAAAGGATGGTGCCTTAAATTCAATGAATTATCTTTTATTTAGACCTAGATTAAGCCATAGGTCACATGTTTTCATCCTTTGATGTGAACTTTCTGCTTCTGGGAACAAAAATAAGTTATGATAAATATTTAGAACTGTCAAGAGATTCAGAAATAATATATGCCATGAATAACAACAGACCTGAATAGCAAATGATATATCTAGTGGATAAACATTGAAATCAGAATAACAATTTATGTTCTTAAATGATAAGGTCTTTAAGCAACTGAAATATGTTTCCCTTTTTAATAATGCATCTATTCTCCTGACATTTGATTCCTTTTGAGAAAGAGGCCAGGGAGAGAATCAGGTACATTTATTTAATGGTTTCCCTCAGGCCCAGATGGACTCATTATGGTTGCATAATGACTGATTATATTAAAATTTATAATCCTAAGGAATTGCTGCAGTTTTGGTGACAGATTCAACCTCACTTCTTTAAAAATGGTGTGCAGCACATCAGCTGTGGCAAGTTTAGCAACAGGGTTCAAGATGTACCAACCTATGACTAAAAATAATTCCACGGAAAGTATTATTTTTTAAAAAGCCCGTGGATGAAAGGCTATTGTTTGAATATGTCCTTAAACATAAAGGTAATGCCCATTTATATAAGGAAACAAATACCACTCATAAATCACCCAGAGATAATCACTGCTAATATATTGATATAGACACCCACCTTTCATCTATGCATTTGTGTATTTTTAAATAATATTGGAATCATGCTCTTATTTACACTTCTGTCTCTTGTTTTATGTGTGAACATTGTATTGTTTCCCATGGAATTAAATCTTTAAACACATGTTTTCTTTTCATACATTCCTAAAGTAATTTTTGGATGCATATTTTATGTATTATTTTGGTGAAAACATAAATACACATCCCTCTCAATTTTCACAAAGTGAAGAGGTTTCTGTAGCCACCACTTAGATCAAAATCAGAATATTATCAGCGCCCCAGAGGCCCTCTTTTCGGTTCCAGCCCTCCCTCCCACCCCCTAAGTATAATCCAAATCCGTGTTTCTAAGAACACAAATTACTTTTGCCTGTTTTTGAACTTTGTGTAGCTGGAATCATAAAGAATGTGCTCCTTGGTGTCTGTCCTCTTTTCTTCAACATTATGCTGTGAATTTTATCCATGTAGTTGTGTGTAACTGCAGTTTATTTATTTCTACAGCTGTATCCTATTTTATTCTGTGACTATACCACAATGTATCCATTCTACTGTTTATGGATATTTAAGTTGTTTACAGTTTTTGGTTCTTATCCATAGTGCTGTTTTTTGTGTACACTTCTGTTGTATGTTGGGCCAACATGCTACACACTGCTACATACTGCTAATTGTGTTAAAGAAAGCTTGTACCAATTTTAGTCCCACTAGTTTAAGAAATTAACCAAATATAAAATATTCCCAAACTGTATCATCATTCTTAAACTCTGTGTAGTCTATGGTCACAAACAGTTCATATTCTGCATTTCTAAAATATGCTTTATTGTGGGCACTTTGGGAAGATTGCATTCCTGTTCACTGGGTCACATTTCCAGTATGAAACTATTCCTTGATTCCAAAATATATCTTGTGAAATTATGTTATTTTTTTATTCCAGTAGGGTCCTATTTGCCAAGTATGGTTACTTCTCTGTGATTATACTGTGTAACATGGCTTGAAGTAGGATGTATCTGTAGATGGTTTTAGAAGAGAAATATTAATGATGTTATATTTCAAAGATGAAATCTCCTCTCCTCTAAATACTTACCCTGCGTAATATTCAGCTGCCTAATTCCATAGGGAAAAAAGGTGGTATTTACCTGTTAAAACACTCTGAATAAGATCTTCTGTTTTGGCAGGTGCCTTTACAGAGCCTGAAAAAGAAAAAAATAGCCTCTTTTAACTTTTAAAATTGTTTTCTTCCTGTAAAACAATGTTTGGCGCTTGACTCTAAGTCTCTTTATGGAGAAATTACAAATTGCGGGAGAAAATTATCTTAAAAATATTCTAAGAAATGTCTTCAGTTTGTAACTTTGGGGCAAGCCTAATTAAATGTGAATCTATATGCTCCAGTTATAGAAAGGCCATTCCTCCACTTTGAATCAAAACTTTGTCAACAAATTCAGTTTAGGCTACTGCTACCTTCTGGCCATAACAGGAATGACAAGTGATCTTTTAAAAATCAAAGGCTGACCAGCAGGCAGGAATATGGTTGCAGGCAAGATCCATTAGAGGGTGCCAAAATCACTGGACAAACGTTTAAGGAGAAACAGGATAGTTGCATAGTCTTAAAGTGTCTCCACTAAGATATCAATTAACTATAAAGGGGAAAATTGCAACTTTCAGTGGAGAAACCTGGCAGATGGCACCTTAACCAAGTGATCCAACATCACTGATGATGAGACACAGCAACATCAGATACCCCCGACATAATGCTCTCAGAACAGCATTGCTTCTGTGATGTTCTTGCCAAAAATGCGTAATTTTAGTTTAATCATGAGAAAACATCAGGCCAACCCAAACTGAAGGATAATCTACAAAATAACTGACTCTTCAGAAGTGTCAAGGGCATGAAAGACAAGACAGACTGAGGGACTGTCATAGATTCAAGGAGGCTAAGGAGACATGACAATTAGTACAATGTGGGATCCTGAGCTGGAACCTGGAACAATCAAAGACATTAGTGGAAAGCAGGTGAAGTTCAAACAAGGTCTGTGGTTTAGTTCAGGGTATTGTGCCAATGTTAATTTCCTGGTCTGACTCTGACAGATGTTAATGCCAGAGAAGAGGGTTCCAGTTTTGCAATGTATTCTGTGCTATTTTAAAAATTATTCTGTAAGTCAAATGATTCCAAAGCACTCAGGTAAAAAAATAAAATGCTAAATTCTCTTTTACTCTCAAAAGCACAAGGTTATATTCACTATTTAAATTAATTATTCATATTCTAGGAACACACTAAATGTTTGTATTTGGTATATAAAAACTTCATTTGAAAATATCACTTCTTTTTATACACAGGTTATCTCCTCATTACTATTAATCTCAACAACCTCCTTTCTTAAGTAGTCTCAGTAGGAGCATAGAAGCTAAAGGGAAGAATTTTAGGATCGTGGAGAACTGGTGTCAGTCTTGCCTTCACTCTTCATTAGCGACTTGGCCTTCAAGAAGTACCTTGTCATTTTAAAACTGCAATTGATTCATCTGCACCATGGGGGCAGTGGTAGAATCGACTCTCAGAAGCCTGGTTTAAGAGTTAAACGAGATAATCCACGTGAAGCATTTAGCAGCGTGCTCAGCACATGATAAGCACTTTAAATTGGTGAAAGGAAGTGGAGAAAGATGCAAAGGAATTCTTGGCAGAAACGTAACATAGTAAGGTAGAACTAAGAATGTGCTTCTAAAGCATAGCTGCATATGAGGTGCTTGAAGAACCCTTCACACACCCTGCCAGCAGATGGACCATAATCCATCACTAAATAAAGGCATGGGAAATCTGGGTGATATTTTGTTGTGGCGTCATAAATTGTCAGCAGAGCCAGATGAGCACTTATGAGTCTCTTGGCCTTCCTTCGTTCCTTCCTTCCTTCCCTCATTCATTCCCTCATCACACATTTCTGGAGCATCTCCTAAGTCCATGCATTTTTGCCCATGTGATGTTTTCGCTAAGTCAATCATGCTACCTCCTTCAGTGGTACATATAAACTAGAGGCTCTTAGTCATGTAGCACAGCTCTCTCATCAGAGTGTTTACCTGGAGCTGGTTGGTTGTGGAGAGCCTGGGAGGGTGGTTTGGGTGTCAGGGATGTAGTGTGATTCATCCCGTTTTCTGCTGGAGTCGTCCTGGCTTCACTTGGAGCTTCTGACTGTGTTTCCCCAGGATCAGCCTAAAATCATAAACATCCTTTAATTTTTCACACTTCTTATGGTTATTTTGTGACCTTCCTAAACCCACAAAGCTACATTTGATAGCATTTTCACAACTCATTTGGACTCTGAAATATCACATCTGAAACTGTGCGGAAAGCAGGGTAAAAACAGCATGGTATTGAACCATGATTTTGGCCAGTTAATTGTATTAAAGGCCCCGATATTTATGCTTTTCTATGCCCACTGCTCTTGGACGTGTCCTCCAGCACTGACTCTGGACCTGAGCATGTGATTTGCTTTGGTCAAATGAGAGAGTAGCAAACTTGATGTAAGCAGTGGATTGAAAAGCCATTTGCAAATGTTTCTTCTCTTTCTCAGACCCCTGCTATAGCCATGGAGGATGAGAGCCCACATGGAGGAGAGCTAAGTCATGTAGACAAGGATGTCCTGGACCAGCCAGCCCTGAGTTGACAACATACACTTAAGTGAGCCCACCTAAGATTAGCTGAACCTGGTCCAGATCAACAGAACTGCTCAGTTGACCAAATGACTCATGAACAATAATAAGTAGTTGATGCTGTAAGCCACTAAGTTGGGGGATTGTTTGTTATGCAGCAGTAGCTAATTGATACACTGGTTATAAACATCGATTTTGGAGCCAGACTTACCTGGGTTCAAATTCTGGCCCTGCCACTTATTAGTATTGTGATATTGGGCAAGTCACTTAACTGTCTGTCCCTCACTTTCCTCATCTTTATAGATGGGGATATGTATGTACTGGGGATCATAATATTATCTATATTGTAAGGTTGTTTAGAGGATCAAATAATTTACTATTCATAAAGTGCTTAGAATAATTCCTGGCACAGAGTAAATTTGTGCATGTTATATAAATAGATAAAACATTTAAGCTTGTATAATACTACCAATAAATAATAATAACAGATACATTAAAACTTATGAAATCTCTACTCCATTCCCTCCAGCAGCTAGTCTGCTATGCCCTGTGAAGAGCAAACATTTAATGTTTGATGAGTAAATGTCGATCTTTATAAAATAATTGCCTCAATAATTATATACCATTTTAGCGATGCTTTTCAGGGTTCTGCAACTCTTGTCTCAGAATTGCCTTCTGAGTCCAGCGCAGATTTTACTGACAATGAGGCTATCCCAATGCTCTACTTTGTTGTACATTAAAAAAATATATTAGGAAATGGCCAAGAGTCATTTGGAGCTCAATGTTGTGACATTTTGTTATGTAATTACAGACAGCAGATTGCCTTATGATAACATTTTTAGAAAATGTAAGATGAGAATGAAAATAATGACACATTGTCACAAGTGGCTTTTAATCTGTCCCCCCAAAGCATCTTTAAAACACAAGTTCCAACACTTCTTTTGGTGATGGCAGAACTTATTTTGATTCAACAAACAATCCCTGTTTACCTACCACAGACTGCTCTGCTCAGAGCTGATGGCATTGAGATGTAAGGGATGAGCCTGGGGTCAGTGGCGGGGAAGGGGGCGGAGTGGGGGGTAAGGAACCTAGGCCAGTGACCTTGGCAGCCTGTAGAACTCACGATGCAGAACTCTGTCTTCTGAAAAATGGCTACTTCGAATGGGGAAGTTCTGGTATGTTTGTGTTGTTCGATTACATCCATCAGGAAAAGTCTCCCTAGAATCATTATGCCAAGGGGAGGGATTGCATATTTTTTGTTCAGCAAGAGATTGCAGACTGGAGGCTTAGGGTCCAAATGGAGTGCATCGAAATGTTCACCCAAAGCTGCCAGATTTTAAAAATAAGGAGATTTTATATTAATAAAATGGATCTCTTGCTTCAGTTGAAAAATCAGATTGGGCAACACTGGGCCTGCATTCCCGCTCTGGATGAGAACGGAGGGGTTTCTGCCTCTTTAAGGACACTCCCCTGTGACTCATTTAGACTTTACCTGCCACAGTCCTGTAGGCATTTGGGTTTGCAGGAGATACTTGAGAAGACTGAACTATCATAGATGTTTGACCACACAATTCATAAAGGAAATGCATTTACATTGCACAGGAGAGATTGAAGTAAAGGGAGTGCTGGACAGAGCACTGGGTCATCAGCAAAGTTACCCATTGGCCTTGGTCCTCTGGCCTGAATACAGTGGGGGTAAAACTTCCCAGCCTCCCAGCCATAGGGGGTGCCCGTGGTCACCAAACTCAGCTGCCGGGAAAACAGGGACAGAAGGTGCTCTTGTTCCATGGGTGGCTGATCTTGCCCATTTTTTATATCCAGGCAGGTTTCTGGAAACAGGTGGGGATGAATCAGATTCTTCCCAGTGTGACAGCTGGCTGAAATTAGCCCTCTGGAAGAGGATAGGGAAGAAGAAAATTTTGATGGAGGAAAGAATGGAGGTGATGGAAAGCCAGCTTCCATGAAGGCAATACTGTGTGGCTTCTTTTTGGCAACTAGGTGTAGTGCCCTAGGGGGTCTCAGGCTGGAGGTGTATTCAAAATGAACCCAGCAAGCTTATTTTGTCTGTATCAGGTTTGCAGGCATTCCATGGGGCTGTGTGCCCTTGGGAAATCAAGTTCAATCATTAACTTGAATCAAGATGCAGGAAATAGAAGCTCTGCTTATCAAGGGTATGTTAAGACAAAGCCCTTACATTCCAGAAACTGATATAATGTATGAATTCAAAGACATTTTTTAAAAAATAGATAAATGTTGAGGAAACACACTGGAAAACACTTTGTAGTTACAACTGAGGATCAAGAGATCACCAAGGTTTGGTGCTGGATTTGAGGTAAGCTTGGGAGAAGTGCTTGGTCCAGGGGTCCTGGGGATGCCTTCAGGTAGGGTGGACGGCACCACATAACCCTGGGGGGCACGGGGGCACCCTTGGCACTGTACAGTAACAGGCAGTCAGTAGAAACGATGGAAATGAGCGAAACGGACTAGATTTCACGCAACAGGGCAAAGCGAGGCTGTGCCCAGACCTGGAGGGGGAGCTGCTGGGAGGGGCGACTGAATTCCAGCCAATTATTGCCTAGGCTGCGAGGAAAGCTGGGAAACTGACTTTTTGGTGCGGTATCTCCCAATTTAAAACCACTGAGAGGCCAAAGCACATCTTCAGAGCGCATGCGGCCCAGAAGCTGCCCATCTGTACCCTCTGCTCAGAGGAGAGAGTTTGCCTGGATTTCCGGGATTGTGTCAGTCAGCAATGTACCCAGAGCCACTGCTGGAAACGCAGTGGGCGGGGCCAACTGGTCTGCAGCCCCGCCCCGCCCCCCACCTCCTCGCCCCAGGGACCCAGCAAAGGTGGAGAGAATAGAGCGGGTAAGGAGGACCCTGAATGCTGGGCTAAGGAATTTGGGGCTCCTTGTGTAGACTGACCCTTGTCAGGGACCTCTTAGGATTTTCTGGAAACAGATTTTATTAATTTAGTGAGAATCTATAGTTGCAAATATATCGCACTGTTGCTTAAAATACGTTGCTAGCGAAGGGCAGTATATACAGATTTGAACTGGCAGTTCCCTATTGGAGATTGACCATAGAAGCAGCTGTAGATCATCGTGTGCCAGACACCGTTACACACGCCAGCTCCGTCTCAGCCAGACAGCGAAGGCAGCCGCTCAACTCCATTATACAGCAAAGAAGTCAGAGGCGTTATTAAAGTCTTCACTAAAGACTTTCTAGAAGCCACACCGTTAAGGGTGCGACTGGTGTTTGAATATATGTCATAGTCTAAAGTCTGAATTTTTCTATTGCACTAGTTCACCCTGTATTCTATGATAATAGCAACTTAAGGAACCACAATAGTAACTTACGTTACTGCGGAGATACAGAAATGTATAAATGTAAAGACCATTCTCAAAGAGCTTACTCTGTTGCACTAAAAAGGCATTCAGAAAAAAAAAAAAAAAAGCATTCCGGTATTAAAAAATAAATTTTTGATATCATCACTGAAAGGTCGAATAAGTCCCACTCTGTGGATATGTGAGGTGAAATGCAAAAACCAAATTTCTTGCCCCACTCACAAGCATCAGTGGAAGTCAACACTTGTGACTTGCTTTCTCCCCAGTCTTTGTCCAAATATTCTTTTTTATGCGCTTGAATGAAATAAGCCTGAAATTCTTTCGCATTGCACTGGAAATTACAATAGAAACAAAAGAACTAGAAATATCAGTTTTCTCGATTTAATGGTGAGACTCTTGCGATCCAATTAAACAAATTTCAAGGAAAGAAGGTTCAGAAATTGATATTTCAGTAGCACCAAGTTTTGCTTAGCTGGGTAGAGAAAAATCAACTACAGCAGAAGTAGGTCACTGCCCTCCAGTGGCCAAATGAAAGCATTACACTATTTTTCCTTCAAAACATGAAACAGTGGACTTTTTAAAGCCAAGATTTTATTAAAAATAATACTTATATCCTTCCTATATCAAAAATAAACAGAATGGCCTTAAAATATAACACAAGTGGATCAGTAAAAGTATAACTGGAAAGGCCATTTTTACAAGTTTTAGAGAAGGAGGAGATGCCATTTGGTATGCTAGTTGAAAAGATTCCTATCCCAGGCACTGAAAATTTGGATCTGATGATGAAGCAAGAGACAACTCAAATTTGGGGAATTTAGTGGGGTGGTTAAGATGGTGAGTAAAGGGTCTTCCAAACATCAGAATGTGTTGACTGAGCTATTGGAGGTGTCGGTGTCCTGCCTGAGTCATCTAAAAAGTACAGTCCCTTCCAGGTAGTGGTTAGGATGACAGCATCTTGACTCGGATACTAGATGGGTGAGGGCAAGGGCAAGGTCATCAGTGTTTCCAGAATATTGAGGGCAAGACTCATAATTTCATCATGCAGAAATCCAGTCGACTCAGGACAAATGTGGGCAGTGGATGTGGCTTCATCAAAACTAGCCTTTCCCTTAAGAAAAAGCTTGCTTAAACACATGTACAACTGGTACCTTAAATTTATATAACCTGAATGAAATTAGATAATACATCTACCCCACATTTCTAAAAATTTCAGAACATTTCTAAAAAGTATATCCTGATGTATGTGTTCTGAAGCACTGAGGGATGAATTATGCTAATATTTGCAGCCTACTTTGAAATGCATCAAAAATCAGTTGCAATAATGAAAGGATAGAGGGATTTATAGATGGATATATATGTGATAAAGAAAATGCATCAAAATTGGAATTGTGGAATCCAGGTGATTGATATACGGGTGTTCTTTTTCAACATTTGTGTATGTTTGAAAAATTTTATAATAAATTATGACAAAACTCTGATATTTTTAAGAGTTTACCAAAGTGAGTTAAAGCAAAAGACAGCTTTAAGGAGCTGAATAAATTCATCTGTTGACTTCAGTATTTGTCAACATATGTGTCATCATACAAAGAAATCATCAGCATTCACATGGTATCTCTTTGTTGAAGCCTTAGTGACAGCTGCAAGTTACATGCATATGCGTAAATTTTTATTACAGTCTTTCTCCAGACTTTAAGGACTATGAGAGCATCTGATTTTTCTCAACATTATATCTCTATATTGCCCAGCATGGTGACTGATGCAGTGTGTTAAAAAAAACTTTTATTAAATGAATGCATGAAGACATCCACAGTTTGTTTCCTCCTCATGTATAATCAATAGATGTAGTATCAGTGACAAAATCCTGAAGCTAAAGAACTATCTAAATGTTATGTTAAAAAATTTTTTTGAACGAATGAATCAATGGGTGAAAAATATGAAGATGCTGCTCTTTCTGTGTCTGTGGCTAGAGAATCTGCATTTAGTTCATAATTGCAACAGCTTATTTAGAAAGAGATTAAAGGGTGACAGGGCATAGCTCTGCTGACTATTTTGTGTTGCATATGTTATCATTCCTACCAGCTTTAATTTGTTGGAAATATTTTGATACAGTCTCCAAAGAAATCAGCAGAAATGAATTCTTTGGGTTAGGCAGAAATCAAGGATTCCTCCTTTAAAGAAAACATGGACCAAACACCCTTCACATTCATCTTTTGGAAATGTATCTTTTATATTAACTAAGCAAATCATTTGTCAAAGACTATCATCAATCACTCACAGAACAGATTCTGGACAATTCCCCAAGGAGAGTTTCTCCTGTAGCTCTTCCCAGGTTCCTGAGATTGAACTGACATTTTAGAGTGGATGGAATTAATGGCTTTTCAGTTCCATGTGGGGAGAGCCAGGTGCTTGTGAGAGACAGATGTAGGGCTCCAAAGCATTGGTTCTCAATGTGTGGTCCCTGGACCAGCAGCATTAGCATCACTACAGACTTGTTAGAAATGCCATTTCTTGGTCCACCTCACACCTACTGAACCAGAAACTCTGGGGTTGGGCCCAGCAATCTGTGCTTTTTGGAGCCATCCAGGTGATCCCGATACATAACTAAAATCCGAGAGCTTTGCTACTCAAAATATGGTTCAGCCCAGCAGCGTCAGCACCACCTAGAATCTTGTCAGAAATGCAGAATTTTGTGCCCTGCTCCAGACCGATTAAATCTGAATCTGCATTGAAACAAGATCCCTGGGTGATCCGTATGCACATTAAAATTTGAGAAACCTTGCTCTAAAGCAGAGTGAAAAACTTTGTCATTTAGTCATGCTTTTATAATCCCTACGGTATTGGTCATGGCATGGATTCTGGATTCATCGCTGTTTTAGGCAGATGAACCCAAAGCCCCTCGTTAGAATCCATTGAAATTTTAAAAATTGTTATGGAGGAGGTTTCTAAAAGCAGTGGAATTGAACTGTTCATTGAGTAGTTTTAACTCAAGTGAATATATGGTCTTCTCTTGAGATCTCATTTAAAAAGACCCTGGTTCCTCCATTTATTGGCCATTGATACTAAGCAAGTCACTCTATCATTATAAGCAACTGTTCCCTCTCCTAAAAATGGGGACTATATGTTTGTCCTAGTTAAGGCCCCGTTTTACCCAGGGTATCCAATCAAAGTGCCTTGTAAACTCCAAAACTGTGTAGAAATGAAAGGGACAGCGTCATTATCTAAAGGCCATTACCTAAAAGGCACACTTTCTCTTCCTACTTTATTCGATGCTTTAAAGTTCAGGGATGATGAGAGACTATTGTTTCTGTATGGTGGTATTTTTTTTTCTTTTCTTTCTAATTTTTTTTAGATCATAGCACATGTGTATTTGACTTAAATCTGGAATACTACACTTCTGAGCCTTTGCAGAAAATAAATTCATGTGACTCCATAAAAATTTTCTTAAAAATGACATGACATTACTTCTGTGATATATGTGGCATATTTTTATACACATGCAAGTGAAAAGTTAGAGTGAAATGGTCCTTGATCTATAATTTAAAAATATTAAAAGAGAAAATTTCTTAATATTTTTTTATCAAACTATGGGACTATCACCATCATTATCAAGAAACATTTATTTAGTGTATGTATTTTTCTAAGTACAGAGTTTTTTTGAGATATAATTGACATATAACATTATATTAGTTTCAGATGTACAACATAATGACTCCATATTTGTATATATTATGAAATGATCACCACAATAAGTCTAGTTAACATCCATCACCACACATAGTTACAAACTTTTTCTTGTGATGAGACCTTTTAAGACCTACTCTCTTGGAAACCTTCAAGTATACACACGGTATTATTAACTATAGTCACCATGCTGTACATTACCCCCAGGACTTAGAGCTTTTTTACAAGCCAAAGTATAACCCCTGCCACCTCCCCAACTACCTCTAATATCTGTCTCTCTTTTATGTAAGTTGGTATTTTGCTAAATCATTATTTGAGGAGGAAGAGAATCCAAAATGACCACTAAACCTCATCTTTGATTTTAGTGCCAAGTTCTTGGACAGTGGGTAAAGCGTCAAGCTCCCATTTTGGAAAATTTAAACGACACCCAAGGCCTTATTAAGTTTAAACACTCTAACTTTTTGAGAGCACCACCTTGGATTTTTTGCTGTTGGATTATCCTACTGGTAAAGTTCATACCATACCATAGGATCTTTTTCTTTTCAAATAATCAAATCCCATTGAAGATGCCCACAGTGCCAAACACAGAATTAGGAAATAAATTATTTTAGATAAATTTCAGCTCACTTATAAGAGCATATGAATCTGACAACTTAAAAAAGTAGGCCTCTTGGAATAAATGAAATTTGAATACTACCAAACAGCTTTCTCTTTTCAACATCAAAAGGATGTGAAGACCACTCACACACCTTCACTTGTAACATGAACACACAGGCGATAGAGGGCCAGCAGGCAGTGTACAAACTAGCCGAATAGATCCCACATACATAAACCTAACTTACTGAAGAACAAGTTCTAATAATATCCAGTGATTTAAAGGGAGAAATCTTGACATTTGATTCAATAGAAAATTCAGTTCAAAGGATTATTATTTAAAGTAAAGGTCTTATAGTCTGTGGTCAGTCATCCAGGTGACCTGCTACAGAGGACAGAAAGATGAAAAAGGGCTAGTCCTTATTAAAGGTTAGTAGAAAATTACAGTTTTGTTATTGAGGTAGTGCGATGTGGTGTAGTGTAGACCCTTGCTACTCAAGGTGTGGACCATGGGACAGTGTTATCCCATCACCTGGGGCTGGTCAGAGATGCTGAGCCTCAGGTCCTAGCCCAGACCCATGTTATTAGATGGGATCAGCATGTTATTACGATGCCTTGGTCTGCACATTAAACTTCTAGAAGTGTTGGTGTGGAACATGAGTTCTGGAGCTAGATTGCTTGGATTTCAATCCCAGCTCTGCTCCTTAATAGTTGTGTGGCACTGGACAAGGAACAGAATCTCTCAGTGCCTCAGTTTCTTCAACTGTTAGATGGCAATAAAAATAGTCGTTAAGAAAATATGGATGTTTTAGGACCTAATGTGTTAATAAACATTAAAAGGCTCAGAATGGTGCCAGGTACATTGTAAGCACTCAGTAAAATGTTTCTGCACTCCTTGACGTGCTAAAAACAAGTCATGTTCAAATATTGCATTTGGAATATCACATAATATTTTGCAGTCAATACATTGGATATTTACTTTATTCTCTTCAGAGGTGTATTTTAAAAATAAAAAATAAAAATGTTACTGATGTCTCATTAGTCATCTCTATTAACCACATTAAACTATTAGGGGTGTGGAACATTTTTTTTTTTAATTAAGAACTTTTGTAAAGAAAAATATATATACATAGAAAACATGCTAGAAGGACATACACCAAAAATGTTAACACTCTCTGCAAGATTACTGAGAGGCCTTTTTGTTTCTTTGTTTATTATGTTTTTAAATTTTTATACAATATTTTATTTAGAGAAATAACTATAAATATTATAAAGCCTTTGTTATGATTCAGATTAGGCAACCTTCTATGACTTTACTAACACATCATCCTGAATTGTGACTTTAAAAGAGACAAAATAAATCCAGCAACTCAAATCTCTGTTACCCCTTAACTTACAATTATATACTGGAATTATATATATATTTGTAATTCTATCTATCTACCTATCTATCTATCTATCTATCTATATCACATGATCTGAAACAAATGTCTGCTGTTCAAAGCATGGGGGAATTTTCAACTTTCCTACTTATTTGGTTTGCAAAGTACTCTATGAAGATAATTTATTAGACTGTTTCAATTCTGGGAATATTTTGTAGTCCAACGAAGTCTTTCATTTTCAAATAGAAATGACCTTTATAACTACCAAGTTAAAAGGATTATACTAAAAAAGTCTTTGCTGCTAAAATAGTGTCTCCAGTGCCTGCCATGTCCTAGATAGAATTTTCTTTTGAGAAAACCACAGTTACTTATTTTCAGTGGCCTCATTCAAACAAACTTACATTATTACAAGACAAGATAAAGGGCATACTGGTGTTCAAAGGTGTTAAATGACTTTCCTCTCCCAGCATTACATGGTAAGGGCAAATGATTTTTTTCTCAAGCTTTAAAAATGAGGTCAGTTAAGGGTTTAGACATTTCAAAGGAAAAATTTGCATTTTCTCTATTGCCATATGGAATCTATGTGATTCAGTGCCTCTAAGATGATTTCTAAAATTGAAAATGTTCAAATATTCTTTGAGTTTAATCAGCATTACTGAAAATCCTTATGACCATCATTTTTAGAGAAGAAACAAAAATAATGTTGACCTAAAATTCTACTTCTGTATTTTTATAACCATTAGTATTACATTCTCCCCCAATAGCTTTTTTTTTTTTTTTAAATTGAAGTATAGTTGATTTACAATGTTGTGTTAGTTTCAGGTGTACAGCAAAGTGATTCAGTTATACATATATATGTATATGTATATATATATTCTTTTTCAGATTCTTTTCCATTATAGGTTGTTACAAGATATTGAATTCTCTGGGCTATACAGTAGGTCCTTGTTGATTATCTATTTTGTATATAATAGTGTGTATCTGTTAATCCCAAACTCCTAATTTGGAAGTAAATTCATGTCTACCATTAGGCATAATTTTCCAGCAGTGTAAAATTTCCCTATAATACTGCATACAACAGAAAGCATTATTTATAAAACTTTCCAGTCTAACTTTAAATTTCATCAGAGAGGATGATATGTATTTACTGGTTCTATAGGATATGATGCCTGCAGTGTAAATAAGAGCCCAGAAAATTTTACTCTGATGTTAAATAGTTTTCTTTTTTACATTTCATTTTCTCTCTTGTTCAATTAACTCAATATCTTAGATCAAAAATTTCTAAAATTCTATACAAAAAACAAGGAAATAATCATAAATGTGCTCAAAAACATATTTACGTGATGTTCACTGAAGATCTGTTTAAAATAGTGAAGCATTCAAAATATCCAACAATAGGAGATTGGAAAAATAAATTATGTACATATGTATGATAGAAGATTATGAAGTTATTAAAAGTCATGTCGTAGAAGAATATTTTAAGACGTGCAAAATGTTTGCATTAAGTGAAAATAAAAGGTTAAAACACAGATTGTGAATATTATCCCATTTTATGAAAAAGTACTAATTGTGCATAAAAAGATGAGCTACATATATACCCCATATTTAAAGTGTTATCTCTGGGTGGCTTGGGTGTTTGGATTATAGGTGAATTATTTGGGATTTTCTTTTCACATTTTTATTTTAAAAATTTTCTATGATAAGTCTAGTTTTCTTTATTCTTTTGGAATAAGAAAAAGATGATTTAATAAATAATGTCAACTTTAACGGACTTGCTATTAGTTATAGTTACCCAAACAATTTTCAAGGTTTTTTTTCTATACTGATAACTCTCCATTTTTCTCATCTGTTTCCCTGAATTTATCCTCTGAATATTCAAATGAAATATGAAAATAGCTCATTTCTATCACTATTTGTAATATTGCTGTCATCTCCAATAATCATTAAATTCTATTTCAGTCTACACAGAGGCTTCATATTTTTAAACTTACTCCTAATATTTCTAGACCCTTCCTTAATTATTCTTTGCATAGTGACATCTAATTTAGAATAATACACCAATTATTTTGGGAATATGTATTATAATACATAAATATACAGTAATAATAGTAATGACTTTATGGCTCACACTACACACCAGGCACTGTGTTAAGTACCTTATGTATTGTAAGAAATCACAAAAGCACTTTGAAAACCCTGTACTTTAAATTAAAGACAAAAGAAAATACCAAATAACTTGATGATCATCTTCTTTTTTAAGTGCCTTATTCACCTTTAATCAACATGAAATTATCTAGAAACTTTCCTCTGAAACAGCAAGATGTGTACTGTTTAATGTGGTCACAAAATAACGTGCTGGTGGTGGCCACAGAATGCCAAAAGAGAATGAAATACGAAAAATTCAGGGTATCATATAGATGTTTTGGGAGATGAGGCTGAACTCCATTAAAGTGGTTTTCCAATGTGCTCTTTTCTTCTCCTGAGGGGTGATGTTATGTAGGCAAAGCCAGCAACGAGATGTGGTAATCATGCTTCACGCTGTGCCCAAAACTAGAACACCCTCTCACCTCTTTCTTTACTTCTTCTTCATCTTCCAGCGTCAAAGCTGCCAGTTGTTTAGCTCTCTGCTCCATCAGATTCACATATCGGATTGGATTTGACAAAGCTTCAATCACATCTAAATAGGGAAGAGACATTTTAGATCCAAGGTCCTGGAGATACTGATTATCCACCATCCATCAATCAATCCATCCATTCAATCACCCATCCATCCATGCATTTGTTCATCATCTATTTACTTACCTATCCATTTACTGATTCACCATCCATCTTCCATCCTTCCATCTACCCATATGACTCTCTACTTATCCATCCAACATTTTGGAAATGGACAAGAGTGAGGACCCTTTGCTGAACCCTCAGGAAGAGAGAACTCAAAGGAGGTCATCTCTGCGAGCCAAACTGGACAAGCTCCAACTCAGGATGCCTCAATGCTCCAAATTTTATAGTTCATTTTTGAGTGTTTCATCCATTCCAGCAATGGCCCACACACCTGTCTTAATAGGGCCAAATGGTGTTTCATAATGGAGACATTTCACATAAAAAGACTGCTTTCCAAACTGTTGAAAAACTCAATGACTTGGCAATATGGGTCTCATTTGCACATGATACTGTCTAGCTGGAGTGAGTTATGGCTGCCATCTTTGGATGGGGCATGTGCTCCAAGATTGCCAGAGTCTCCACCACTCCCCAGTATCTTGCACTCAGGCCACTTGACAGTATAAGCATTTAAATTTATGATTCCTGGTTGACATCTTCATAAGTTAATTCCTCTAATTTAGGATTTCACCCATGGAAAGGATCAGGGTTCTAAAACTGGCTGAAGGCAAATTCATTGCACAGGCCTAGATAAACTGTATAGTATCAGATAGCATTGGTTAGAAAGTACTGGGCCCATGAGAATAATATTACCCAATGGATAAAAATGGTCAATACTTTATGGGGACTTAAATTAAACTAAAATTTATTCACAAAGGCTTGATCAATTTACCTTTAAACATGCATACAAACATAGAGGTAATTCTGAGGCCAGAATCTCCTGCCTTTGTTTGGTCCACTTTGCTTTCCACTAAGTCACAAAAATATGGATGACCCCAGATGGAAATATCCTTTTGAGTTAGGTTGTTTACCTGCATATGTATCTGGGACATAGTCCTTCACCTCTATGTAGACAAAGAGAGCTGGCAGCATCAGAGGCTGGTTCCTTTCATTCCTCAGACAGATGTAGTGATAGCCTGGAGGGTGACATCATACCGTGCATCATATTTTCTTGTAACACAGGAACATCTATTTGACATGTGTGTTTATTTTAGGTGACTTTGGGTGACAAACAGCTCACTTCTTTCTCATTTTAATCATGTGGTTTTGAGTGGTAAGGTACTATTTTTCTCATCAGACAGGAAAACAATGTTGATGCTGATTTTTTTCCTTTCACCATGTTTATCCCCACAAGAGAGAATTTGAAACCATATGTCATACATTGAATTATTGGTCCAAATTTATCCCTTGTATGTGATTTCTTGACTTGGGGCTTAGCCTGCTTTGGACAATGGGATGTTAGTGATGTGGTACAAGCAGAGGCTTAAAATGCACTTGCAGAAACAGGTGTTCCCTTATGCATTCCACTGGGCTGCCATGAGATGTCTGTGGGCGCCACTGCTCCTTCAGCTGGGGCCCCTGAATGAGCAGATGTGGGAAGACCTAAGCCCAGCCCAGAGCCTAAAGCACAGCTACATGGCTGAGACTTGCCCAACCCCGCCACACCACAGACCTGTGAGCATGAAGATAAAACACTTGTTATAAGCCTCTGAATCTTCAGATAGTTTGTTACACATAATTAACTGGCAAGAGTTGACTTGCCCACTGATCATAGCATGTCACAAAAACATAAAACTGCCAGATTTAAATACTTAAATTTATAGTCCTTTTTATGTAACAAAACACCAAAGCAGCAAATAGCTTCCTAGATCATTCTTTAACAATCATGTAAGGCAGTGATGGTTTTCTCGACAACTTTGATAAAAAGTTTCTCACCACGTTATCCATACCTGGTCGAATTGCTTGTACTGGCAAGATTCGGTGACCAATAAATTTACCTCCTTCTTCATAAACTGCTATCCTCAAACAGGCCAGAGAAGGAAGAACTACCTATAGGACATTAACAATACACATGGTTACAAGAAGGAGCAACTGCAAGAAAGAATTAGAAAGGTATTATTTAAACTGGCCCCACTTTTCCAAATCCAAGAAGCTTCTACTGAGCAAATTGATAAAAAGTTAAGTTGTTGGTCTATAATTTAGATTTTCAAAAAGAGATGGATTACCAGAGATATGGCTTCATCTATGTTTCATCACCTTGTCCAAATGAGGAATCAACAAATAGACCATTTTCTTTTGACATGAACATTCTCAAGGTAGAAATGACAAAAGTTCTATGTTTAAATACAAAGAGTTGGTGGTTTTATCACCGTTTGAGCTTTCACTATTATATTTTCAAAGCAAATTACTTTTATACTTTGGAGCAAAAGCAAAAATTAAAAAGTAGCTTTCAAGGATAACTTTCAGAATGGGATTGATTTATATATTTGTAAATTCCCAAATTAGCCAAAAGTATTGCTCACTTTTTTTCCCCTCAGTGTAAAACATATGGAGTACACATATCCCATGTCAAGAACATGAGGCCAATTGTATCCTTAAATATTTATTTCTTTGGTAACATAAACAAACTAACATTTATTGACTATTTTCAGTGTGTTCGATATTTTCTAAATGTTTTCAGTGTATTAGGGAATACTTATAATAACTCTATGAAGCAGACAGTATTATTAAATCCAATTAGCATATTAAAAAAAACCCTGGGGCACAGAGACCTTTACCATAGATATTCTCTCCACAAAAGACTGTCTTTGTAGATATTTTGGCCAGATAAAAGCAAACGGTATGGTAAGTATCCACTCTACTTTCTACTGGACTTAGCATCTTCCTTTGTGTGTGAAGCATGTGCGAAAAAGATTTGCTTTCTGGTGAAGGCAGAGGGAAAGCCCAGTTGAATATAAAAGATTTTAACTCTATCAGACAGACTCCAGACAAGCTACAAAGAGCAGCACCAGTGGCTGGAGATTCTATGGAGTTTAATTAATATACTTTTTAAAGGAAATATGGACTTCCTTTCTCTTGGCTACCATATTATTCTCTACTTCCCACTCTACTTCATTTGAATTATAGTGAAAACATATCACTTATCACTTGTATTATGAGAGGCTATGAGTTAAATTTATATGTTATTCTGGCCTTCCAAATGAGGTATCCTAGAATTAATTGATTTACAATGCAATTATGAAAAATCCAAAAAAGTGACTCATGGAAATCTTGAATAGTTTTTAAGATAGCTTTGAAAATGCTATTGCATTATTAATGTGTAAATTCCCAAATGAAGCAACACATAATTCCTCATTTTACTTTTTTCCCCAGTGTAAAACACCTAGAAGATGCAGTAACATCTCATATTAAGGACACTAGACCAACCTTTTTGAACACAATGGGTTCTTCTTCCCAGACAGGATTTACAGCATTTCCTTGTGATGTCTTTGTCTTAAATGCCTTCCTCCTTGTGTCCACAGGCAAACCAAACATATCCACTTCCACATAAGTCCCGACTTTCTTATCAGAGAGAAACTGACCTGAAATAATCTAGAAAGTAATAAAAAAGGAACTCTTGATAAATGAATAACAATGATATAAGAGAATACTTCAGGGAGGTACAAATGCTGATGGTGAATGTTGAACCATAATCAAAATAAAATAGAAACCAGAGTACAAACGTGATTTCTTCTTCGGTTAAAGAATTTGTAGAGGAATACTGAAAATACTGAGGTTAGAAGTCAATTAATAAGACAAAGTTTTATAGGAGGAAATAAATGAACAAGTATCAAAAGTTTGATGAGATTACGCCTTTGCATTTGAGAGATACATCTATTAAATGTTAAAGATTGATCTGTAGAGCCTTTATCTGAACATAAATGTTTTTCTAATACTTAAAAATGTTATGAGAAAAAAATTCTCATTTTAGCATGATTGTAAATGAAATTAAAAGGTCATTTAAGAGTACAAATTTAAAACATAACACACTAGAAAGTCTGGCATTTAAAAAACTTCCTCTTGCTCATAAAATTCAACTTGAAAGAGTGGTTATAACATCATGCTATTCCAATTCTCAAAGCTGTTACACTTTAAATAAAAAGCCACAATGATGATAAAAAAAATATGAAAACAAATAATGACCTTAAACTATTAAGCCCAATTTATCATCACTCCTATCCTCACCTGGTTAGCCATCCACACAGTTGTGGGTATCCTTTGCCTAGCTATAAAATTAATGAATATTGTGGAGTTAAATGAGATTTTAAAATTACATGTTCATAAAATGTCTCCCACGTCTGCCTCTTTTTCTATCCGAATTTTCAGACTCTGAGGTGTCCTCTGCTTTAACAGAGAGAGGGGAGCAAGAAAGCAAGTGCTGATGGAGCAGACCTGGAGATCTGATCTGGCTTGTCTTGTTGACAGACCTTTGTTTTCTGACCTCTGGTTGGTGAAAGGGGACAAAATTACCAAGATTGTGGCTGGGCCAGAAATGAGACACAATGGTGGCCTGAGGATGGCCATCAGAGGCTGAGTGAGGCCAAAGGTGGTCAGAGGTGCCATACAAGATAGAGAGAAAGCCATGAGGAAGAGGCTGTCTGAATTTACCCTGGGACAACTCATTTCTCCTGAATGTTCTCTTTGCCTGGGTGCATGAGACCTGCAGGCAACAATCTCTTTGTTTAATTTCAGGTTCTTCTTAAGAACAACATAGCTGACATTTTACAACATGTTTGAAACTTCCAAGTTAAGCAAGTCACAATGGGAATTCAGATGCATCAAAGATGTTGTGTACTTAAGATTTTGATTAAAGCAGAGTCCTTAACTAAATTAATGACACCGAGCTTCAATGTTCTCATCAGTAAAATAGGATGATGGAACACCACTGGAGCTCACAAGTCCATTTTGGCACAATAAAGTCTATGTCAGGGGTTCAAAACAAAGTTAGTACTAGGCGGAAGTGAGCCGCATCCTGGCTCCAGATGTAATGTTGAAGGCAGGACTCAGCTGCAGGTCTCTGATGCATCATGGCCTGTCCATTCAGAGGACACTGACATCTCCAGAACACTGTCTCCATTCTGTACTCAAGCAGCAGTGTACACCTGCCTGGGACTCAACTGTTTCCCCTCAACTTCTCTATGTCATTGTTTATAATCCTGTCCCTATGTCATTGTTTATAATTGCTTACATTGTCATGGTGGAATTTTCAAGAAAAAAAAAAAAAATGCAAGCAAACATATAAAACAAGATGAGCTGACAAACAAGGACAAAAGATTATTATTTTGTCAAAATATTTTTAAGTTGACCCAACTATAACTACAATTGACAAGGATTCTAAAAATAACATTTTATCAGTGTGTGATACTTAAGAGTTTATCTTAAACTTGACAGGAATTAAACAACCTCTGCTGAAAACAATTTCCTAAACTAAATATAATCTTGAAGCTCTGATTCTGCCAAGTTCACTCTGCAGATATACAGTGTGAAATAATTTCAAATGATATCATTGTGAGACACTTCATTGCAATTTTATTTTTAATCGTTGGTGTAAATGACATAAATTTTAAAGTAAAATGGGCTCAACAAGATTAGGGTAGATATAAATTAGTGAAATTGTGACAGAGCATTTTTTTTTGCACAGTTTTTATATGCCTTTAGTTTAGGGTCAATTGGAAAATTGCATTTATGCCTGATTAAAAAATGTTTCTTAGTGCTGCACTTATCCAGTTAAACAGAAAAGAAATGAAACTTTAAAATGTAAATGAAACTTAAATACAACAACCACGGGCTTATAGGATTCACGTAAAAAGCTCTTTATAAAAATGATTTCTTATTCATAGTATTAAAAATGTTTTCTCACAACTAAAAAAAAATTGTATCTCCTGTAACATCAATTTCAAAGACTGCAGAAATCACTTGGAATTAATTTTTTGAGGGTCAGATGTATGCTTAATGACATGATTCTTTTTTTTTTTTTTTTAAGAGGAATTTTCCCATTCACTTTTTTTTTAAATTATTTATTTATTTATTTATTTATTTATTTATTTATTTATATATGGCTGTGCTGGGTCTTCGTTTCTGTGCCAGGGCTTTCTCCAGTTGCGGCAAGTGGGGGCCACTCTTCATCGCGGTGCGTGGGCCTCTCACTGTCGCGGCCTCTCTTGTGGAGCACAGGCTCCAGACGTGCAGGCTCAGTAATTGTGGATCACGGGTCTAGCTGCTCTACGGCATGTGGGATCTTCCCAGACCAGGGCTCGAACCCGTGTCCCCTGCATTGGCAGGCAGATTCTCAACCACTGCGCCACCAGGGAAGCCCAATGACATGATTCTTGTATTTAATATCATTACTACGTGTTATAAATCCCTGAATACTCTGACAGATTTTCAAAAGCCATGCTATGGTAACTTGAGAGCTTTTATTCAATATTTAACAATTTATTGAGAGAATACTTTTTTCTCTAATTTTGCTCAGTGTGGGTATTTTCCTAGGACTAATGGGGGGAAAAAAAAGACCAGAAGATTTCTTCAATATAAGTCAGTAATTTTCGTGGTAAATTTCACCATGGGATCTTTACACCAAAAGAAAGGACAAGCCATGGTAAATCTCACCTACTTGTTTTATTAATTTTGGGTCTGATTTTTATCCTATTAAAAGGGGGGCTTAGTCCCTTAACTTCATGCATGTAGCTTTTGAAAACTACTAATTCAGATTTAGTCCTTAAAGAAAAAAATGTAAGAAAGAAGTGAAGACTTTGCTGGGAATTAAATTCTTCATGACTGAACTACTTTACACAAAATAGGTGATGTTGAAGACTTTTGCTGGGTACAGTTGTGTGATAGGGTAGCACATACCTTAACAGATAAAGTGTTGGCCACGATCCCATCCACAATGCCTTCGGTGAATGGATCAAAGTGCTTGTCAGGTCTCCTCATGAACTCTGGCTTCAGTCTGTAGCCACTTTTCCCATTGTATTCATACATCCCCATGTTTATTTGCATAGCCAGGTCTGCATATCAAAAACACAAACTTTATTGGGACTGTATTTATACTAGGAGCAAGAAAGCAAGATTGTATTACAGTCCACTTTTGTTCCTCCTTTAAAAAGAAAGATTTAATCATTATAGAAACTTAGGAAATACAGACAAGAAAAAGAAATTGAGCTGTCATCTCCAAATCCAGAGGTAAACCACTGCCAACAGGTTGGTATATATCCTGTTTTTCTACTTCAAATATATTTTGAAAATGCAGTATATCCATTTCATGAAATATTCGTCTGCTTTAATTTTAACAACTGTATAAACTTCTTTTGAATAGATATATCTGAATACACGGTTTATAACAGCCCCCTCTCTTCCAAGTTTTTATCATTACGTATAATGTTTTGATGAACATCGTTGTGATGAAATCTTTGAAGCCATCATTAACGATGTTCTTAGGAGTGAAATTTCTAGGTCAGAAAATATGCATATTGGAAAAGCTTTTTGATAGTTCTTGCTAAGATGCCCTTCAGAAAGTTTAAATCACTTTAAACCTCCAATCCATGTTTTTGAGGATGGACTTCTTCATACTTCACCAACAGTGGTGAAGTGGTGAAATTCTTCTTTTTTTAATTTATAAGGAAGAAAAAAGATTTTCTTAAAAAATTTTTCATTTCTTTGATTATTTACTACCAGTATCTAATCACACACTGACTAGTTTCTAATAGACAAAGATTCCTGGTCAAAGTTTTGCTAAGACTCA
This sequence comes from Balaenoptera borealis, assembly GCF_965194805.1. NCBI lineage: Eukaryota > Metazoa > Chordata > Mammalia > Artiodactyla > Balaenopteridae > Balaenoptera > Balaenoptera borealis. The sequence continues at coordinate 36,248,083 of NC_138872.1, read as the reverse complement.
GTCAATGTATGAAATAAATGTCTACATTTGTTGCAATTGCTAGAGCTTAACAAACAAAAAAATACTTTGAAGTCATAAGGAATCTGGGAAACTGTCAATTTCCTCCATGTTATCTGAGTCTATTTAGGTGGACAATAAAGAGGTGATGGTAGAATCATTCCAATGTTCCATGTAATAAACCATTTTTAGAGCAGGGAAAATAAGTGAAATTTTATCTCTCATTTTTTAAGGTATTATGACTATGATACCAAAATTGGACAGAGTACCAAAAAAAGAAAATGATGGACTTATCATACTTAAAAAAAAATTAACTTCAAAAGTCTAAAAAATTAATTAGCAAAACATATGTTCTAAAAAATAATACACAAACAAGTAGAATTTATCCTGGGAACAAAAGGATACTTACATATTAGGAGATATATTAATATAATTTATCACATTTCTCACAAAAGAAGAAATGAACATATGATCATCCCAATAGATGTCAAAGAGACATTTAATAATATTAAACATAAATTCCTAAAACACTGTTGTCACTTAAGGCAAGTGTAGATTCCTTTAGTGTGTAAAAGATTATCTGTCTCAAAGTCACAGCCAGCATCTACCCATTGGTATCACAATGTGAAATTCCCATTAGTGTTAAGATGAAGAGGAAGTGCCCAATCTTAATACTATTATTTAATATTATTTTAGAATGGTCAGTCCAAGGCACTAAGAAAGGGGAAAAGTAGATGTGATTAAATTATTATAATTGTGTATATGAAAAAAACAATAAAATCTACAGGCAAAATAGGCTATTATGAGTTTAGGAAGATGATCATTTATAAAATACATTTATTTATAAAATAAATATACAAATATCAATATCCAGAAACAATCTGTGAAAAATGTAATGTTAAAAAAAGGATTTCATCTAAAGAAACTATACCTCTAATGAAGACGAGTGATTTTGTTGAGAAACTTGATATAATAATTTTCTGTGATTAAAAAAAACCCTAAAAATTAGAAGTTGTCAGTTTTCTTCAGATGAATTTATAAACTTAATGAGATTTTAATCAAAATCTCATTTTTTCCAGTGGGGGAGAGGGGAACATAACAATTAAACTAATATAAATTTAATGTGATTTTAATCAAAATCTCATTTTCTTTTCAGTGGGGGAGATAATAACAATTAAACTAAATTCACTTGGAAAAAGAATCCCACTGGCAAGGAAAGAAGAATTAAACGTTAATAGCCATGAAGAATTTCCACTTCTACGTATTAAACCATATTATTAAACATTATAATAATAACAATAAGTTATTGGCTCCAGGAAGGTGAAAAATTTATTAATGGAGAAGACTATACATTGAAAAAATGTACCCAAATTAACAACTAAAAAGGCTACATTTCGGGGCTTCCCTAGTGGTGCAGTGGTTAAGAATCCACCTGCCAGTGCAGGGGACACAGGTTGGAGCTCTGGTCCGGGAAGATCCCACATGCCGTGGAGCAACTAAGCCCGTGTGCCACAACTACTGAGCCTGTGCTCTAAAGCCCGCAAGCCACAACTACTGAAGCCCATGCTCCTAGAGACCGTGCTCCTCAACAAGAGAAGTCACTGCAATGAGAAGCCCATGCACCGCAACGAAGAGTAGCCCCCACTCTCCACAATTAGAGAAAGCCCGCGGGCAGCAGTGAAGACCCAACACAGCTAAAAATAAATAAATTAATAAATAAATAAATTTTAAAAAAATAAAAAGGCTACATCTAATAAATTGTAATTTCAGTTTGATCTCTTACTGAGATTATACATGAAAATTAAATTTGTATGGATGAAAGGGTTAAATTACAGATAAAAAAGAAACTATGAAAGAAATAGGAGTAAATATGGATGGATTCTTGGGTGTGGAGCCTGTAATCATGAGAGTAAACCAAGATTCCATAAAATAAAACATTAATCAACCTGATCTCATCTGTTTCACAAAATAAGACAACATGACCTTTATATAAAAAGTACTGTTATAAATGAATAGAAAAATTGACACGAGTCCTGAATAGTCAATTCATAAAAGCAGAAATCAAAAGTAAAGGAAAAGTAAAAATCAAAACACATACTTAAAATGTTCAGCCTCAACAATAATCAAAGAAATGAAATAAAAAAGAACAAGGAGGTATTTTTCTGAATTATTATTATTATTTAATGATAATACTTAACCAAGATCTCAAGTGAGAGGGAACAACTTATACATTGCTGATGGAGGAGAAATCTAGTGCAACATTTTTGATGGACAATTTGGCATTGTGCACAAAGGTTCTTAAAACTTTCACTTCTTTTAATTCTATTTCAGGAACTGTTCCAAAAGAACATTAGGAGATAGACTTGACAATTTATATTCAAGGCTGTTCTCAGGGCACTATTTATAGTAGGAAAAAAATACCTTAATATTCAGTGATAGGAAATGGGTTTTAGTGAATTGTGAGATGTGGTTAATATACAGCTATTAAAATTCATGTTTCTAAAAAAAAAAAAAAAAAAAAAATTCATGTTTCTGTATCACATTTAAATATATATAAAGATATATATATTTAAACAAGTTATTAAGTGAAAAAGCTTGTATATGCATATCCCAAAAACCTTACAGATTACAATGCCAAAAGTTAACAATGTTGAATCTCTGAGTGGTAACATTCCTAGCAGTTTTATTCTTTTCTTTATAGTTTTTTTGAATTTTTTACATTTTCTATAATAAATACATATTACTTTAAAAAGTATAAAAGTGTTTGAAAATAATGCAAAATGAGTAGAAATAAAGACTTGTTTATAAACCATTGAAGACAATTTCTCAATTTTCAAAATTCACTTTTTTTTGCAATGATATTTCCTTTATGAAAATGTGCTTTTGTTTGTTTTTTCAGTCAAGTCTGGCAGTTTTTTTCTCCTTGGGAATGGTTTTTGGACATGAGGAAATGTGGCTTTATAATAGAAAGGAAATGAACATTAATTGTGCTACTTACCCACTGTTTGGAAATTAAGTGCAACCATTTGGCAGCCTGCATTCCAGAAGAGCTGGGGCATGTAGTTGGATGAATCCACACGTGTTCCTTTTGGATATATCCTGCTAAGCTGCATTTTGTTATATCTGGACCATCATGTTAAGTAGTGAATACAATTATAAAAAGAATTAGCCAATAATATTAGCTGAGAAGCTGCCTTCCATCTTTCTCCATTGGGGAAATGAATTAAAGGTTGATGATCTCATTGGGCTGGTGGGTGAAATAGGTAAAAAGCTTTCTGAACAAACAGAATAAATGTGCTTTTATAATAGAAATGTAGCATCACCTTTGCAGAGCCCTGTGGGTAAAAACTAATGAGGTGCAAAGATGGTTGAGTCAATGTGATTTTGTGGAGATTATTAAGGACTGGCTTAGCAATTAAGGACACATGAGGAAGTCCAAGCATAGCAAGTCACGTGACAGGATGATATTGTGCTTGGCAGAAGCAGATATCATGAACTGTATGGCTATTTTTGAAATGCTCTCTGCTCATTTTCTTAACCTTCTCAGGGAATGCTATTGGCCAAGACTGTGGTACTCTTTATGATTGATAACAAGGTAAATATAGCACAGAAGGTTTTGACCTTGTCTCATATTTTGGTTCCTACCGTCATCAGTTTTCCATCCTGAGAACCTTTTAGTTATTGAAGGATGCTATGTCTTTAAAACACAACTGACTATTTCTATTACCAAGTTTGGTAGAGGTTAGCTCAGGTTCTGAGCTCGGCAGGGGAGTTAGGCCAAATAGAGTTTGAAACTTAAATTCTGGAACTTGTTAGCTGTATGATTCAGGACAAGTTATTTCCCTTTTCTGTGCTTCAGTTTCCTCATCTACAAAAGATGTGAATTCCTACATTATACAGCTATTGTAAGGATTAAATAAGACATATAACAAAAGGTCTATCACGTAGTTAGTACTTGATGAATACTAATGATCATGATATACTGTCACTTTGCTTATGGAGTTTACACTTGTTTCCTCTATTGTTGATGAGTTTTAAAGGTGACTTTTTTATTATAGGACTTTCAGGAAATTGGGCTGTTTGGGACATTTAATAATTGTTTTATGAAAAAATTTTAAAGATCTGTGTCATTTCATTTTGATTCAGGGATAAAATTTAAAAATTTTGGTTGCCAGGACTATCAAATGAAGCCATTATTAGTAATATATATTTATATTCTCATCATCATCATCCCAACTATTTTTCAATTGGACATCTATTACATGTAAGGATGTGAGACACCAAAAACGTGTCTATATTATATACATATAATATATACACTTTATACCTATCATATTTTACATATGTATAAAGCATACACACACATTTTACATATGTTGTCCATAACCCAACAGCAAGCCACAAAGCTGGTATCATCATTTCTGTTTTACAGGTGAGAAAACTCAGAAGGATTATGCAAATTACCAAGGGATAAAGAGGTTGATGGTCTGAAGGTATCCTGGAAATCTGGACTTGCTTTACTCCAAGGCCAGTTCTCTTTTCCACATGCCAGACTATCCCATTCACCATTACATATGAAACCTGAAACTATTTATTACCCAGATGACAGACTTAAGCCATCTCATGCACCTTTCTCCTTTATTAAAGACAAAAAATTAAACAAATAGCACGACTTCACTCTTGTCGATTCAGCAAACGTCCGTCAAATCAAGGATACTCTACAAATTCCACTGGAGACTTTGTAAGTTGCTCAAGTCCTTTGGTTTCCACAAAGGAAGACATTTCGAAGCTTCTGTTTCTTTCTGAGTTAACAACAACAACAACAAAAAGTGAGAAATAAAATTCAATATTATAAATGATAGCATATAAGATGTAGGCAAATGTTCTGTGAAGTTGAGGGCAAAGAATCCTCAAATAACTTTTATATTTAATGTTGTTTTCAGTGGACTATTTACCTGTAACAAAAGTCGAGTCTTAGTTTTGTCTCTTCTAATATTTGCTACCTGTGTCAGGTGTTGGGCAAGTTAGGGACATGGTGGCGTTAGGGTGGGAAAATGAATTTTAGACTTGGAGAGTGTGGCCAGGAAAGCTGTTTTGTCAAAAGAGCAGGGGCCCTGTGGGAATCTGTTGCTCTAAATCCATTCATATTGCTTTCTGGAAGCCATCACTGAGAATTAACAATACAGACCGTGTGTACATTCCTGCTAGATGCTGACTCTCTTTTATACCCACACTGTCATTGCCTCAAGTTTGTAGAGACCCTTTTGGTTGAAACAAGTAATTTGACATAAGAATTTTGTTATTTTAAAGCAGAAGGATCCTTGGACATTTTCCAGTCTGATGGCCTCATTTTCAGATTAGATGACAGAGGCTGTAGAGGTGAATGTACTAGAGGGCTCAATATTCTTGGACACAGAGAAACATCTTAAAAGTGAAAGCTAAGCTTCCAATTAGAGTGAGAGAAACGAAACAAAGTTATCTTAGTTTAGAAAGACTAAGAGTCAAACAGCTTCTCTGTCCTCTTCCCAACTAGAAAGACATCACACTGTTACATACAGACTAAGATGTGTTATCTGGAGCTTGGTGATTTAAACTGAGTTACCTTGAGGCATCTTTCCTCTTTGATGCCCACTTTCCATAATTAAAGCCTCATTCTTCTTCCTAGTCATTCCCAGATTTCACCTTTATCCACTTCGTCACCTTCCCCAATTTAATCGACTCTAAAGGAAACCCTTACTTCTCTTATTTTGGTCCATCAAAATTCTACTTTCATATGACTATCTTAAGCATGACTGCTAATTAAAATTAAGTCAATTTAATAGGTTCTTTGTGAAATATGTGCAGTGTTCTTTTGAAAAAAGTGAGAAAATGATATAAAACACAGGGAGAAAAGTACTTGTTTGTAAATCTTTGGCTGGTGATGTTGTCACCAGGTTCTTAAGGACCTAAATGTATCAGCTCCTTCTCAGTTTAGCTACTTGTCTGGGAGCTTTTGACTCATGAATTAGGAAAACTCGTTTTACAGCCAAAGGAAGTTATAGTAATATAAAAATAACTACTTTATAGTATGTTTCACATCGAACAGCTTGCAGTAAGAAGCACCAGTAATTATAACATCAAACAAACTGTTGAAATCTTTATGTATAAATCTTATTGGAAGTTAAATTCTTTGTTGTAGAGATCTAGATACCATATGTTATTAAGTTAAGACTCTTTGGGCAAAATTATACAATTACACATAAGTGTGTTAATGTAGAGGTTTAGAGTTTGGTATATCTATAAAACTTTCCTTTATAAGAGGCTGCTGTGTTTAAGAAAAAAATTCAGCTTTTAAGAGCATATGCTTATAAAAGTAGCTAAACTGTCCCAAGGATTCTCTTAACCTAATAGTATTTTACAGTTCATGCAAACACAAAGGGCAATTTGATAAAAGGGCTCCTTTCTCTAGGATGAGGAGAGATAATGTACATATATAATTTGCATCCAGTATGGATGGGTAGTTGGATGAGCGGAAAACACCAAGTAATGTGAAGTTAATGATATATTCTCCTAAATATATAAAACATAGGCTGAACAAATGGAATGTGGATGAACTGGTTGATTTGGTTCTATTTCTATTCAATATTGAGATTGATCAAGTCTCTGATTGCTTCCTTTTGAGGGGATGGTTAAATAGTTTATTTCAACACTGTCATTTATATAAATGATGGAATGCCCATGTAGTCACAAACGAAAAATAATGTAAAATCCTCAGTTAGCTGTACTCTGGTCTAATATCTTTTAGATAACCACGTATGGCCTGTAGCTCTATTAAGAATTCTGGGAAAACACATCATGGAATACTTTCTCACATGGCTATGTGTATATATATATATATATATATATATATATACATAAAATATACTTATATATAGTTATATATATTTATTTAGATATATAAAAAACAGTAAATTCACACATATATTCAAGACTTCATAGAATTGTTCTAATAAGGGTCTCATTTTTTGGTCTAATAACCTTGTGTTTAAAATATACTCATTATATGCTACATTAGGGTTTTTTCTCCAGGGAAAACTTACTTTTTGAAATTTCGAATGACTCGAACTTGACTGGCTGAATATAGTTCACCAGATTAGACATCTCTTCTGTGGCCATGGCCTCGCTCCCAGCGGTCCCCTGGAAGCAGGAGTAAAAATAACGTTCCCAGAGTCAGCATTATGTTTTCCCAGGGCAATGATCAAAGGACCCAAGAGAGCAGAAGATTATCACGCCTCTTCTGAAAACGATTATAGCCAACGGAAAATGGAGATGGGAAGAAAGGAAAAGCAACACCTCACGTTACACAGTGAGGGGTGGGAGGAGGGAGGTTTAGGGGCAGCTCCCAGAGCACTCTGGGACCAGCAGCATCAGTACCACCCGAGAGCTTGTGAGAGATGCAGCCTCTCAGCCCCCTGTGCAGGCCTCCTGAACCAGAATCTGCATCTTACTGAGGTGATTCAAACGCACAGCAAAGTTTAAGAAGCCCTGAGCTGTGTCTCATCTGCCAAAGCAGGGAGTCCACAGGTGACGTCTGAAGTTAACATACCAATAATTCACTGTATGATACGAAAGTGAGTATGTAGGTAACCACTGGCTGAATCACGAACTGTTATAAAAAAAGGTTGCTGGTGGAAGTGGGTGGGGGTGGACAAACATATATTGCTTTTCTTTACAAACTTTCCTCTGTCCCTCCCTTTCTGGCTCCTGGGCACCTATTAGGCAAGCAGCCCAATACAGTGTAGGTCAGTCGCTCAGGGTCTAGAGCCAGACTGTCTAACTTTAAATCCCAAGCCCACCACTTAGAAACTGTGCATTCTTGGGCAAGTCACTTAACTGTTCTGTGCCTCAGCTTGCTCACCTGTAAAATTATGATAAAATCAGTCCCAACAGCATATAGGGTTTTTGTGATTATTAAATGAATTAATTTATGTGAAAGCTCACAACAGTGCCTGGCACACAGTAAAACCTCGTGTTACTTTAGCTACTATTATGTATTACATACCACTTTGATAAAGTATTTAATAAAGAAGAAAGCCAATATTGCAGTATTCGTGTGGACAGACCTCTGTAGGCTGATCTAATATTTTCTCCCATTTTTAGAAGAAAAAATACATGGAGACATGGTTTCTTTTGAAAACTTCTGTAGCAATATTATGGTTAAATGTTAATTGGAAAATATTCATTTGCAAATGGCCATCCAGCTAGTAAGATAGTTTTAAAATGATCAAAAATCACTGACAAAAAGTTTACACAGTTGAAATAATTCTGGAAGAACTACTCTGTAACAGTTTTCCTTCTGGTTATTGAGTTGAAATTTAGTGGGGAAACATAATTAATCAAAAATTTAGACTATATTAAAGGAAATAATTATAAGAGGAAGAACATTATGTGAGAACAGCTTATTATTTGTTATTTATCTTTATTAACTAAAATGTGAAGATACAAATACTGAAATAGATACTTTCCAATATATTTGAAAGCAGATTCAGTTTAAACTTTTTGAACAAGACTAAAACAAAGTTTTAAAATTCCAATTGACCTATCCTTGATTTGCTTCTGGATTCTGTGCAATTAATATTTCTGAGCTGATGAAGATATTTGGGAAGCTTGAGCTTATGTCAGTAGATACCTCTAGTGGTTCCAAAATTACAACGGGGAATTCCCTGGCAGTCCAGTGGTTAGGACTCTGCACTTCCACTGCCGGGGACCTGGGTTCAATCTCTGGTCGGGGAACTAAGACCCCATAAGCCAAAAAAGGGTCAAAATTACAACAACGAAATTAATGTCATGTTTATAAACATTTCTCCAAACCTCATGTCTTCTCTGGATTCTGGACCATTGACAATCCATTTAATTGCCTCAAAAATTGAAGCGGGCAGTTAGAGGTCGCAAATTTTGAATTCATTCTCAACACACCACATTTGATGGAAGGCAACGCTTGTTCCTCTAGCGACCAGTTTGCATCTTCATTTTTCAAACTCTTTTCACCACTAGATGGCAGAAGGCGACCAGGAACTACATCCAGAGGGAGCAGTCTGGACGGGCAAGTTAGCTGAAAGCTTCTGTGACCAGAAGTCAAGCCCTAGAAACCTACCTCATCCATCGAAGACTTTTTACAGTCATCCTCATCGTCATCATCGTCACTCTCCGTATCAGCTTCTCCTGTCAAATTTTAATAACAGATCATGAAGTAAATAAGCATTTACAGGTTCGAAGCACATGTGACATGTGCATTACCCAAAATTTCCTTGGAAGTTGGCCTTTCACTGCTCTGAAGTTATTCTTTTTTTTTTTTTTTTTAATTTTATTAATTATACAGAATTATACTGACATTTTGAATATGGATTTTTTTTCTAAATTTGATTTGTGAATACCATTTGAAATTTCCAAGCTCTGTAAAAGATGCTTGTCTTTACATTTTTATCTATATGTTTTACAAAACATATGGCAGCTTATACAGTTAGCTCTCTCTGGTGTACATATCCTATTTTGATGTATACATTCTATTTTAGTGTCTCCATGACCCTAAAACAGATAAACTATCACTTTACCACCTTACCCTCTTCTTCTTGGTCCTGACTCTTCTGTGTGATGCTTGGCCAGAGCTCAGTGACCTTGTAGCTATTTTTCCAAGGCCAGAGAGGACATCACAGAAGTCGAGGTAGAGGACAAGAGCTGGGACAGGAATGGAGGCTAGAGTAGCACACCTGATTCTACAAAACTGTAAGGTACCACCTGTATCCTATGATTTGCCTGCAGGCTTATTTGATGGAGGCATTGTCATCTAAACAATGCACATATCTTTAAAAATGGAGATATTCTGTTTAAGACGGCAGGATAAAATGGGTGAACTCTTCAAATAATTATGCATGTAAATCTACCTCGGTCAGATATAATGCAGCTTCATATGTAGCCAATATACAATCATTTCAATAGATTGTTTTTCTCTCCAAAGTTTAGGTGGATGATTCCACCAGCTTAAATAGTCACATTGGTATGAGGCATTACATTATTCTCAGCTCTGGGATTCAGTCAGACCCAGTAATATCAGTTATGTAAAAAGATTTTCAAGTATAAAGTACAGAAAGCATACTTTTAAATTGTTTGATTTGACTTCTTTCAGGGTCCATACAATGCAATAGGATAATAAGCCCAGAAGATGGCAATATTGGTTCAACAATGAGGCAACTTACACGGGCCAGTACCTCCCCTCCCCGCCTTCTATAAATTAGCTGCCCTGCGCAATCTCTATCAAAGACACTGCCCACAGCACTGCCTCCAGGAAGCTTATAAATGTTTTCATTTGGCTGACAAAGTTCAATCGATTACTAATGATAGCAGTTAGCATTAATGAAGTAACCTTTAGAGGGAAAAGATGTCTGGGACCAATACGGCTTATTATTTGCAGCTTGTTTATTAAAGAAAGCCACATACAACTGCTTTATGATGTTAATATTGCGTTAGTTAATAAGGGGAATCAGTTCCACTTTGAACAGAAAACATAGCTTATCCTATTAGAGACATTCTTTTAGGAGGTTGACACAAAATTTTTTAGAGTCAAATTTGTTGCCTCAAGTTTTTGTAACTATTTATTGTTTTTTTTAATTAGAGAAGGGGTTCTTCTTATTGAGTAATTTAAGAAGTTTGGCAGGACAGTGCTTCATGTTACATTAACAACACACCAGAATTTCAAATAATCAGGCCATTCTCTAGTTTATGTGGGAAGGAAAGAATTTGTCATTCTTTGCTCTATGAGCAGGGACCTGATTTCTCCCTTATAAGTTTCTGGAGGAATCTTGTTGAAAAATAAAATTAAAAAATTATCCTAGTTCTTTAAGACAAGTGTACAGGCAAACGATTGGATCTCTTGGGGGCAGATCTGGCCAACAGACGCCATGATAAGTAGATTAGCTTTGATATAAGAAACATGTTTTTCAAGTTATTTGAGTTCCCAATACTGAAAACATCTACAAACCAAATGGTAAATTAGCAGTGCTCTTTATTCAGGGCCCTACCTACATATTTGAATGTCCAAAACTTTCCATCGAAATAAATGAAAATTGCACAACAGAGTATGGGGCTAGCTTAGGAAATCTACCAGATTAGTAACAGATTGCTGCTCTTTCTCTGAACTAAGCAATAATGTTCACTGCCTGTTAAAAATTGTTATTTGTGTTACGCATCTGGTTAATAAGAGGGAAGACAACTGGGGAAGGCAGATGGTAAAACGACAAGCTCCCACATGCAAAGGAAGGTACAATTTACTCGCTAACACTCAGATAGAATCGTGCTAAGAAATAGGTGGCCTGTTAGTGACTTTCGTTACAAAGCTTCACATAGAACATTCTCACTGAGAACAAAAGTTAGTTTTGAAAAAAGAATCAGAATTGTGTAATAACGTTTGACACACACATTTAAAAACTACCAAAAAAAAAAAAAATCTTTCAAGGAATCACATAACGTCTGTGGACAAGGATGTTAATCTAAACAATAAAAGTAATTCCCTGGTGATGCGGTGGTTAAGAATCCGCCTGCCAATGCAGGGGACATGGGTTCGAGCACTGGTCCGGGAAAATCCCACGTGCCGTGGAGCAACTAAGCCCATGTGCCGCAACTACTGAGCCTGTGCTCTAGAGCCCGCGAGCCATGACTACTGAGCCCATGAGCCACAACTACTGAAGCCCGGGCGCCTAGAGTCCATGCTCTGCAACAAGAGAAGCCACCGCAATGAGAAGCTCGCGCACCGCAACTAACAGTAGCCCCCGCCCGCCACAACTAGAGAAAGCCCGTGTGCGGCAACGAAGACCCAACGCAGCTGGGGAGGGGGGGCGGGGGGGGGGAGAAAAAAGTAATTGGTAACTGTAATGGAAAAATACAGGAAAAGATAAATCAGAGTCTTGGCCATCCTTTTTTTTTTTTTTCTGATTGCTGTAGAGTTTATATTTTAATTTTTTAAAATTATTTTTAAATCTTTTAATTGACATGTGATAAGTATACAGAAAAGTACACATACCATACGTGTACAGTGCCTTAACATACCAAACAGACCTTAGGAAACAGTACCCAGATCAAGAAACAAAATATAACTGTGTCCAGAAGCCTCCTTGGGTCCCTTTTAGTCACTTTTTCACCAGGGGTAACCATCTCCTGACCTCTAATAGTGCAGGTTAGCTCTGCTGTTTTTGTACTTTATATAGATGGAATCAGACAGTGGATACTTATCTTTTGCATTTGACTTCTTTATTCAACATTATGTTTCTAAAATGAGAGTCATCCATATTGTTGTGTGCATTGTAGATCATTATTGCTACATATTCCATGGGGTGAATATAGCACATGTATTTCTCTGTTGATGGGCTATTCTGAATAGTGCTGCTTTAAGCAATTCTTCACCAATGTCTCTTGGTGAACATCTACATGCATTTCTGTTGGGTATATACCTAGGAATAGAATTCTCTGGGGCAGAGGGGGTTCATATGCATATGTTCAGCTTAGCTTTTGTAGATGCTGCCAAACAGTTTTCCAAAATGATTATTCCAAGGTTAGCTAAACTTTTTATTGAAGAACTTTCTAGATTTAAGCTTAAAGTTTCCTTTACTTGTTCACCCTCCAATCAGGGTGAACATATCTGTAATGCACTTTTAAGATTGCCAAGACTCTGACTACAGTTGGAAAAGAACTTAGACTAAATGACAAATAATTCAAAGGAAATGGGTGACCACTTTGAATTCTTTTCTCATCAATCACAAAAATCTATTTCAACTTAAATCTAAACCAAAAACTAGTGACAGTAAATATCACCTAGTAGCTTTGATAGATCATTCAAGTAACTTTACCATTTCACATTTTAAAAGAGCTCTGTAGAATATGGATAAGTTGAATGGCCCAGAACTCTTCAGCACATCATCAATGAGAATCAATTTGATGAACATCTTGTGTCCAGACCTGTAGTTAATGTCAAGGGATCCCTGCCCTTGAGAAGCTTAAAATAACATGGTCACTCCAAAGATTATTTGGCTTATGTGGTAGCCAGAATTATGGCCTCCCCCAAAATGCCCATGTCCTATGAATATCTCCTGTGTCCTGTGAATATACTGCAAGAGGGACTTTGCAGATGAGATTAAGTTAAGGACCTTGAAATGCAAGAGATTATTCTAGATTATCTGAATGGGTCCAATGGAAAGACATGAGTTCTGAAAAGCAGAGGACCTTTTCCAGCTGTGGTCCAAGGGAAATATGATGGCAGAAGAAGTGAGATGGGACATTCCTGGCTTTGAAGCTGGAGGAAGGGGGCCACAAGCCAATGAATGTGGGTAGCCTCTAGGAGCTGGAAATGCAGGGAATAATATTGCCTAGAGCCTCCAGAAAGGAAAGCAGCCCTGCTGACACCTGGAGTTTAGCCCAGTGAGGCCATGTGGGCCTTCTGTCCTGCAGAACTGGGTGTTCATATGTTTGTGTAGTTTTAAGCCTTCAGGTTTATAACAGAAGTAAAAAAAACAACATGTTCTAAAACTGTGCCAGGTAGAAATGTTAAAAGTCCTTCTAAGTTAATTCCAGGGCAGCAATTCTTAAATCCATACATAATAGGGGAATGAGAGCCCGCTAGCCCCTCACCAGCTCCCGGGGACGAGGGCTCAAACACACTGGAAGAGTCGCTGTACGTGTTGGAGGTTTGTTCTGAGAGCTTCTTTTTGCCGCTTCCTTCTGATGATTTGTGGGATTTCTTCTTATTTTTCACCAAAATTTTGTACATTAAATCCAGAGGGCTTGGAAGAGGAACTCCAGATTCCAGCTAACAGAAAGAAAAGACACATTCTTTAAAAACACTGTCCCTTCCTTTCAAGTTCCTTCCCCAAAACAAACTCCCAGGACTGCATTAGATACCAAGGGCTTCTAGATTATTCTTTACTACCTTCAACACAGCTCATTAAGCTGCTCTACGGGTGTCTTATGTAGGGGCTAGTTCATAGCTCTTGCTTTTTTTCACATGAAAGTTATATTTTAATTACTGTACTGTAATTATTTTTCCATGAGAAATCTACATGAATAAGACCATAGAAATGTACTGGGTGATTTGGCATGTTAACCCAAAGTTTCATGAGTTTTCTGATGGACCCTCTGAATCCAACCATCGTGATTTAGGACAGATAGGACGGCCTTGGCTTGGATTTTCAAAGGATGGAAGCCAGTTAGAGTGTGGCATCTGCCAGGAGGATGGTAAAGACAGGCAGGCGTTTCCAGGCAAGCCCTTAGAATCAACTTTTCAGATGCAGTTTGCAAACAGCAAAATCCTCATCCTGGCACGAGGTAGTTAAGTGGCACATCTTAGCATCAGCAGAAGTGGACCAGGTGGCTTTAGATTTCCTGGCTGCCCTGAGATTCAAGCTATTTGCAAGCCTTCTTTCTGGTGTGTCCAGCTTGTACATCTATGGGAAAATCAGTTTCCCTCAAGAAGGTTATTATATATTGTAACAGAGAGCATGCATGCAAGTCCCAAAACAGGTTATTTTTAGAAATCTATGAACTCCTGTAAGCAGGCCCTCTATTCTTCACTTGTAACCAGTCCGGGGACTGGTATGAAATCATGCAAGGATGTGTGGAGACTGGGGAAAGGGTTGAAGACGGAAGAGGCTACTTGACGATCTTTCTGCTGCTTTCCTTCCCAAAGCAAGGATTGTTACCACGGCAATAGGAGGTCCGGATTCTGCTGGGGGAGTGCAAGGAAGTGAGGGGTGGCCAGCAGGGATAGGCAGGAATGTCATTGTGCCACCTTCAATGTCCCATTTTGCTGACCCATTTCTTTCAAAGGGGTGTGATGAGGTTCCCTGGGAGGTGGCCAGAGCCTGTCCCTTGGGACTACCTCTGTGGGCTGATTGTGACTGTGGGAATTCTGCAGTCCTGACTGGCTCACATAGGGCAGTGAGGGAGGGAGAAAGCTGTGGGCAGAGGAAGAGGACAGAGGCAGGTCTGTTCCCCTCAGGAGGTCTCTGCCGGCCTCCCCTGGTCAGAGGGCTCATTGTCAACTCATACCAAGAAACATAAACATGGAAAGGATGTAAGGAAGTCTCTCCCTAATCCAATCATAAAGAAGGTGTGCGTTCCTTCGGCATGAGAATCAAAACTGCTTACTGGG
Source organism: Balaenoptera borealis (assembly GCF_965194805.1). NCBI lineage: Eukaryota > Metazoa > Chordata > Mammalia > Artiodactyla > Balaenopteridae > Balaenoptera > Balaenoptera borealis. The sequence continues at coordinate 36,232,914 of NC_138872.1, read as the reverse complement.
TACTTTTCCAGGGGCTCCATAAGAAGGGCGTCCCCGAAGATCAGTCGGCAATACTCTGCCATCTTGGCCTGCTGCTTTGGGCTGAGGGGAGAGAGAAGGAAAGCAAACAAGCAAGAAGGTTATTCAAAGAGGCCGGACAGGATGACTTTGTGTTATCAATTACAGAGAGAGGTCATTTCCTCCTCCTACCTGTCAGGACTGTTTTTATTATTCTAAATCCCTATTTACAATTCTGACTTGTGTGGATTTTAATGCCACACACAGGTGGGCAGGGGAGGCTCTTTGCAAAGCTGAGCGGCATGGACATAGATGGAGAGGACAGAAGGTCACCTGCCTGTCACTGGTTGTTTGAATGTCCCAGAGTTAGAGACTCAGTCCCTTTTGCTTAATTTCCTGATTCTAAGTCAAATGCCAGATACTTGGGGGGTGGAACTCATTCAACTCTACGTGAATTCTTGGGTGAAATTTGTCTAACGGACAGAGCTGCACTGCAAAGAAGTGTTTACAAGGAGGTGAGGGAAGAGAGGAGAGGGAGCTGGATAGAGAGAGGGGAGAGAATCTCAAAATGCAGAAGAGAAAAGGCTGACAGGCAGAAGTGTGTCCACTTGGGAGGGGGCCCTGGAGGAAAGACAAGAGAAGCAGGCACCTTGGGGAAGGGTGTCTGCAGCCCTTTTGTGCACTAGAGGGAAGCAAAGGTGGTGTTAGCCTGACGAGGTGCCAGTAGGAACCTGGTTTGATTGGAAAAGGTTGGAGCTGCTGGGTTCACTGAGCTGAGCTCCAGGCTCTCAACCACTTGGGATCTATAAAACGCAGAGGAAAGTAATTGTTCTTGGAAAGGGGCAGAGGATGCTGAGAAGATGAAGTGAAGTAATAGATGAAAACACTTTGAAATGTAAGATGATTGATCCTAGAGATGCAAGGCAGCCTCCGCCAGCTAGACCAGACAAACGAGGGTCCGCTCACATGTAAACACAGTTGATATGAGGGAACATCCTTAGTCTTTCAAAACTCCTGCTTCCCTTGACCTTTTAAAAAAGCAATTCTCATTCTGTAGGATGTTAAATATCATTATAAAGGTGTCCAATTCCATCGGGTTTTATGGACTGTGGTTTTGATCTATAGGCTGTCGGACTTGATTTCCAATAGTTGTCTCTATGTGCTGCAATGTTAATACGTTTTAGCAGAACTGGGGCTGTAGTAAGAATAGGTAAGTGATAAAAATCCTTCTTAACTACAATTCAAATTGATTATAAAATGTGATTCTTATTTTCATTCCTTCTACCATGACTGTTAAACCTGGATCCTGAACTGTTTTTTCCTGGGAAGGGGGGTGCTTTGGGGGTTCAAATCATACTGCAATGGTCCGCAGGGAAAAGCACTCTTTATATCACCCTTTTAAAAAAACATATATTTTGGGGATCAGATGAATTCTCTGGGCTTCAAATATGAGCCCAAGGTCACTGCTTTCTTGGAACTGCAAGGGGAGGCAAAGGAAAGATTCAGAGAAGCCCTACATGACAAACTCCCAAATTCTCATCATGCCTTTTTTGACCTGTAAGAGATTCTACTGGGCAGCTCATGTAGCCCTCAGAATATCCTGCAGCTTTCCCCAGCAGTATCACCGAGGGAGGAAAACCTACCAATTGGAGAACTTATCCTGGAAAGCACTGGGGCTGGTTGTTTAGGAATGACGTGTTATAGTTAGGGAACAAGCAGAAAAGTGACTGATGTAGCAGAGTAGCCCTGGGCATCCACAATTCAGACACCCTTGCTCAAAAGACAGCTGGCCCTGGGGCTCCACCAAGCCAGCGAGCTCTGTGTCTGTAGCTGAGACAAGTCCATTTGTGCTGGGCCTACACTTTCCAGGTTGCACAAAAGAAATTGTCCAACCCTCCCATTTCACTTTCATGGAATGATGCTATTAAATAGAGCTTTGCTATTCCAAGTGTGGTCCATAGACCAGCAGCATCCACAGGGCCTGGAGCTGGTTAGAAATGCAGATTCAAGACCTCCTAGGAAGGCAGGCAAATTGAGTAGAAATCTCTGGGGAAGCAGGGCTCAGGGGTCTTAAGAGGCCCTCTGGGGGATTCTCATGCACACTCAAGTTCGAGAACCACTGTGATGGATGAACCAAGTCACCAGGTGCTTAAGTAGATGACACTTTTCTTGAGGGTTGGAACTTGAGACCCCCAAGTTCCTTTGATCAGAGGCCTGGAGGGAAAAGGAAGGATTGTACCCCAACACCCTGCTTTCAGGATTTCTAGTGGAGCCATAGGCCCACCAGTAGAGGGATTTCGGGGTGGTGTTCCAGGTGTCCCTAAGCAGGTGACAGGCAGAGTCCTGTGTCCTCTGTCAAGCTGTCCCCAAATCAGGCCCTGATGGATTTTGCTGGAGCAAAATCTTACTCGATTCCACTAAAGAATCACCTGGGTTGTTAATGCTGTAGGTGGCAGGGCCCTGTGCCCAATCCCTGATACACTGAGCTAGGAGCAGAGCCCTGGAACCTGCATTTGTAACAAGCCTGCAAGTAATTCTGAGGCAGGTGTTTAATGGACTACGGTGTTTACAACTGTGCTCTGACACTTCACCAAATCACCTGGGGTCTTAAGAAAATGAAGATTCCAAGGCAAAGTCTGAGGTGGGGCTCGAGACTGCATTTCTAACAAGCTCCCCGTCATACAGATGCTTCTGGTCGATGGATCAATGTCACTTTGAAGAGCAAGCATCTGTGTCTGATCTAGACTTCTAAAAACCTGCTACAGCATCAACCAAGTTGGAGAGAACAAGAGGCAGGTGTCCAAGGAGAAAGGAAAATGTGCTATTTGATAATCAGGCTCTTCGTGTTCTCCACAAACACGCATGCCCACCTGACAGGGAACTGAATCAGAGCAGAGAACAAACTGAATAGAAAAAGTCAGAGGAAAACAAAGCAACTTTAATTGTGGGGCCAGAACTGCAGAAACAAGACATTGCATTTGCCACGAGAGAGCAAAAAAAAAAATGCTGAAGCATTTGGAACATCAACATCAGCTACCATGGAGATGAAGCGAGAGGAAAATATTCACAAATACATTTTGAGCTTCAGGCCACAGCAGACCCATCTGGACACATTTAAACACCTGGCAAAGTGGTCAGTTTTCTGACCAAGGAACAGGCCCACATCTTCCAAGTTGAACTAAACCAACCTCCTTTTCTATAGATGAGGGATCTACAAATCACGGCTATTAAGGAACTTGTCCAAAATCTCACATTCTCTGTGGCCAAACCAGAGCTAGTGGTTTCTGCACTTGAATTCAGTGGAGAACTCCTTTAGTGAAAATGATAGTTCACACACTAGGTGGCCCATCAGTTAATTAGGACTTTAAAAAATTTTATTTGCAGAAATTCAAATAAGGTATGGGGGTGAAGCTCAGGAATCTGCATTTTATGGGGTTCTGATGTAGCAGGTGGAGAAGGATAAGTCACCAGTGGCTCATGGCAGCTTTCTCTTTGTTGTCGATGGATAGGTGATTTCAAATATTTGGAGAGAGAACCAGAAAATTAAGAGGCTTTCTTCCTTTCTTCTAGTGTGGGTTTGTTTTGGAGTACGGCTCAAGTGGGCTGGGGCCAGGGTTCTGAATCTGGTATTTTGTATACACAGCACAAAGGAGAAAAAAAAGAACTGCTGCTAGAGGTTTCAGATATTTTGGGGGTTGTGTCCCTGTGTCGAGTAGGATTCTGAGGGTGTATCTAGTTTCGTGGGGAAGACTGCTGTTACTGATGAATGGTGTCTGCCACTGGTTCTTTCAGCAGTGAGGTGGGATGGCCTGCAGGTCAAGCATAGCGTTTTACCAGCAAAGGAAAAGCTTGCAGGTTTTCTTTGGGTGTGTGATAGTCCACCCAGGAAAGAATTGTAGCTGAATGATGTTGATATGTGTGTGAGGCTCAAGGACAATGGAAATAGGAAGCAAAAACTTCCTTCCACAAGAGAATTCAGTATCTCAGTATTTCACTGCCATTCGGTTATCTCAGTGGTTTGGGATCAATATCATGGCATCCAGGGAAGGTTGTTATCCTGTTTTCTTTTGTATTCATGCATTATTAATGAACTTTTAACAGCTAAATTTCTCACTTTTAAACCAGAAAGGGCTGTATTATGGTACAATCTTTTTTGATTTTGTGTTCAATGTGGATTTAGTTTTCATGCTCAGTTTGGCTCTCTGTAGAATTGAGGCTGAAGACTGAAAAAACTATGCTGTGGTTAAGGGTCACGAGCCACAGAAATGTGACCATTCACAGGCAGTTGCCTTGTGGGATGCTCTGGTTGTCTTAATTTGATGTTTGGAAGGCTGTGCTGCTTTTGTTTAGGTGTGGGGGATGGCATTGGTTAAACAGGTGAGTTTTGAAGCCGTGCTAGCCAGCTTTGAACCCCTGCCACATTTTAGCTGCATGACCTTGGGGAAGTAAGTCACCCTCTTTGGGATTCAGTTTCATCATTTGTAAAATAGGGATAATAGTAATAATATTTATTCTTAGGAGCACCTGGCTTTGTGGTGAGGGTTACATGAGCTTACGCTTGGAACGTTGCTCAGCACATAATATATATTCAATAAATATTAGCTGTCATTATGTTTGTGGTAGTGGTGGTTCTTGATACCTCTCTGGCTGCGTGGCAGAGTCCAATGTAGCGGGTATGACTATCAAGAATGGAAGCAGAGTTTTTCATTTTGTCTAATTTATGTAGAAACATTTCTTGAAGAAAATAAATGTGCTAGATTTGGAGATATTTCTCCAAAAAGGAAAGACTGATTGTCTAGGAACTAGAGTGCCTGAAAAAAAGGTGCTAAGGCGTTGTTAGAGCCCAATTACAAATGGACAGGCCGAGATGAGGAAAGTCACATGCAAATCAGAGCTGTCACAGCAAACGAAGTACTAAATACAGTACCTAAAGAGGTTCTCCCTTTAGTTAGAAAAGAAATAGTAGTGAAACAGAATACGTTCTTGTCTCTTCAGTTGGCCCTCAGAAGTGGTAGAAAAACTATATGCCAGATGATTACATTATTCACTGGATGATTGTTTCCTAATGAAACAGAGTAATGAGCTGGTAAATGTAGTATGGATTTCCTGAGGGCAAACTAGAAATACAGATAGTTATAATTTGGTTACTTCAAAATAAGGTCTTTCTCCACGTATACATTAACAAATGATCACATTGAACTACTTTGAAATGCCTCAAGCTGAAACTTGGTCACTACCTAATTGGTTCTTTAAGGTTTAGTAAATCCTTTAAGAATTAGTGAATTGAAGCATGTGTTACAAATTAGCTGGACAAAGGGAATCAGTCACCTGGGAAAGATTTTTGATAGGCAGGAGGATAAAAAAGGATCTAAGGAACTTGTGAGCCAAATTAGGATAGGTGTTGTAGGCTTTTAGTTGAGAAAACTGGCTTCGGTGTTTGAATGAAACAAAGGGCTTCCCAAATGCTCTTTTGAGCAGTGATGGTCACTACTACATAGTCTTCAGACATTAATTCCAGGGACTAGAATTTTAGTTTCTTGAATTTTGATTCAGTATAGATGAGAATCTTTCATGTTGAGGCTCTTTAGATTGAATAACTATATGATAAACTAACATGCATGTGTCTGATGTAGATGTGTCTTACTCTGATCCTTTGTCATAAAATGAGTACAAGAGTTAAGTCAAAATTACCTGTTCTTTGTGTAGCTCAGCAAAAAGTGCAGGCTATTTTGAAATAGGAAAATATTTACAAATACTAACAAACAGGGGAAACCAACGAAAACAGGAAGGAGGGAGAATTTGGTGGTCTGAGTTCTATGTAAGTTCAAAGTGGCAGAATAGAATTTTTTAAATTTATTTAGCTTTCTCTACACCAGCTCCAACGTGTACAGAACTGGCCATTTTAGGGTGGCAAAACAGACTATAAATCTGCACACAATAGAAGAAGCGAACGAAGGAGGATTATAAAAGTGGTCCCCTGAAATAGACACACCTGTTATACAAGGAAATGGGTTTCACTGCATTGTAAAAAGAGGAGTCCTTAATTTAAATCCTACCATGGCATGAAAATAGATTCTACAAGTCCAATGGATCTTTTTAATGTTAATGAGATTTAAATGAATGAATTCCATTATATACAGATGAACACATGCCACTTAATATATAGCATAATTGAGGAACACCATTAGTAACATCAAATAATCTTAAATCTGATGAACAATGACTAAACATGCCCTATTTGGGGAAAAGACTCCCTATTGAATGTGCTGAATACTTACGAATCCACGTGGTTCTCAAATGAAAGCAGAATTGGAAAAGGTGAAGTCTTAAATGCACACTCAGCAATGGCTTCTATCACTTCCTAAAAATGAGAACACCTATATTCAATAAGCCAGAATTTTAATGTGTATAGTTTTTTCTTTTGGGTTCCACCCTTTAATATCACTGTCTTTTTTATTCATAGAATTTTATCAAATGGCCTAAAATGGCTAGAAGCAGTTTTCAGGCTGCTGGATTATAAATTTTCTTACTCTTGACTTAGGAAGAAAATAGAAAGAAAACTGGATTTGAGTGGAGGGGGAGTCATAACTGTGAGGGTAAATGGTTCTCCTCTTTGGTAATTATATCTACTTTTTTTTTTTAAATAATGAAAGAAATCAGATGACATTATAAAAATTTTGGACAAGAGAAGGCAACATTTTTCACCCATAAATTCACCCTTTGAATCAAACCACTGCTGGCATTTGGTTATATTTATTTCTAGTTTGTTTTTTGTATATCTGTATAACTTAGTTTTAATTACAGTAAATACTCTATTTTTATTTTTAAACATCGTTAAGAGATATAATTCACCCATTTAAAGTGTACAGCTAAATGGTTTTTAATATTCACAGGGTTGTGCAACCATCACCGCAGTCTAAGTTAGGACATTTTTATCACCCCCCCAAAAAGCCATGTCCCCTTTAACAGTCACTCGCCATTTCCCCAACCCCACCCCACAGACTCAGACCTAGGCAACCACTAATCTACTTTCTGTCTCCATAGATTTGCTTACTCCTAACATTTCAAGTAAATGGAATCATACAATATGTGGCCTTTTACGTCTGGCATCTTTCATTGAGCCTGCTTTCAGGGTTCATCCATGCTGTAACATGTATCAGTACTTCATTCCTCAATCTGTATTTAGAAAAAATGTATACGTCATAGTTTTAGTATCTGTATAAAATCCTAGGGAGTGGCAGTATCATAATTGATTTAACCATTACCCGATTGTTGGACAGACATATTTTAAGAGCTATCTTTCAAATAATTCTCCAAAGAACCTCTTCATTTTTTCCCCTGATATTTTGAATTATTTTCAGGGAATGAATTCTTAGAAGGGGAATTATTAAATTAAAGAATAGGAATATTTTTACAGTCTCCTGTGTTTCTCCAAATTACTTTTCATCTTAGATTGCCTAGAGTAATATATGAAGGGCCAGATTTCAATGCGTATTCACCAGCTTTGGGCATTAGTGTTTCAAAATGTTTTCCTTACTGAACTGGTATTAAAGGATGATCTCATTTATTTTTAATTATATCAATGCCAATACTTCTGTGGCTTCACATCATTTTTTTTTTTTTTTTTTTTTTTAGTTACATGTATTCTTTACATCTTCTCTCAAGTAGGAATTTTCACTCTGATCGCTTATGCCTGAGGCTTTTCCATTATCTTCTCTACTTTCCTTACACAATTCATAGTTTGCTTTCTATCCATGCCAGAAAGCTATTTCTCTGGCCCCAGAGTATAAATAAGGCTTTCTAATTCTGTACTACATTTGCATATATCCTCTAAGAAGGATTTGCCTGCATGGAGCAAAAGAATCACTCACTGTTTCTTAAAAGTGAATCCACAGATTGCCTTTCATACATTATGATAGTTGATACCATCAAAAATAAGTACACTATAAAGAGTAAGCAATGCCCAGATTTTAAACTCTTTATTTGATTTTTTTGAGTACAGGCTTTGGAGTCCAACAGGCTTGTGTTTGAATCCTTCTTCTTATCCTTACAAGCTGTGTGACCTTGAGAAAAATAACTTAATGCCTATGTGCTCTTGGCTTGCTGGCCTGTAAAGTAGGAGTGATAAGCTTCATTCCACAAGCCTGTTGCAAGGATGCAGCGAGAGGAGGTAAAGGACACAGCTCATGATGGGCAGATATTCTCAAAACAACTAAGGTTACTCAGCTTGCTGGTGCCCCCCTCCCCATTCACCCTAAACCCAACTAATACAAACAAGAGCTGCCATTAAATGAGCATTTGCATTCCAGACACAGATCTTATCTCCTGCTATAAACATTCCCTAAGGAAAATATTATCTGTCATTTCACAGATTATAAAATGGAAACTCAGAGATATTAACCAATTTGCCTAAGGTCACAGAGAGGAGAGTCCAGGAAACCCCAGGAAAGTTTGTCTGACTCTAGAGTTTATTCTCTTAACCATTTCAGTAACTCCCATGCAGCTAATGACCTTAACCAACTAAGATCAAAGCCCTCAAAAGAATTGCACAGCACTATTCACAGTAGCCAAAACATGGAAACAACCTAAATGTCCATCATCAGATGAATGGATAAAGAAGGTGTGGTATATATATACAATGGGATACTACTCAGCCATAAAAAAAGAAAAAAAATAATGCCATTTGCAGGAACATAGGATGCAACTAGAGATTATCATACTAAGTAAGTCAGAAAGAGAAAGACAAATACCATATGATATCACTTACATGTGGAATCTAAAATATGGCACAAATGAACCTACCTACAAAACAGAAACACACTCACAGACATAGAGAATAGACTTGTGGTTGACAAGGGAGAGGTGGGTGGGGGAGGGATGGATTGGAGTTTGGGATTAGCAGATACAAACTATTATATATAGACAATGGATAAACAATAAGGTCCTACTGTATAGCACAAGGAATCTTATCCAATCTCCTGGGATAAACCCTAATGGAAAAGAATATTAAAAAAAATGTATATATGTATAAAACTGAGTCACTTTGCTGTACAGCAGAGATTGGCACAACATTTTACATCAATTCTACTTTGATAAAAAAAAAAAAAAAAGAATAGCAAATAGATACCTAAAGGAAGTGGGTAGTAAGAATGGGGAGAAAAGGGGGGCTAGATTTTGTTTATTTCCTAAATTTGGCCCTGTTTTATTTGCTACTGGCAAAACACATGAGAGCCATTCTTGATTCCTCTTATTATAACATCTTTCAATTCATCCGTAATCCTGTCCAAAATATATTCAGAATATAACCACATAGCAGCACCTCCACCTCTATCATCCCGACCCAAAAACCCTTGCCGTAACTGCTGGGATAGATTTTGTCGTCATTCCCACATATTCACTACCCTTCCTGTGAGATCTGTTGACCATAGGCATGGCCCTGTGTTTTGTTTTGGTTGCTGAAATGCATGTGAAAATGGCACATGGTTCTGTTGAGCAGAGTCTTCAAGAGCCATCTTGGGTTCTGCCACCTTTCTTTCCCCACTGCTGTGGGCCTGGTGATATCACAGATTGGGGCTATTCTTTCTGTATGGATTGCAGACAATATTGATGGCAGCAACAGCCAACATCTAACCTGAGCAAGAAATAAACCTGTGTGGTTCTAAACCACTGAGATTCTGGAGTTTCTAGTTTTTGCAGCAAAACCTAGTGGAGGCTGACTAATAAAGCTTTTAGCTGCTTCTATGTTTGCCTCCTGTACTGCCTACCACAGCCAGAGTGATTGCTCCTAAACATGAGTCAGATGATTTCGATTTCATTCCTTTGGAGTAAACTTTCCATGGCCTCCAATTTCACAGAGTGAAATCCAAGTTCTTTATCAGATCCTGCACCTACCATCTCACTAAATACATCTTCTTTTCCATTGCTCACACTGCTACAGTCCACTGACCTTCTTGCTTTCCCTCCAATAGACCAAGCATTACTTCATCTCTTTGTTCATCTCTCATTTCTTTGTTTATCCTTGTTACTTCTTTCAGGAATACTCTTATCTGACAGCAAGGCTTACTTCCTTAATTTTGAGGGGTGGTGATCTCTGCTTAAATGCCACATTACCAGGGTCTTCTCCAACCATCCTGCTGAAAATAGCATACCTCTAGCCCTTCTTTGCCTTCAATACTGATTAACGTTGTCTTAAAGGTTTATTTCCACATGCCATGTGGTGTGTTTATTTTGGTCTATTTCTCCACACTAGAATGTAAGCTTTTTGAGGGTAAGCACTCAGTTTTCTCCATTGCTCTGCCCCTAGGATGTAGAAACTACTATGGAGCATTCTAGATGCTCACTAAATATTTCCAAATGAATAAATGGACTCTTAAAATCATTAATAGAAGAGACACAATCTGCCTACTTGTGTTCCCATTTAATTCTCTACTGACTCTTTCAGAGGACAGCACATTTTTTTTCCATAAAGGGCCAGGTGGTGAGTATTTTAGGCTTTGTGGGCTATATGGTTTCTGTGGCAAATATTCAACTCTGCCTTTGTAGTGCCCAAGTGGCCACAGATAATATGTAAACATGTGGATGTGCCTATGTTCCAACAAAACTGAATTTACGAAAGCAAGTGACAGGCTGAATGTGGGCTGCAGAAGATAGTTTGTCAGCCCCTGGACTGGTCTGATCCTTGGCCTAAGCAAATCTTAAAATTTGACTGTAACCAAAGGTAAATGTAATTTTGTATTATAGAAATTTGAATGTTGATTCCATACTCAATAGCCCGTTAATTTTAATAATTTCTTGGACGAAATTTCCAATCAAGATCAAGTCTTAAATTTAAAAGTCTTTCAAATGATAGTGTAATTAGTCTTTGACAACTTTGGCTATATGCAAACTGCTCCAGTTGCTTTTAATAATGAACGTTGATCGTAGACCTGCCCCATCACCGTTTGGGACAGTGAGAGTCAGGCCTGAAGGTGAGTGAAAACCCAAGGGCCTATCTCTCTTTATATTTAGCCAATGAAACGTCCATGTTTTTCTGGGCCTCCTCTTACAGACACCTGTAGAAAGTTCGTGCCCCTACCTGTCTTCCTAACTCTCTGGGTGGGGATCTCTCTTCCCACAGCAGGGATGCTGGTGTGCCCTGAACTGCCACTGGGTTCTGTGGTTCCTAGACTTTCTTGACTGATGTATCCTATTTCTTCCCTTTTCCTACCTCTGACATTGTACATGTTTGGTCTTGTGCACTTGACCAAGGACCTTATGTTTGCAATGTAGCCTCCAAGCTCACTGGTTACACTCTTCCCAGCTCCCACTGGGCCTCTTACCAAGGCTGGGCTGTGTTTTCACTTGCCACATGGTTTGGGCTTCTGGTCTCTTCCTAGAGGTAAAGTGGATGCCAGGAGTTGCATCTGGGTGTCACCCACATCCTCTACCATGGCAGCTTTACAAATGACTTCATTCAACTCCCTGCCCTCACCCTGACTTAACAACTCCTTGCATATATAATACCCTACCATTATATTTCTAGAAGGAAAGCTAAAGTGTGGCTTTAAATTTTTCAATTATAATATCAGTAGCTAACATTTATAGAGTACTCACTGCATGCCATACGTTGCTCTAAGCCATGTCTGTATATTAAGTAAGCTCACCGAATGCTTAGAACAACAGCATTCAGCGACCCTACTTAATATGCAGACATGGCTTAGAACAAGAGGCTCGGCCTGTAAGGGAGCTTCTCCTGGCCTTGCAGCCAGTCAGTGCTGGTACTGGAACCCTGGCAGTCAGCTCCAGAGCTGCATTCTAAACTTCTATGGTCTCCCTTCTCTCTTTCCTTCCCAGCCTCTCCCTCCTCCCTCTCCCTATCTCTACCACAACTCTAGTCACCAGCTTAGGAAAGCTTTTGGAACCTTTAAAGAAAAGATTTACTGAATTTCATCTAACAGTTTTAGTTGGGAGCACCTGAAAACTCTGGAAGTTCCCTTTTGGTTTTTCATACCTTTCTAATACTTTGCATGGGGCACCTGATCACTGAGGATGAGAAGGCTAGTCTAGGTTTTAAGTTTGGTTCTTTCACATAAGCTGTCCTTAGTGGACAATGGATTTGAAAGTACCTTACTGCTCGACTGCTCCTCATTAAGCCAAAATCATTTTTTCAGAGACCTCTAACACTGGATCCAATAATCTATAAACCATATGGCTCAGTTACTAACCTCCAGGGGGAAAATCTGCCCTTGAAATCTCTTATCCTTGACAGACAACAGCAGAGTGTATTTGGATATCCATTTTATGTGAGCATGTATGTGGCAGTTAAATTGCATCCTAAATTATTACTCTCTCAGAGAATGACACTTTATTTTCGGAAACGCTCCATTTAACCACATACTCAAATTTAATACATTTTAATTATATATTTTATCACTTTACTCAGTTTTCCATCTTATGCAATTGCTGGTTACAAAGGAGCTGCCTGAGGGGTGAGAAAAAGGAGCAGCTCGGGGATGGAGAAGGTAGGTGGGGATCGGTGTGGGGAGGAGGAGATTGAGTGGGAGCAGAGAGGATGCAGACCACGTGCCGAATTGCTATATGTCATGACCATCACCATCGGAAAGGCTCAGGCAATGAGGCAAAGAAAGTGAAGAGCCGATATATGGGATATATAATAAATAAATCCAGAGTGCAAAATAAAAAGTCTTCCATAAAGAGGCTGAATTACAGCATGTCTGCTTTCCCAGAACACAACTTTTTATTTTGGCCCAACAATAAACAGGCAGTAAATGCCAACAGGAACTTTTGCTTTTGGGGATTTATCATAGATCGCATGGAAGCTTTCCAGATTACATAGACTCAGAGAAGATAAACTGTGTGACATAAAAATGATGAACTTTTGCAATTGGTTTATTTTGCTGCTACAATACATGCTGTGGCTATAGAATATAGTCTAATTACACCGTGAAGATCAGGTCCAAATCTATAGGATAGCCCAAACTGGCAAACATTGGGAGAATCTTTTCACCGCCTACTGATGTATGGAATTTCACAGCAAAACCGGAGAAAGACAAAATTCATTTATCTGATGCACAGAGGCAAGAAAGACTAAAAATGAAGGCTATACTATAATTTGTCTATTTTCCTGGGGATGGAAAAAGTCATTAAAAATTTATTGAGCACCTACTATATGTCAGATCCTTTTTAAAGTGCTTGGAACAAAACAAAGATCCCTGTCTTTTGTGGAGCTCAATGTTCTTACTGACAGAAGGACACAGACAATAAAGAAGGAACATAATAACTGAGTAAATTAAGCAGAGTAGTAGAATGTGATAAGTGCCTCTTGGTAAATAGAAGGAATAAAGTGGTGGGGAGCCTATCAGGAGTGTGGGAGTACTGGTTACAGTATTAAATATGTCCCAGGAGGCCTCCTTGAGAAGGTGGCATTTGAGAAATGCTCCGAGGAGGTAAGAGGTGAGCCATGCAGATACCTGGGGGAAGAGTGTTTCAGGCAGAGGGGCAACCTTGCAAAGGCTGTGAGGCAGGACCTGCCTATCATGGTCAGGGTACAGCACAGAGCCCAGCCATGTGAGTGAGGGGGAAAGGGGTGATGCGGGGAAGAGAGATCACATAGAGCTTTGTCCCCCATTTCTCTTCTCATCCTTTCTTACAAAGTCATTTTACACAGTAGTTTCTGGAAAAGCAGACTGCCTGCTGATAATCAGGCAGAAAGGGCTGGGACTTGGGTGAGGCAAGTGAGGCACGTAAGTGCAAAATTTAAAGAGACACTCAATCTCAGGTGCCAAGTCCGCATTTATATGTCAGTGAGAATAAGCACCTCCTTAAATTTTGCATGATAGATGCTTCACTTGCCTCACTCTAGTCCTAGTCCTGATGCAGAGAATTCCTGCTCCGTGTATTTGTCCACAAAACAGGCTGGCATTTCTACTCCTCACACTCATTCCCACCCACCACCACCACCCCCCACACACACACCCACATCTCTGCCAGAATTATCTATCCTGCAAGTGCACAATAGCAGGAAGCAAAGCTGCACCAACCAACCACCAGGATGACGAGTTTCCTGCTCTTTTTTGGCTGCCCCCCCACCCCCAATTCCAGCAGTTAGAGAGAGGAAGCAGAATTCTGGGCTAGATTTAGTCTTTCAGTTCCTAAATCTGTCAGCAAGTGTGTGTATGTGGTGGGAAGTTGTGCTTCCGGAGCCCAGGAATAGATGCTCAATCGGCCCATGACTCTGGGATCACAGATGTGATTGAAGGACCACTTGTACGGTCGAGTGCACAGGGAGAGTCACTCTAAGCTGACTTGATGGCCAAGGCCAAGAAGCCAATGCTTCACACAAAATAAACATGCCTTAGAATGTGCTTGGAATGTGCTTTATCTTCCCTCCCCACAGTCTCCCCTTCCCCCAAAGTAAATCAAAGAACCTCGAGGATTATAAATGTTTAAGAAAATATAATTGCTCCTCACAGGGACTCTTGAGGGGTTGGTGGGCGGGGGTGTGGGTGGCCCTCCTGGCAGCGGGTGTGTGCACAAGGCCATCGGTCCCCTAGCTCAGCAACGGCTCCATCAGGATGTGCTGTCTCCCTTTCCAGGACCCTGTCCATCCATCAACAGACGGATGAGCACAAATTGCATCCACTCCACACAAGGGTCGCATGTCCCCCACTTTTTCAAAAGAGCCCAACAGGTTAGGCCTGGTATCTTAGCTGATGAGGGATCATGGCAGGAGCTGGGAAGGTGGGGGACTATGGAAATGGAAAAGAAACCCATTGATTTTCCATTAAAGAAAAACCAAATAACATTAAGAGTGCTCAACTTCAGAAGCAGATACAAAGATTTTGATCAGAATTAAGGTCAACCCCATATTAAACTTTGTTGAAAAATTTAATGAAGGGTGCTATTTTTCACTAATTACTATGTAATAGCCTAAGTTTCAGAAATCATGAAAAGTCAACTTCACAACATAGTAAATATATTTTAAGGTGCTAATATTCCTTCTGAACACATTTTTATTGCTGTCAAGTATAGTACCTTTGATGAGGAAATTCAATTGTCTAAACTGAAACCTGGCTGTCCCTTGAAAATCTTGCCTCTTTTTGCTGCCCTCTCAAAAGACAGATGTTTATTTTATCACATTCCAAGTGCTCCAGGGCTAAAAGCTGGATATTGGAAATTTTTTTGCTCCCAATGCTACTTCTGAAATATTACCTTTCGATCTTCTTATCTTAAAACAAAACCAAACCAAACCCAGTTTTCATGCAGCAGCCAAACCAGCTTTTACCACTTCTTCACTTCTGCCATCTACTGAATGTCACCTCATTCAGCAAAGACTTTGGCAAGTGGCTCACTTTTTCTTCATCCAAAGCTTTGTCACCAGTCTTGGTGATGTTAACATCTAACTCATCCAATATTCTGGCCTCTCAGCACTCCGACCTCCTCATTTTCAATGGCCTTGTCCCCATTCCACCTTACCTACCACCCACTTGAGCTCTGTTTCCTTGGTTACTTAAGGTAAGAGTTAGTGACCCAGAGCCAGTTCTGCCCTGAGACCCAAGTAACCCAGGTAATGGAACTCATGCCTTGGGACCCTGTGCTCTAGAGTTATCCTCTGGCCCTTCTTTTCTGATCCCTTCCAAAGAGATGAGAAGCCTGAGTCAGTCAAGAGAACATGTCCCCAAAAGCCCACATATCCTCTTTCTAGATCTCTCTCTAGTTACCTAGGACCCCAGATTTCCCCAGCCCAAATGACCCCAAGCTTCTGTGGATGGCTCTTTGCAGGGGATGTGAATAGAATCTGGATATTTGGGCTTGGGTGTCCATATGCATGAATGCTAGGCCCTTTATGGTGTAGGATGGAAACTTGGGTGGAGAGAGAAGGGAGATGACCAAATATACCCTCATTCCTGACTAATAAGATTAGTTGATGCTTCTTTATCAATTACCACTTTAGTCTTGCCTCCTAGATAGGATTTATCAAGATACCCAATCGTAGGATTATTTCTGCTTACTGACAGCATCCAACCTATAGCAAAACCCTGTCTCCTTGAACCCTCACCCAAATCACCTAATACAGGCCAAATCCTGTAAATCCTCTCTAATACAATTTTACTGACAAACACAGTTCCCCATGACATGTGTACTCCCTTGTTGCATAAGCTGGTAAAGACAACTTTGATCACTGGTGTATTCCTAGGGGTCTTTGACTGATAGGTATCAATGTGTCAAAAGCTGGTTATAATAGTCAATCTCCTGTATTGACTATTATATAATATTCCACAGAATGGAATAGTATGTAATAATTAAATAGTGGTGATTAATATCATCATCATCATCATCAAGAAAGCAACGAAGCTAGAGAAACATGC